>NW_023425597.1:10000-410000 GCF_014108245.1 Pipistrellus kuhlii
AAGGAATTTTCCCACCTTGCTCATAACCTGCCAAAATCCTCAATATCTGCCATGATTGTTAAAGTCTACACAAGCACGATCAATAGAGACTCCCATCAGTGGTTAACTCAACGCAATGTCCATCTTTTTCAAAAAATGGGTGCCAGACACACACACACACACACACACACACACACACACACACACACTGGAGTGCAGAACTGACACCCCACAACAAGCACAGAAACAAACCAGGAATGCAGGAACAAAACCAGCACTCACATCCCAAAGCATTCCCTTAAGTGCAGCATCTAGTGCAGCAAAAAAGAGAAATTAAGCAGATGCCATAGACTGACAGCAGATTATCAAGACCACATCATACACACCAGAATCTCAACAAGTAATACAATCAGGTCAATACAGAACCCAGGGCAAGTTTTCTAAAACTAAGCAAAAGAACAACCACAGACAGTTATGGTATTACATAAGAAACCCTAACCAATCCTACCATGTCCAAGAGCAAAATTTAAATCAACCACCACACAGCTCAAGTAAGCATATCAGCAGCCATGCCCACCACCCATGCCCAGCAAACACACCCAGCAGCCCCACTCAAAAGCAACAAAAACCTGACACACCAAGCATCCACACTAAGCCAGCACTCCTCCAGCCACACATAGACAGCATGCAAACCAACCACAACCACAATGACTGCAGCCACAGAAAGAAATACAGAGGGTAGGCTTTCAAGAGAGTAAGCCAAGCTTCCAATACAACCAAAGCAACCTAGGTAGGCATCCTGGACCCAAAAAAATAAAAAAAAAATTTCAATTATAGGAGATGCATAAAAACAAAGATGAGTTGCAGTATCTGGAAATCAAGCAGAAAGCTAGGGTCCATTCCATGTCACAACGGTTCAATCATGAAAAATTATTAAATTGCAGATACCCGGGCCTCCATTTGGGTAACCAGCTGGTGTGACTGTGGCTGGCATGTGGCTGTGGCTGGCTTGCAAACAATCAATGGCAACTCCACAAAGCTATCCCAAGTACCAGGGAACCCCCACCCTGATCAGGGAACCCCTGCAGGACAAACCAGCTGGCCCCCACCTGTACACCACGCCTGGACGCTATCAAATGTAAGAGTAACATATACATTGACCATCGCTGCAACACACAAGATGGATGCCAACATATGGTCGAAGGCCCTGTATCTGTGGAGAAGAGAAAAAGGCAACACAAGATGGCCAACAGGGGATGGAGGTTGGGAAGGCACCTGGCCTGCAAGGGAGGGGAGCCAGAGACAATCCACCCTCTAGGAAGTTACAATGGTGGATTGGCAGGCCAGCACAGAATAAAATCTGAGGACAAACAGGCTAGCAAGGGAACAGTTACAAATCAATCATGCCAGCACGGTAAAAGGTAGGGTGTGATCAACATGACAATCAAAAGCGGTCAAGGGCAATCAGGATGGCAGGCAATCAGTTTGGGGCCAGCAGTCTACCCTGCATTGTGATAGGGATGTCCAAATACCCGTTTGGCCTAATCACGGCGAGATCGGGCATGAACGGGCACTTCAACATTCCTGGAAGGGTCCCAGATTGCAAAAAAGGCAGCATGCTTACCTTTGCTGACAGGTGTCCATCATATCTCGGCTGAACCAGAGCGAGAAGTTAGCAGAAAGTGGCTGCAGACATCCCTTCTTCTCTTCAAAACTGTTGGGGAAAAAATAATTGGCATCATAGCTCATGCACTGTAATCTCTAGGATAATTACCAAAGTAACATGATCAAATTAACATTAGATTCTCTATATTGAACAGATACACCAGGAAAACTCACACACAGATGAATGACAATGATGGCAACAGAAAGTTTTGGAAAATGGAGAACCATAGAGTTGGATTAAGGTTGATAAATACCTAACATTAAAGAAGAAATTTGTCAGAATGCACATCATGTAGATGCTTGTTGGGTAAGTAATCTCAAAACTACAGGCCCAAAAAATCCTGTCAGCCTGAGCAAAATAACTATATACTCCCAAACAAAACACATACAGATTGTATGCTCGATCAGAAATAAATCGACCAGATAGAATAATGCATTGCTGCTATAATGATACAGGCATTAAAACACTGTGCTAATGCCCTCAATGAGTAGCTGGCAAACCGTGGCTCTTGAGCCACATGTGAGTCTTTCAACCAAAGTATGGCTCTTAAACAAAACACCACAACCTATGCAAGCATATTTTCCAGGGAAAACAGTGCAGTAAATGGAATATTACAGACTTTACATCTGTAAGAGAACACCAACTGTTACACTATTCTCTTGAGTCAAAACTTGGACAACCAGTGCCCAAACTGGTTTAAATCAGTTTGTGTAGCATTAGCCTGCAGACTGGACAGTCCCAGGCAGGCAGGATTCCATGCAAGGGCATACACTTTCCTTTCAGGCACATACCCAGTAGGAGGCATGCACAAATCAGCTGATCAATTGTTATTTTTCAGGGATGCTTCTCTCTGTGTATGCCTCACCTGTCCTCTCTGTAAGATGATGTAAAGGGACACCAGCAAAAAAATTAATTAATAAATCCATCCACTAAGAAAAAAAAAAAAAAAAGAAAAAAATATATATATATATATAAATATATATATATATATATATATATATATATATATATATATATATATAAACAAAGTAACCACCAAGTGAAACAAAAAGCAGTGCATGTTCTGTAAATATGAAAGTGGATTGAACAGAATGGAAACACCAATAATGAACTCAATGGAAAATGGAAACATTGCATGATAGACATTTCACCTGGAACTCGGAGTAATGTAGTACTATCACAATAAATGACAATGGAGTAACAGAACACAGAAAAAATATCCAACATAAATGAATCCATCTCCCTCATAGGCAACACATATTCTAAAAGGGACATAACACTCAGAAATCAACTCCCTCATCTCCCTCATAGGCACCACAGAATCTAAAAGGGACACGGCACTTAAGGGGACAAAGAGATGCAGTAAAAAAAATAAATAAATAAAATTTAAAAAAAAGGGAAATATATTAAGCAAAAATAAGAAAACTCAAAACAATATAAAACAGGGCACTTAAAAGCAAAAGGCATAAATAGACATAAAGAAGGGCAATCCATAAGAAAGAGCTCATTCCCATAAGGAATATCTCTCTCTGGCCTCCTACTTGCAGGAGCTGCCAGGGGGGCGGGGAACAGAGGCAGACAAAAGTGAACTCTGAAATGCAACAGGCTCCCTGTTTGCATCCATAACTACTGAACCACACTCCATCAGGGTAATGTTCCCTCCCAAAAAGGCATTCGCACATAAATGTCTTAGGACTACGTGTGGTGCCTTTCTGAAACCCACCTGAACATCCCCACCTTTAGACAGGGGGGGAAAAACCTGCACCACGAAGCTGAGGTACCAATCTTGAGGCATTAAAACACTCCCCCTTTTAAGGCTCACTGAGCTAACAGGATACAGAGGACGCACGATTCACAGAAACAACAGAGACAAAAACCAACATAAAGGAAAAGCCACAGCCTTGTCTGCTACAGGACCTACCGAGTCCCGGGGCCAGCCACGCTGCTGCGGCTGGAAGGGAAGCGGAGAAAGAGCAGCCTGATGCGGAGCCCCCACCGCTGTCACCTCCCGCCTCTCCTCACGGCCTCCACGGGGCTCACCTCACCTCAGCCGCTTGGCCGCTGCCTCTCCCTGAGGCGCTCGCCTCACACTTCAAGGCCAAGCCACAGCCGGCCACTCGCCTCAGGACCGCACTGCACACCTCGTCACGGAACCCGTACGGATCCAGCAGAGACACCTCACGAAATTAGACCCACACCTTCACTCCCTCAGGCTCACTTCCCGCCTCTCTCGGCCGTTCCCGCCTCTCTCCCCATTTCCCGCGCACGCCGTCAATGGCTTTGGCGGGGACGCACAGAGAGGCCACGCCCCCAAGTGCAACACTGGCTCCAGCATCCAAGCGTGCCCCGCCCCTCGTTCCAACCTAAATGCACACCTCCCTCAGGGAAAAGATTTCCGGCTTAGCCCTTAAGTTACCTGATAATGCTCTTGAAGGACACTTTCACTAATTTTTAAAAGACATTGGAATGGAGCCCTACCTAAACGTCACGACTGTGCATGTACACTGCTAGCCTGTGGACTGAGGGTTCCAGGAATCGACTACAATTAGGGCACACATGCCAAGTTTTAAGACTGGCTACCTGTACGGAACGTACAGGAGTCATCAAGTCCATGGCCCCCTCTCACCATGAGTACTCCTATATATCCACCTATGTCCCTCTTCACCCATCTCCCGAAAACAGGAAAACCATAACCATACTGTCTTAAAAGATGAAGTGTAACACAGAGGGAATAACCAGCAGAATCACGTCAATTTGCAGCCTCCCAAAATGCAGCCCCCTGTCTGGGAAAGGAGCAGGGATACGATATTCTGCTGCAGACATTCATCCCTTTGGAAGAAAAGCGCTATAGCCGCAATGACTGCACAGAACAGCGGCACTAAGTAGCGATCAAGGCCTTTCCCGGACACGCACACAAAAACCACTGTACCCTTTCCCAGCAAGTAAAGAAGGGATAGAGAATGTGGCTGCAGGTCTTTCCGTGACCACACACTCATGACGACCCCCTCCACGGTGCATGGACATTGCATAAGTCACTTGTTTCCTGGTCTATCCTCAGCCCTTCAACAACTTCCAAAGTAAACACTCACAGGCTGTAATTAATATAGGAATGGAAATGTGGCTCAAACCTAAAAAGACTCCCAGCACATAACGGAGAACAAACTCACAAGAATAAAACACAGGGGCTACTCGATCGTGATATTGCTTGCAATTATCCTGGCACATACATAACACACACATCGGCAAGTTTTATGGACTGCATCATGAGGACATACCAAGGCAAGGACTGGGCACACAGACCAGATCACAGTTAGAGAAATTGCACATCCTGGGAAACTAGTAGTTTACGGACTCCCGACCCCAGAGCATGACAAGAAATCCAACTGGCAGACAGATAAAGGCAAGAGCGAACAATCACAGACGCCACACAATGGAGCCAGAACCAAGACACCACGAAAACTCCAAGCCACCCTAAAAAGCCCCCCAGTGCCCAAAGCAGAACACGTACCACAGGACGACAGAGGCAATAAAAGCAATTCTTTGACCATAAACGCTGGACACCACATCACAAAGCATGCTTTGCACAAGGACCTAATGCCATACCTTCATGGGGAACCCACACAGGAACAAAGCAAGTAAACCAAGAACACCCAAACAAACGAGAGACCACCTAAGACAATTTACCGGCAGAAAAACACACTGCAACCGAACCTCAGATCTGCATCTGTGAACTGACATCCCTAAGCAGGCATTGGACACCGGACAACAATCACCACATGGCAGTCATAGAAGTGGAAACACGGGACCTCACACTGAGAACACGGCAGCAACAACTAACAACAGACATCCTACATGACCCTAACCCTTACCCACCCCCACTCTTTATAAAAACCTTTTCAAAGTAAAATGAAATTTAAAAAGGCAAAAAAAGACAATGATGCAGCATCAAACACAACACAGTAAATAAATGAGGACAATATTCCTAGAGCCCAGAAGACAACCACGCACCAAGAGTCTTTCCTAACTTCCCTAAAGAATCCTAATCTCTCCTAAAGAACGCGTGCAAGATGTCAACATTTATTTCCAGCAACCACAGTAATCAAAACAAAAGCAGCTCCCACCTGTGATTTTTAGAATGTAGCCTTTACGCACATGGGAATTTAAAAACTGCACTGTAATATTAAAGAACATGCAACCAACGCAGGATAAAAACTATGAAATGGCTTGCAATTCAAAAGATGTCCACAAGGAAGCAGCACTACATCGTATGTCAAATGCACACAATGGAAAGTGGAAAAGACAGAAGCAACAATTCCAACATTGGCCTCAAGATTGTAGCACAGGATCGCAATGAAAATGCAAGGAATACAGTCAAGAAAACACAGCCGAATCTCTAAGTAAAGGTGCCTGTAAATAAAGGGAAATCGCAGTCGAGAAAACAAAAGGAATCAGCCAAAAGCAAGAAGCAGGACAACCCAAAAGGCATGCACATCACCACATACTTACAAATGTGAAAGAAAAAAGCCACATGCTAACCTGACAAGCTTAGGGAAGGCCTGCGTGGCAGTCTTGCAAACCCAGAGACCTAAGATAACCACAAAAGATGGTTTGAAAATTAAATATCTAACAGGTTATAGTAGGTAGTCATGTCCCAGATATTTTCCCAGACAAAGATCAACTTTGATCTTTTTACTGAGCCCATTTGCCTTTTTGCCTCTAAGATAACATATCTGTGAGATGTCTGGGTAACTTGTAACTTCCCTTTTTCCGAAGCCCCTGGGGAACAACCGAATATGGTGGGCGCCAGGACAGATGCCTCAAATTCCTTCTTTATCATGTTAATTGTTCCTGCACTCACCTGAGTACACGTCCATCATTTTACTTTTTATCCAATCCCAGGAGTTTCCCACCACTTTGCTTTCTCCCACCTCCTTACTCCATCACCAATGAATTTCATGTAATCCACCTATGTCCCTCCTTTGATTTCGGTGTATAAATAGAGAAATGTAACTCGCCATTCTTCGGAGCATTATCTCAATCCGTTGAGGTTTTGCTTCCCGGCAATTGTCGACAGTTTTGGCTCAAATAAACTCATTAAAAAATTCTGTACAGGTTTCAATGGTTTTTTTCTTTAACACAAATGACCTCGGCTACCTTAGTTAACAACAGGCCACAGAACTGGCATACACAAAATGAAACACAGCAGGCAAAACAGCAGAAACTGGCCAAAGCACTCAACATTGTAAATGCCACAGCACAGTAAACCAGCCTCCCTAGGCTGCCGCGCTACTCACCTCAGGAGCCAAGAATGCAAGCGCGATGCTCAAACACTACGTAGGCTTCTGGGAAAGTAACAATCCCATCTCTTCAGGCGCTGCTCCAAGAAAGCATGGCAGACACAGGCGGAGCACAACTCATTGCTCCCCATAAACACACACAAAGAGATGGAATCGTGCAGTTCGCATGCCTGTCATCAGGACAGGGACCTGCCCTGTAACTATCAGATGTGAACCTCAAGACTGGGCTGAGCAATTGCCTTCTATCAAGACAGTTCACTGCATTCAAATTTTCTACAGCAAGTGGTGACTTCCCTCCATCACCAAAGTTCATTGAATCCAGAGACCTACAACAAGGGGTCAATTCCCAATCTCAATAAACATCATTGAATTCAGATATCAGACAAGTGGTGACCTACCTCCTTCAGGAGCCCTGAGGACAGAAAAATGTGCAGAACAAAAGGCGCAGGTGGAATCTCCCTTTGTTAGGGCAATCAAGCCAATCTCCTGCCATCAGGTGGGACAATCACTCAACACCACTCCCAGCCAGAGAAAAGAATACCCATCAATCACCTGGCCATGCACCCAATGGCTTCCCTTCCCTACCGGAGACACTGTCCAACCCCGCGAATGCGGCATCCAATGAAAGGCAGGGAAGCCAGTGCCGCCCTTGCCCCTTGAACGGGAAGTATAAGAGAGGGGCGTGAAATCTCCACCCCCTTTCCGCGTGCTGCCCTCCTCCTCATGGGGATTAGCTCCTGATGTGCAAACACCGTCTTACAGAAACTCAGGAAAGTGTATGAGGACCGTAAAGCACGCCTCGCTCACCTCCCTGCATTTGAGGGAAAACTCCGAGGCAACTCACCCAGGATTACCGTGCGGACTGGAACTCGGTGCCAAATTCCAGCATGGAGCCCATTGCGCTCCGCCTGCCCTCCGCACCTTGCGGCGAACCTGGGTGAGTTGCCTACTGGAGGCACTGCATTCCTTTTTCCTGTGGAGTGCCAGAATTCACTGTCGCTAGCTTCAGAGTTAGATAATCGAGCAGAAAGAAGGTAATGGGGAAAAGCAGCCAGACAAATGTGTGGAGGCATGTGCGTAGCTGTGGCTGATGAACGTGAATGAATGTATGAGCCAGGGTGTAGGAAAGCCAGGCACGCAGAAATAAGAGCTGAACTAGGCCTGCTCCCAGAAGGAACTTCCACATACTCCCTCCTGGGGGACTCTCAGGTGGCCTTAGGGGACTCG
Source organism: Pipistrellus kuhlii (assembly GCF_014108245.1). Classification (NCBI taxonomy): domain Eukaryota; kingdom Metazoa; phylum Chordata; class Mammalia; order Chiroptera; family Vespertilionidae; genus Pipistrellus; species Pipistrellus kuhlii. The sequence continues at coordinate 18,170 of NW_023425597.1, forward strand.
GAAAGTCTTGGAGAGCAGTGAGGGCATCCCCAAGGCACAGCATGTTCCCCCATGGGGAAATTCGTCACAGGGCAAAAGTGACGGTCTCGCTCAGAGTGCCCATAAGGCCTCCTAGCAGGCCAGCTCCGCCAGACAGGGCACAGGGCTGGGCGAGAAAACACGGCATGTAACAGGGTTAAATCCCTCCCTCCTGGAGCTCGACCCTGAAGCAGCACACTGGGGATAGCATGCCACAAGATCCCTAAAAAGTACAGGCAGACTACAGTGACCCACCCCTAAAAAAAATAGCAACAATAATCTGAATACTGACAATGATGACATTATTAAAATTGCTAATGAAATAGAGTTAAGATTGACTAAGCCAGCGTTTTTCAACCGCTGTTGCGCGGCACACTAGTGTGCCGCGAGATGTTGCCTGGTGTGCCGTAGGTGCAGACAAGACAAGAATTATATAATTTTTCACTATTTTGTTTACTTAATATTTCATAATAAAGTAATTATAAAATACTTTCTTTGTGTTTATTTGATTCCTATTCAAGAGAATTACTTTATATATAGTCAATATAGGCACAGAGTTAAATTTTTTAACATTTTCTAATGGTGGTGTGCCTCGTGATTTTTTTCATGAAACAAGTGTGCCTTTGCCCAAAAAAGGTTGAAAAACACTGGACTAAGCCATGATGCTTGAACAGGATACATAGTGCACCCAAAGTACAGCAGGCAATGTGGAAATGAGGCAAGGCTTGCTTGAGGAACACAAACTCGCGCCTTGTACACACCTGAAATGAGGAAGACAATCAAAGAAGTAAAGAAGCGGAATGCTAACGTGCACATGAAACAAATGGAGACCCGGGGAAGACAAAGAACTTACACAGGAGCGCCAACGGAGGAGGACTCCACAGACGAGTAAGCGAAAAAGGCTCCATTGCCACCCCTCCACCTTGTGCTCCACATCTGCACTCTGCACTGTCTGCATGAAATCCATTCTGTATTCTCCTACCCCACCTAGTAACTGCATGCTCCCTCTGCTAACATCCCCCACTGGTGTGACGGGACATAGGGAGAAAGAGAAAACTGTGGAAAGTGTTAGCCGTGCCTTTTAGCGGGCGCAGTAAGGAAACAGCACTTCTCAGAAAGGGAATGCAGGACTGGCACATGTTCCTAGCTTGGAAACGCGAGTGCAGATGGCCGGCCAGCCAGCCATCACGTAGCTGTCAGCAGGTATGACCAAAAAATACTTCACACCACATAGCCGTTGGTGATGATGCATTTCTTTCCAAAAGGTGGATATCCGAGGATAAAAAGACTTCCCCAGAGTTGACGATGAATGCCTTCCCTGGAAATGCACCAGGAGAGGAGGATGAAGCAAAGCATGCCACTCACTCGGAAAACAAGACCTGCTACCTGCACTAACAGGTGAGTACCAAATTAGAGCACGTGCCTATCTCTCACTGCAGATGGGGGAAGGTACTCAACACTAAGGAGAGCTAAAGCATCCCATCAGGGCAAGGGACATACAAAGACCTCTGATATTGGGGGGAGGGCGGTGCTGCAAGTTTCTAGATGGAGTGATGTGATGGGGTTGGGGCACTAGGAGGAGAAAGGAGAGCTGGATGAGGATGCATTCCACCCACCCAGCAGAGAAAACACCTTTTCTCCCTGGGCTAAAACCAAAGAAGCATGCACAGGGAAAGGCAGGAGACAGGGGTCAGGAAAAAGTGAACCATTCAGAGGAAACTTGAGTGGCATTAGTGAGGAGTACCTACAAAGTTGCGATACTTACTCACATAAAGAGTACAGTGGAGGAGGGGGAAGAATAAAACCTCCCTGGCAGTTTTCCTGGGAACAATTAGGCACGTGAAAGACCCCAGTAAATTGGTGACTGTAGGGGGATTGGACTGAAGGACAAGAGGGCTTAAGGACTCAGCCAAAGAGATAGCGTTGGGAAGCTATAGGTGAAGGTTGTCCAATGAAGATCTCCCAAGCTTGCAACAGACAGGTTTCAAAGTTTGAGCATGTGAGGAACAAAGGCAACCTCTGTAACGCAACACCTAACCAATACACAGAAAAAACAAGTGCAGGAGACTACGTGCCGCTGCTGGGGACTGCTGGATAACTGAAGAAAGTCCCATTGAGGTGCGTCTTGCTCGGACACCACAGCAATCACCGCTGAACACCCTAGCTGGTGGGTGCCATGGACAAGGAGGGAGGGGTAGTGCTGTACTGCTTTGTAATGCCCATTCACCAGGAGCTCAGGAAATGAGCCATAGAGCAAAAAACCCAGACACCCTGCACAGCCTCTGAAAGGCTGACCTCACCCCAACCCCTTGTCCTGCATGTACCTCCCGTGACCCCCTCACACCTTGCACCACAGTTGCCCTTCTGTCCCCCTTGCCCCCAATCCCACCACCCTGTGAGTGTCCATGCTTTCTTCATTGATGAGCGACTCCGAACATGGCACATGAGAGGGCATTACCATGCATGGCAGGGTGGGCACTGGAAGGGAAAGGGGAGGCACCACGTTGAATTTCAGACAATGGGGTCCAAGGGAGGTTGCACGGGTGCGTGCATGGGTGGGGTGGGTGCAAGCCTGGATGGCTGACGGTGTGGGTGGGTGGATGAGGCCAACATATAATAAGCTGGCAAAGGTGCCAGACGGAAGCAGGTCTACGCAATGAGATGGCAAAAGGTGCCAGATGGAAGCAGGTCTACAATGAGCTGGCAAAGGTGCCAGACAAAAGGAATATCTCGGACAACTGAGCTAAACAGCATGGGAGTCCTCACAAAAATAGATGGGGTTTATCTACTGGCCACAGGAAACACTCATGAAAACAGGAAGCAGGACCACCCTAACGGGAGATGCCACAAAGACTCATGCCACTCATATGTACCTGTCTCCATCCATGGAGTGGGAAGACTAAGGCTTCAATGGGACCTTATAGTGAGAAGCACCATGATTGCGAACAAAGGGAAATATGAAAAGGGTGGAACATGGCTGGTAGCAATAACAAGAACACTCGTGGGGAGGGCACCATGGAACACAAACCAGAAAGACTGGAAAGCGTACCTCTTAGCTACCCAAAGCTTCAGGACAACTGTGGGACAGTGAGGGAAAACAAAACTTGACCAAATCAAAATGCACAACTTTTATTCCATGCAAGGGTTCTGTGAGAATTGGGAAATGGGCAGGTGGGCACACACCCTGACGTGACATGAAAGTCCATGAGGTGGGTGGAAGTAGCAAGTGCACTAAGGGGAGGAATGATGGCATGAACCTGATGGGGAAAGTTTAGTGGAAAACATTGTCCCGGGGATGGGGGCGATAAACCAAGGTGGGCACCCTGAACTCTGGCAGTCCAACTCATGCCTTCAAATAGCAGGAGTGTGAGTGGTCTTTTACAGGGAGCCCCACTTTTGAAAAGGACTACACGGGCAGGACTGCTGGGGTTGGGGGTGTATGTGACACCACTGCTGGACGTGAATGAGGAAGCACATGATAAAAACAGGATTGTGGAAGGGGTCAGACATGGTGGCCTTTCTGTAAAGTCAGCACCACAAGGGGTGGAAAGGGGCACTACTTTTGAAGAAGTAACCTCTGGGATATTGGGACACATACTCATGCATTTGTGGTCAAACAACATACACTGTTGACCACACAGATAGTTTGAAATGAAAATGGAAAGTACTGCCATGATTCAGCTGCTGGATAGCGACAGCAGCTATCACTCAGGCCTAGGGAGGCAGAGGACTTTTGTTCCCACTCTAGGTACCACAGCCAGGTCACGAAATACACTTACCCAAGGCCTGGCAGCTTCACAGCCTTGTGCACCTCCCCTCATGTGGATACAGGTCAGCCACCGCCAGCTGTGCTATCCAGGCTGATGGGGGGGGGGGGGGGGAGGGAGCCTACTAGTTGAGTATACATTGTGGTGGGAGTTAGCATGACTAACTGCATACAATAAACAGCATGACTAAACTGCATACAATAAACAAATAGGCTGGAGGGTTTGCTGCTGACAACCATGATATCCCCATGGAAATGATAATGAGCATACACAGTATGGGGATATATAACCATAGGAAATGCCATCTACAAGGGCACACAGCATCTCTAAGGTGATGAGTACTCACTGCTCACCAGCAAAATAACAAATAACTGGTACATGATGGAGTCAATTAGGAAAAGGGGCAGTAGAAATGCAGGGTGGGGGGCTACCAAGTCATCCACAGGATTAAAGTAAACAGTGAGCCCTTTCGCAAGTACTCCACACCACACTGCAGCACCCCAAGAGCTCAAAGATATAAGACCAAGGAACAAGGAGGGATATGGGCATACATAGCACAGAGATTGCCAGGGCCAATAAAGGTTGCTTGGAACATGCACATGTAGAAAAGAGCTCAGAAGGAACTATTTCAATTCGAAGCAACAGCCATTTAGTGGGCAGAGTCCAACACAGCTGCTAATAGCAGACAAATCACAGGGTGGGAAGGCTATTCCCAGCCAAAGTGTTGTCTGCAACGATCTCTTGTTGCATATCTAAATCCAAGTGGTGGAATCAATGTACTATGATATAAAGTGGATGCCATGGTGAGATGCCTTGGGATTCCAATACTCAGCACCATAGAATGTCAACAATAGGCTGCACACTTATGTATGGCTTGAAATTCAAAGATTACATGTGCAACCACCCATGAGCACTTTGTTAGGCTCATCAAACCATGGAGGTGAGGGGCAGTAATCATGGGATCATGACAGGAATGCTTATAATGAACCATGTGTGATAACTCTGTGATTGACAAGACAGGAAGGTTTAAATACCCATAGGCACTAGATGTCAGTCACATCTTCAAATGACCTGGAGTGCATGATCAGCATCTATTATTTGTCTTATAAAGGGCTCCCACTTTTAAAGGGAAAATATAGCACAGCCAGTAAGGACTGTGTAGCAGGCAGGTACAAATAAGCCACCACTCAACTAACACAGTTCCAGACATGTAAGCATGTGTATGAATCCAGAGAGCAACATGGGAGGGAATGAGGGTGGCTACTTTTGCTGAAACGAGCTCTAGAAGGACAGTTCATATAGACATAACATGCAGTGGCATACAAACTGCACAGATAAACAATGCTGACCACAAAGACATAGGCTACAATAACAGGAAAGTGAAAACTAATGCCATAATTCAGCTGCTGGATAGTGACAGCAGCTATCATTCAGACCTAGGGAAGCAGAGCGCTTTTTGTTGCCACACTAGGCAGGTGGCACAGACACAACAAATAGACTTTCCCAAGGCCTTGCAGCTTCACAGCTTTGTGCACTTCCCCCATGAGGATACAGATCTGCCACTGCCAGGCTATGCTACCCACCCAGGATGATGCAGATGGGGGGGGGGGGCGGGTACTAAAATTCTGTGGGTATACATTGTGGGTAGGAGGAAGCATGACCAAGTACATAGAATAAACTGGCTGGAGGAGCTCCTGGGGTTTACTGCCACATGACCATGGTGGGAATATAACCATAGTAAATGCCATCGCCTACAAGGGCACACACCATCTTTGAGGCCATGTGTACTGACTGCTCCCCAGCAAAACAAATAACCTGTTAGTGAGCAGGACAGAGTTCCATGGAGTCAATTAGGGAAAAGGGCAGAAGATATTCATGGGTTGGCTACCAGCACATCCACAGGATGGTAGCCTGCAGTTGGCCCTTTCTCAAGTACTCCACAGCACACTGCAGCAACCCAAGAGCTCAGAGCTATATGACCAAGGAACAGGGAGTGATATGGGCAGACATAGCACAGGGATTCAATGGTTGCTCAGCACATGCACATATAGGAAAAAACTCGCAAAGAAGTTTTTTCAGGCAAAGCAACAGCCCTTTAGGGACCTGGCTGAGGCCAACACGGGTACTGCTAGCAGCGAACTCACATATGTTGAGACACGGTGATCTAAGTCCAAGTCCTGCGATAAAGGGCAATACATGGTGCCCTTCCCTATAAGAACAAATGCAAACCGTGGCGAGACACCTCAGGATTCAATACTTAGCAGCATAGACTGCCAAGAGTAGTCTGCACACTTACTTGGCTGCAACAACCAAAAGACTTCCAATACCCTAACAGCTGCATGGTTTCTATGCTTTAAAGTTCAGACATTGCAGGTGCAACCATCCATGAGTGCTTCACTATATAAATCACATCATGGGATTGGGTGGTAGGGAAAGATAGAATCATGGCAGAAACAGGCATAATGAACCAATCACGGTAGCCTCTGTGTTCCACATGGGAAGGTTTAGACACCCTGGGCACAATGTCAAGCCCATTTCTTTAAAAGCCCTGAGTGCATGATTACTATCCCTTTGGTGGTTTTACAATGAGCCCCTGTTTTGACAGGCACACTATAGCAGTGACCACTGGGTGCAGGACACTATATTGGATTTCCCAGACACTACTGCTGGACGTGCATGAGCCAGCACACAATGGAAACAATTCTAGGATGGCTTTGACATATTGGCCTTTGTGTGAGGGGAGCGCCCGAAGGGGGTGAGGAAAGGAGCACTACTTTTGGAAAAACAGGCTCTGGCACATTGGGAGACTGACAACAGACATTTGTAAAAGTGCACGTATGGACACTTGGCCGCACACTGATAGTCTGCTGTGAAAACAATGGTAACAGTGATGCCATAATTCAGCTGCTGGACAGCGACATCAGTTACTGGTCAGGCCTGGGGAAACAAGGCTTTTATTCCCACGCTAAGTGACACAGGCACACGACCAAATACACTTCCCATGCTCTTTTTGATGCATCTTGGGGGACCTCCCCCCATGAGAATGCAGGTCAGTCACCAGCAGGCTGTGCTGCCCAGAATCATGTAGTCAGGGGTAGGGGGTACTAAACTCCTGTGAGTACACATGCTGTGGGAGGCAGCAAAAATGACTGCATGGAATACGTTTTTGCTGCTGCCACGCAACCATGAGCTGGCCATACAAGAAAACAATAGGCATCCACGAAATGGAAATATAAAACTAGGAAATTGCACAACATGCAAGGACACACACCACCTTTAAGACTTACTTCATCCTCCCCAACAACCACCAAAAAATAACCTGTTAGTGAACAAGCATGTCCCATTCTGGGGATGGAACCCACAACCTGGGCATGTGCCTGGGCTGGGAATGGAATCAAATGACCTCCTGCTTCATAGGTCGAAGCTCAACCACTGAGCCACACCGGGCAGAGGTCATTTGGTGGCTTTAATGGTGTTCTCTGCACTCAAAGTTCCAAAGAACAGAGACAAAAGGTACATTTACTTGAATGTCAGAGGTGAACTTACCAGGCACTCGAGGCTCCGGGGCCTCTGGAAGGGACTATGCTCTTGAACCCTCACCCTCAGACTGTGACCCTGCAGCCACAATTAGGCGGCCCTAGGACAGGGTCCTCCCGAGACTCTAATTCCTCTTCCTCCTGAAGTGTCCCCTACCAGGCCTCCTGCTGATGCCACCTCACCTGACAAGCCGTCCCAACTGCAGCCCTGTTGTTAAGGGAAACACAGTGGCAGTTGTGTGTGTGTATGTGTGTGTGTGTGTGTGTGTGTGTGTATACATATTTCAAGGCAGGAGAGGGATAGAAAGAGAAACATCCATGATGTGAATCACTCACCAGCTGCCTCCTGCTCACCACACCGGAGATGGAGCAAAAATCTAGGAATCTGACACCAGACCTCCTGGTTCCTAGCTTAAATCTCAACCACTGAGCAACACTGCCCGGGTGCACCCACGTGTAATCACTGTGCCCAGAAGAGAAAAAGTCCTTGGATATGGGCTGTTAACTGTGTTAACTTAGTTTGAACACTGCATTTACTCTGAGAATATCATTGGAAGGGGGGGTTCCCCAGCTCCCCAACTCTTGTGGGTTTGGAGTGTGAGGTGCCTTGACTCCGTCCCCAGTTCTGATTGCGTTCCAAGGGGCATCTCTGGAGCCTGGAGTGTCCCTGATTCCCAACATTTGTATCCACAGGTTCAGCAAAGTGTTAAAGCAATAGAGTCTGTAAAAATTTCCAGGAGGAGGATTGGAAGAGGTGAAGACTCAATGCAAAGTGGGCCTCTAACAAAAAGGGGGTGACAGCAGGGACTCTGGCCGCCTGCCAAGGGCATTCCTGGGACATTGGGCGACATTGAAATCCCTTAAGAGGACTGCACTGCAGAGACGCATCAGCGTGAACTTCCCCATGCTGATGGTTGTGCAGGAGAAGGCCCTGGTTTACAGAAAATTGCCCCTGGTATGTGGGAGAAAAAAATTATAATATTTGTGGGGTCACAGGGCATCACACGGGTAATTTCAAATTGCTCGTGAAGAGACGTCTCTGTGCTATGCTTGTCACTTTACTGTAATTTTGCTTTGGGATGGTTTAAAAAGTGTAAACAAGTGATGCAATTCCAGAGGTGTCCATAAGATGGCGACATAACATCACAAAAGTGGTGTTACCAGGTATATTGATTAATAACGGATTTTTTTTTTTTTCCTAGATGGAATTCTTTAGTAATGAACTAAAACTTCCCGCAAAGGCTCTTCTTTTTGGCATTAAACTCGACATTTTTAAGCGTTAAGATATCTATGATGTTAACGCCTTCAGAAAATATGACATGAAGTTTGAAAGTTTATTCAAAGCATACGTATCAAATCGCACATATAGAACCACATTTGTGCACTTGTTTTGTTTTTCTTTTTTTAATATGTTATGGATCTCGGAGGGGAAGGGAGAGAGAAACACCTATGATTAGAGAAAACCTTCCATCAGCTGCCTTATGCACGCCCTCCTGGGGATGGAGCCCACAGTCTGGCAAGTGCCCTGACTGGGAATGGAACCGCATGACTCCCTGGTTCATAGGCAGAAGCTCAACCAGGGAGCCACACCGGCCGGAGGGCATCGGTGGTGTTAACGGTCTCCTCTTCAGTCAAAGCTCCAAAGAACAGAGATGAAAACAACATTTGCTTGAGAATCGGAGGCGAACTTATCAGGCACTGGAGGCTCTGGGTCCTTCGGGAGGAACTCTGCTCTCCAACCCTCACCCCCAGCCTGTAACCCTGCAGCTGTGAGAACATTAAAGGTTAGAGTCATGATTTTCTCCAAGGACATATTTTCATTTTGGGCACAGAATGACTTCTTGCTGTGAAAGATGAGTTTGTTGGCCCAGCCACACCGGCATGAACATGCAGTTCTGTGGCTACTGAAGCTCTTCTGTGCCAGTTAGTAAATGGCAACCCTGGACTCTCCCTCTCTCCTTGCTGCCCCCTCTCACCGCCAGGAGCAACCCAGCCCCCATCTCCCCAGGACCAGAGCTACAGGGGAAAGGGGATTCTGGTCCCGACTCCCAAGTGCCTTCAACACCCACCCCTTCACCCGAGCAGCTTGTTTTCCAACTGTTTTATATATTGGCTTCAGGTAAGGCTTGGTTTGCAGAAAGTATTCAGTGTGAAAACCATTGGCAAATCCCTGCTCAAGGTCAGCCCTCAGGCCCTTGCAAGCTCCCACTGTCCAGGATTTCTGGGAATGCAGGCCTCTCTCCCAAACACAATAGCTCCTTATAAAGCCAAGTGCCTGTCTGCCTCCTGGTGTCATTACCTTGCATCCTAATGGGCAGCAGACTCAGACCTGTGGCCCCTAAACTGGCTCCAAATCAGATGAGGCAGAAGGTGTGGAGCCCAGGCTCAAGAGGCAGCAGGGAGTGGACATGGCTCTATGCCCAGCCCTGTGCCAGGTGCTCATGGTCCAGAACCATGATCCTGAGAGGTGCTCCCTTGCTCCCTTTCCTCCCTCCCTTCTCTTCCTTCAGGATTTACTAAGCACCACCAAAGGCAAAGCTCGCATCCCCAAAATCTCACCGGCCCGTGAGAACATCTTCCAGAAAACCACTGTGACTGGGGTGGGTGCAGGATGCAGGGGGAGCCCCAAGGGACTCAGGGGAGGTTCTCCAATGAAGTTATTGCTGAGCTGGGATTAGAAGGATGAGGAAGGGCATGGAAGCCGGTTTGGCTCAGTGGTAGAGCATCAGTCTGCGGACTGAAAGGTCCCAGGTTCGATTCCAGTCAAGTAGGGGGTGTGCAAGAGGCAGCTGGTCAATGTTTCTCTCTCATCGACGTTTCTAGCTCTCTCTCTCCCTTTCTCTCTGTTAAAAATCAATAAAATATATTGAAAAAAAGGATGAGGAAGGGCATTCCAGGTGGAGGAACTGCATGTGTGAAGGCAGGGAGGCAGGAACTGTGGGAGGGTGGCTCCAGCCTGTCTGGGACCTATGGGAGAATGATGGAGCCCAGGTCCAGGAAATCTGCTGGGTGAGGTGGGGGTCCCAGAACCCACTACCTGGACCCACTGCCTCCTTTGCTTTTGGCTGCCTGGCCAGAAGGGGCCCTGCCTACCTATACTAAAGGAAGCTTTGAAGCTGAAGAGTGAGGAAGGAGAACCAGCTGGTGTGTATTTTTGGATTGCTTCTCAGAAATCTCCGCCTTCTCCTCCCCCTCCTCCAATACCATGGCAATCAGGGCCACCTATGAGCTGGGCTAAGTTGAGGGGGAGGTGAGCTGGGGGTAGGGACCTCTGCTCCCCCTCTCTGAGCCTCAGTTTTGGCATCTAGAATATGGCCACAACAACCCAGTTGCTGGCTTCTGTCAACCCAGGTGCTCCAGGAAGCAGAGGTCCAGGCTGGACTCATGAGGGGGAAGGTAAGGGTAGGCCTGTGGAGGACTCTGCACCATCCTGCAGCTGGGGGCTGGGCCAGGTGGCTGGAGTCCCTGAGCCACGTGGCCTGCGCTTCCCACCCAGTAGCCCGCCTGATGTGTCCATTGCACTGTCACTGCCCAGGAGCCCAGGGCAGCGGGAGACAGGGCCGAGGCACAGACACAGGGATGGGTCTCCCCAGGAGCCCTGCAGTGAGAGGTCTAGGGATCTCCCCTGCTGGGGCACAAGGCTCAGCTATTCCCAGAACCCGGTCAAAGCCCCTCAATAAAGACTGACCTAAACCCACAGGAGCATGTGCTCTCCCCGTTCAGGGGTCAGAATCTGAAATCAGGGTGTCAGGGCTGTGCTCCCTTGGAAGTTCCAGGGAGGGTCCTTCCTGCCTCTTCAAATTATGGGGACTCCTGGCGGCATCCCTTCAATCTTCACGTGGCCCCACACCTTGTTCATATATCCACTTCCTCTTCATCATGTGGCCCCGCCCCCTTGTTCCTGTGTCTATTCTTGATTACATGGCCCTTCCCTCTTGTTCACGAGTCTACACTGACGTGTTCACTTGGTCCCACCTCCTTGAAGCCTCGGATATGTTTCCCTGGTGCCACCTTCCTGGCTGGCTGTCTGCCCTGCTCTCACACCTGTCAACCGTCCCTTTGCCAAAGTCCTTCCAGAAAATCATTTGCACGTGCCCTCTTTCCTGCTGGGACTGTGACAGCTGGGATTGAAAAGGAGACAGGGGAGGTATCCTGTCCAGAGTCTATGCCAGAGGACCAGAGGGGCCTGTGCAGTCCCTGGAGGGCTGGGGGAGGGAGGGAAGGGTGGTGAGGCAGGGGTGCTGACCAGGGAGTGAATTGCACTCAGGGCACGTGAGATGCACACACAACCACCCCACACTCCTGTGAGGAGCATGTGGCCCATTCTACAGGTGAGGCCACTGTAGCACAGAGAGGGTGAGAGACTTCCTGAGGGCACACAGCAGTGAAAAGGCAAAGCTAAAAAGGGAAACATGGGCTGTCCAGAATGTGTATCTCCTTTACCTGTAACCTCTGGGTAAGTGGCCCCTCACTGTGACCATTTGCTCTGATGGGCTTTACCCTTTCCCTCCACCCACAGTGGACAGGGGTCCTGTCACTCACTGCACCAGTGCCTCTGGGTGGCTGCTCTCGGTCCCACGGTCCCTCCCAGCTGCTAACCTAGACGCAGTCCAGCTGCCTTTGGGCGAGGGCCTTGTGTGGAGAATGCCCCACCTCCCCTCGCCTTCTGTGGCTTCAATGACAAAGTACCATTATTTTTCCTGGGTCTGGCTTCCACTACCCCCCTCCCTGGAAGATTTTGTTTTTCTTCGAAAAAAAAAATTGGTTCAGGGTCTGCAAACGGGCTGACTTCCTGCATTTGCTCTGTGACACGTGGCTCTGCCCCCGTGCCTCCTGGTCCATGTCCCTGATGCCACCCCACCTCCTTGGCAGCATCTCTCATCCCCTGGAGCCCCCTGCAGCTCCAGGGAGATGCCGAGTCATTAGTCCCCCAGGTCCTGCCTGCAGCCCTAGGGTCTACAAACCAGCCTGGGAGGAGCCGGTGGATTGATCCCTTTGACAGAGTCTGAGCTGCCAACCACCTCCTGGAGGACTCGGCCTGCACAGTGTGCCCACCAGAAGAGACACATCTGCAGAGTGGCAGGTGGAACAGGCTTCCCAGGACATCTGGGTGGCCACCTGGCCCCAAAGCCATCCTTCAGCCTCCCACTCACCCCTGCTGAAGGGGAACCAGGTGTGGTTTCTGCCCAGCCCAGCTGCCTGCCAGGGCTCTCTTGGGAGTTGGCAGAGGCTGTCGCCCTCTGCTGGCCTATTCATGTTACTGCAGATGCTAAAGTCCCTGCCACCCAGCCAGAAAACCCTAGAGGGCACCTTGCAGAGGCGATGCAATGGTGGCCCCCCGTGGATATTCTGAGAACAGCACCCTAGCAATGAATTGTGAGCCAGAAAAGAATGCCCTTGACTGAAATCGAACCCAGAACTCTTTAGTCCAAGGGCCAATGCTCTATGCACTGAGCACACCGGCTAGTAATGAATTCCAGGAGTCTGAAAATGAAAACACAAATGACAATCTTACAAAGTTAAGTAGAGCAGGGCCCAGCAAGCCACAGGTGCCTTTTGTGGCTCTGAGCTTCAGAGCCAGGAGCTCATCTGGAGGGCAGGAAACCCAGGGCCCTGTGGGAGGGCACAGGAGCCACATCGAGCTGGGAGACAGACACCAGGGCCTGCCCTCGGGCCCCCCCCCCCCATTTAAGGGGTGAATGGGGGTGAGCATGACTAAATCAACCATCAGAGTAAGCTGTCCCTGTATCACAAGGTGTGATGCCAGACAAGTAGGGGGACCTGCCAGAGCCCCTCTTCTGCCCACAGGGGGGCAGGACACAGCCCCTCCCCCACTTCTTCCTCATGCTCTGCCCCACTGTATGCATTCCCCAGCCCGTCCCAACCCTCACTGCGCCCACCCAGCGTGGCCCCTGCAGTGCAGCCCACTGGAATCCCCACCATTTCTCACCCACACTCTAGAGTCCCTGCCACCTGATGGAGGCCCAGCACAGGGAGAGTGGGTCCGGTCTCTGGAGATGGGTGACACAGGTGTGCCCTCCCTCCAGGGGTCAGCGGGGAAGCCTGCGGCCGCCCTGGCAGAAAGGGCAGCGTCTGCCACTGGATGCCAGTGAGAACTCTACACTCCAGACCGCAGGGAAGAGGTGGCCCCAGGGGGTATGTGCGGGCCTCCGGGAGGACGGGGTGGGATGGGGAACAAAGGGAGGGAAACAGTAGTGGCTGCAGGGCCAGGCCACCCTCAGCACAGGTCAGGGAGACGCTGAGGACACACAGGCGCTGACCTGAGAGAATTCTTTTTATTCGAGCAAACAGAGAGGATCAGAGTGTGAAAAGCTCTGCCTTCTGCCCACAGCCGCTCCGCACAGGCTGCCGCCCCTGATGCCTCGGTCCCAAGGCCGGCTACTCCCTCTTGGGCAGCGGGGGCAGGAGAGACGGGGACATGGGCTAGGGGGCCCCACAGAGCATCACTGGCCTCCCCCACCCCTCCATACCGAGCTGCCAACAGCCCAGATCCAGTCGAGGGGAGAGAGGAGGAACCCATGATAATCCACCCTGAAACACACCAAGAGGACCCCAGTCTGCAGCCCACGCCTGGAGAAGCCTCGTCTCTCTGGCAACTTCTCAGAGCGGCAGAGCTGGGAGGTGGGGCCGGGCCGCAGAGAAGACAGGAAAGGAAGCCCGGAGAAAACAGAGTCCCCTCGGTGTGCTGAGCGGAGGAAGGAGTCCCAGGTGCTTCTCAACAAGCAGCACTTGTCCATCCAACAGGAAAATGGCGCGGGAAGCAGGCAGACGCCGGCTCCGGGGTCCACACGCTGCATGGCCTGGCCTGGGCAGTGTCACCTCTCCAACTTCCTGCCAAGCGTGCCCAAAACATGTGCGCACACAGGTGGACACACACAGGCACACGTGCACGCCTGTCTGGCCGAACGGCTCACCTCTCCTTCACATGGTTCTGTGCCCCTGCACCCCCGCCGCTGGCCCCGTCCGTGCTGCCCCCACTGTGGCCCCCGCCACTGCACAGCACCTCTGTGAGGTCGTCCATGACGGCGGTCTCTTTGGGATCCAGCAGGTTGAACTCCCTGGCGAAGAGGATGAAGTGGATGTAGAGGGTGTTCAAGTGTCCATGCAGCTCGAGCGCCAGGGTCTCCTTGAAGTGGGACGAGTAGATGTGGGCCAGCACGTGGAATAGGTACCTGCAGATCTTCTTCACCAGGGACTCAAAGGAGCTGGGGAACTCTCGGCCTGTGGACAGGGCCATGTCACCCTGGCCCTGCTCCTCACAGCGCCCCTCCTGCCCCCTGGAGCCCTCACCAGGCAGGCAGAAATACCCCCAGCAGTCCTCTCTGAGCAGCCACCAGCACACACTAGAGTGACTTGTCCCCGGGGCCAAGCCCCCGAGAGCTGGACCTCCCGGGCCACCTCTGTGACCAGAGGTCAGAGATCCGCCACATGCCACCCCAACCTGAACTGGCCCTGGGGTCCTACATGCTTCCCTCTACGTGGCCTGGACCCAGGGGAGGCACATGGGGACGTCCTGCCAGCCAGGTTGAGGCCCTGGAAGCTCAGGATTACCCAGAGCCTGCCAAGCCCTGTCCGGCTGGACATACCCATGCTGGCTGCTAGAGACCCACAGGTGCCAGAGCCTGGGGAGAGGTCATCTTGACCCAGGATGGCAGACAACAAGTCAGGCAGCTGCCTGCTCCTCACATGCAGCCACGCCCACCCGGCACCAAGGGGCACTCTGAGAGACCTACCATACTTCGTGGGGAACACGTCCTCGTCCGTCACCAGCTTCTGCACAGAGCTCATGACAAAGTCAACATACTGGGGGGCAGTGCACTTGACCTTCTTCCCTCGTTCGTCATACCAGTAGTACTGTCTGTGGGGACAGAGGCTGGTCACGGGCCACCCCAGCCACACAGCCGCCCTGGTCCAGGGGTGAGGGGCCTGCTGCAGGCCAGAGGTGGCACCAGGTGGGTGGCCACCATGTTGGAGGTGTGGCAGGCGCCCAGGCTTCTCCTCTGAGCCCCTGGGGACACACCTGTGGGACCTGCAGCGGCGTGTGAGGAGGGGCAGACTGTACCAGTCTGACAGAGTCCAGGGAAGAAGACCCCGTCCTCGCACCCCTCCCGCTGCACTTGCTGCAGAGCCACTTCGGTCCCACTCTGTGGCTGCCTGCCAGCTCACCCCGCCTTGCCCGGCCCTGCCCCCCCCCCCCCTTGGGCTGTGCCTTGCAGTAGCTATCTGGGGACATGAGGACACCTCAGCCACCTCATGCTCTTCCCCAAAAACAAGGAAGAAAGAGCCGGTGCCATGTGACCTTGTGCCCACGTGATATGGCCCTGAGCTGGGACACAGTGGGGCCAGGAGAGCAGGACCCAGGGGCTGAGAGCCAGCTCAGCCAGCATGACGCAGGGCAGTGTGCACAGGGACGGAGAGAGGAGCTCCTGGCCTCCTCCTTGACCACCAGCCTCTTGTCAGCACGTGTCCACACTCCTCACTCCTGCTCTGGAGGCTGGGGGAAAGCCCGGACCACATAGCGGCTCTCCTTCCCACCCTGCCCTGAGCTGAGGCAGTGCTGCCAGGGGCTGCTTGCTGAAGACACACATGGCACAAGCTCCGGGGAGAGCGACCAGCAGAGGCCTGTCAGAGCCTCCCTTCTGTGCAGTGCAGGAGCCCAAGGAGGGGCCTCTACTCAAGGACAGCGCTAAAGCAGGGAGCCTGCAGCTTCTCGGGGCGTGCAGACTTAGGAACCCCGTAGGGCGTGTCCTGTCCCTAGGAACTAGGCCCGTTAGCCTCAGGCCAGCTCCTGGCACCCACGCCCCAGCAGGGCCCGCATGGTCAGTGTCCCTGCCTGCCCTGGCCAGGCTCTCTTCCCGTTTCCATGCCAGGCCCTGGGCCCCGTGAGCAGGTCTGAGAGGCAGGAGTACAGCTGCAGAGTCATGGCCCCACAGCCCAGAGTTCCCAGGGCCAGGCGGCACTCACGTATTGCACACGGCCATGGTCTGGCACGCCTCCCCTGTGCAGAACTCCGAGATAGTGCTGTACTGCAGGTTGACGTGGTGGAAGAACGTGGTGGCTGCAGGAGGAGAAAAGAGCAGGCGTGAGCTCCGCCATCTTGCACGAGGCCACTGCCCATATTGCTTGGAGCTGGGACAGCCACCTCCAGAGACAAACAGACCAGAGACAAACGCTCAGAGTGGAGCACCAGCCTTGGGAGCAGCCACCAGCTACCACCAGACAGGCAGCAAATACCAGGTGGGCGGAGGCTGGTAGCCATCGAGCCTGAGCACCCCCACAATAGTGGACAAACTTCCCACCTCAGTGAGGGCCACAACCCCTACTTTTACACACTCCAGCTGGAACGGGACACTGCCTGGGCACTGATTAAACAGAAGGCCACTCCACCCACCACACTTCAGAGAAGAGCCAGTCCCTGCAGAATCCTACTACGTGTGCAGGAGGCCCATGTGCGGCATTCTATGAGCCTGACCTCCAGGCCTGCTCAGGGCCCACACCGAGGCCCCTCAGTGCACTGCAGGGCTGGCCACTCCATGCCTTAGTGTCCAGCCCTCTTTTTTGGTGAGTGACAGCCAGGCCACTGGCCACATGGGCAGCACACCTTCTGCAGACAGAGCTCTGGGGGTCCCCAAGACCCGGAGGGTGGCCACCTGCACTGCTTCCCTGCCAGCTGCAGCCACTGTGGCTCCCAGCCCAGCCGTCCCCACGCACTGTTGCTGGCAAGCCACTCGTTGAGGTCGATCTCCCGGGGTAGCACCACCAGCTCCCTGAACTCGCAATCGGTGATCCTGGACTTGGCATACTCCGGCTCCAGGTACACCTTCTTCTCCTCGGCCGCAGGCTTCTTCCCGTTGGGCTTTGCCTTGGACTTCCTGCCAAGAAAAGGAAATCGTCACCACCCGGCAAGTGCCGGCATGGACTCTGGAACCCCAGGAGACAGCCCATGGGGCACCGAAGAGGCTTCCTAGAGAAGCCTTGGGGTTTCTGCTCCCACTGGCCCCACATACCGTCCCCAGCCATCGTCTGGCCAGCAGAGCCGTCTGGCCACTGCAGGGGAGAGGGGGACACAGACACACGAGCCGGCAGCTTGGCGTCATGGGCTGAACTTGGAAATCTGGCCTCTCCCCTACGTGTGACGCCACAGCCCCGCAGCCAGCCTGGCTCAAACCAAGGGCCTGGCGCTCAAGGCAGGGCGACAAGCAGGACACAGGGTCGGGCATTACTGACCCATGAACAGAGTCCCACAGGCAGGTGGACTGTGGGCAGGCATCCTGCACAACTGACCCGACGGCCCCCTCCTGAGCACTGTTGTGGCCGACAGCCAGAGCCCCATCCTCACGGGCTGCAGGGTCACCCGCATGACCCGTCCCACTCGCCTCTGCTCCCTCGAGTGCACGGAAAGGTTTCCAGGGAGAGGGAGGTGTCAGCCAAATGGTACAGAAATCTGCAGAAATGGCCATTTCCCACTAAAGTTTCTTCTTATTTAGGAAAACAGTACTTTCCACAAAAATGTGCCATTATTTAACAGAGAACAGGTATGTGTGGCTATTTTTATATGAATGAATCTGAATTTCTAACATGTCTTGTTTCCATCTGAACAGTGACGATAGGTGGCTAAACACCATGAACCAAAGCTCGCTGTGCTGAGGGGCTGCATCCCCTCTGCGGTGGAGGCCGTGGCCCAGATCCACCTCCTGCCACTGCCCCAGGCCAGAGCCGGCACGTCCCCGCGGCTAAGGCGGCCAACGAGGTGGCATGTCCCCAGGAAGGAAATCTGTCCCAGGAGCAGCCAGAGACGCCGCCCAGGCTGGGCTAGACCAGGTCACTGAGTCTGTCACACATGGAGCCCCTGGGCAGGATATGGGAGGGTCCCCCTGCGCGCAGGATCCCTCCTTGGCCCTGCCTCCTGCAACCCAGGAGGGCCATGTAGTCGGGTGCTGCCCAGCCCCAGCAGCCCACCCTCAAGTCCTCAGACCTGCAGGAGAAGCCAACAACTCTCCTGGCCCCTGTCGCTGTCCCCACAGCTCAGCCCTGGGGCCTCGGTGGCCCTCCCCCATGCCCCAGGCAAGGCTCACATTGCGGGGGAGAGGGGGGCAGCTGGCTGTGGGGTCAGCTCCCTGACCTTACCCTTTTTTTGTTCTGTTTTAAAAAGTTGCTGGGGTTTATTTGAGAAACAGGAAGAAAAAATGCTCCGTGAACGCCAGGGAAATGTTTTCCCTCCAGCTTCTCACAGGAGATCTTCGCCTTAAAAGGCGACGTGTGCTGGCCTCTGGGGCAGGCCTGAGTGGCCAGTGCCAGGGGGCCACCGGGTTCTGGGGACAACGGGACAGACCCAGACCTGGGGCCCTGCCCCTGCCTGGGTGAGCCAGCTAGAGTGCGAGCACGGATGCCACACACTCTCAGGGGCACGCAGGGGTCCCCGTGGGGGCAAACTGTTCAATGTGGACACATATGCACAGAACTTCTCAGCACCCGCAGCCTCGGCCCAGGCAGGGAGGCTCCATCTTCTCCAGGTCAGAACCACAGAGAGAGACCAGGCCCCAGGAAGAGCTGGGAGCACCGGGGGCTCTGCTGATGCCTGGAGACACTCACTGGGAGTGGGTAGGTAGGGGGCCATGCCACTCCTTGCCCGCAGCCCTTCTCCTGACCCTGGGCCCTGCTCCCAAGTGATGCCCCACCATCAGAAAGCCAAAACTGACCAGGAAGGTCCCAGTGCCTTTGGCCCCAGCAGGTGGGACATGCCGCAGGACACACCTTGCACCAGCGCCAGCCTCTGCACTGGCTGTGCACCATGTCCAGTGCCTGGACCAGGCTGCTCCACCCGCCCCGCCACCTCCCCGCGCACACACGCAGGCACGCACACACACACACACTCACGCACACTGGCCTACGGGCACCGCAGGGCTGGTGCACACACCTTAGTCCTCCGGGTCTGGTGACCACAGTGTGGGGACAGGGCAAGGTGGGGCCCAGACCGTGGAGCTGGCTGCTTGACCTACCTTCACGCTTTGCTACTTAGGAGCCATGTCACCTAGTGACTCACGTACATGCCTGAACACTAGCCTGGAGTGGCCGTTACAGGAGTGGCCACAACCAGCCACTGACACCATCATGGGTATCACACAGGCCTGCACGCTTCCTGTCCACAAGACCCATCCAATGTCACAGCCCCAGGGCCATCTGTGCTGAGCTAAACCATGTCCCTGCTGGGCCCACTGGAGGTGGCGTGAGGCTGCTCCCCATTGGCTAAGAAAGGAGTCTGGCTCTAGGAACATGGCCACATGCAGGAGATCCCCCACCTGCCCGCACAGAGCACTGGTGGAATGGCATCAGCTGAAGGGACACACAGAGTGCCAAGTGCCAGCCCTGCCCCGCAGGCCAGGGGACACAGCCCTAGACACCTGGCTGGCATGGTCCCGCCCTCTGAGAAGCAGCAAGTAAGTTCCAGGTTTTGAAAATGGGATGAATCTTCAAAGCATGAGCCAGGTGGCGAGGGCTGGTAGTCCCCAGGTCCAGGGCGAATGCACTCCCTCTTTTTCTAGGCTGCCCCACTCAGCCTGCTGTGCGTGCACTGTCGCTCCCTCGCTTCCTCGCGGGTGCTGGGATAGCTCAGGCCATCGCCCAGAGAAGGATGCAGGGGGGTCTGGAAGGGGCGCCGTGGGAAGTCAGAGAAAGGAAGGGACTCAGAGAGCAGGAAGGACCAGAAGTGGCTGTGACTGGAGACAGAGGGACGTGGGAACTGGAAGGTCTAAGGTAGGGAGCAGTGGGCCCAGTGCTCAGGTGCTGGCAGACCCCATAGAAACTGCTCCATGAACAGGGGTGCTGTCGGTAGTCTGAGAAGGGGAGCCACTGAGAGGGCGGCCAGCAGGACCTCACCCTGAGCCTCAGCCAATGCCCCTCACTCCAGGTTACCTCAGGGCAGGGGCGCGGACATGAGAAAGAGCTGTTTGGGGGCAGTGTGCAGGCGGGAGCGGGGACAGCTATGTCCCTGGCAGAGGCACAGGCAGGCTCCTGCCAAGTTCCTCCCTAGGGCACTGAGGGGTGCAGGGACTCGGCCCCCACTCCGGCAGGAGCTGTGGTGCTACCCTGTCACCCCTGATGGCCAGACCCAGACATGCAGGGGGCGCGGGCACTGGGGCTCTCCACCTTCGAGGGATACCTCACCCCAAGTTTTTGATGCAGGGCCCTGGGGTGGAGCCTGAACTGTCCTGAACCTTGGAGATTCCCAGCCTGACTGTTCTCTCAGGTCCCAACTAGCCTGGCGCCACTGCACCCTGACAGGCAAAGAGCCGGTCCCGTCAGACCTCCACAGTCAGACCTCCACAGGCTACAGCGGCCGGACTGTTTCTCCTGGTTTGACTGCCCGTGGTCAGCACCACAAACAAAGGGAACTTTCATAAGCTATTGCCCTACCAGGAGAGAGACTGCCCACAGGCAGCCAGAGGAAGGCAGGGCAGGAGCTCTGCACAACGCTGGCCCCAAATGCAGCCACCGTGTGGCCACTGTGCCGTGGCCATGGGTTCCCCTCTGACTCTCTGACTGTGAAATAAGCGGCTCTTCCTTCAACACTGAGCCCAGGTGTCACCTTCACCTGGAGTCTTCCCAGGCCCCAGGGGACACGACCTCAGCCCCGGCCCACAAGAGCTCACCTCTGGGGTCCCAAGCGCAGCTCAGATCATGGGTTATGCTGTCTTCCATGGGGCTGGGCCATTTCCATGCCAGCCCTTTTCCATTGTGCACACCGGTGTGTACACACCCACAATGCACACAGGTGTGCACACATGTGGTCGCCTACGCCGTCCGAGACAGTCAGTCACTTTCCTGATGGGAACCAACCACCTGGAGAGTGCCACCAACCTGCTCACACTTCCAAATGCCCTGGTGAGCTGACTTGCTGCAGCAGGAGGAGGTGGACACCAGAGGTGCCCAGAGATGCCGAAGGCACGAACCTTACAGGTTCTAGAACTCAGCGGTCACTCCAGCAGGATCACCCATCAGGCTTGGCCCACACCCAGACCCCCACCACAGCCTGCTACTCACTCACAGCTACAGACAGAACTGGAAAAGCGAGGCACTCCACTGACCCGCTACCAGCACCTGAAGGAAAGCAGGCTTGAGCTCAACTGTGACAAATCCCAAGGGACAGTTGCTACTGACCCCCGGGGCCCCTCCAGCACCGTCCCTGACCCCCAAGGGCCTCTCTGCTCCCTCGCCCCCCATGCACGTGCACATTCACACAGGAAAGGTGCTGCCCATGGGTGGGGGGGGGCGCTCTGGAGGCCCTGCAGTAGAAGAGGAACAGATGATCGTGGCTGCCTAGGTCAGTACTCCAGATACGGCTCCTCATGGACAGGCTCCAATCACCCGCCTGGAGACAACAGGCCTGTGGCAAAGCCTGTCCCACAGGCTCGGAGGGGCAAGGCAAGGACTGCTGTGGCCAGAAAGACTCACCAGCAGGCCCTTCTCACCTCCCAAATGCAGGCGCAAACTCCTGCCCTCGAGCAGCAGGAGGCAGGCATTTAGGGGAACCTCCTGCAAACAAAGCTCCTGACCAAGTCCTGGGGGCAGCAGATAACTGCAGCCTGACCCAGGGCAGGGATCAGGGGTTGTCTGACCAGCACCGTGCCCAGCGTTCACCTGAGCACTCTGCCGACGGCCTGAAGCACCATTTTGCAGCTGAGTCCAGTCTTGGGGGGCTGGCTGAGAAGAGTCCGGTCTGCAGGGGGGCTGCTGTGGTCCCCCAGCATGCTGGGGCAGCACGGAGGTGCCGAGGGAAGTGGGAGCCTCGGCACCAGCGTCGCTCCCTCCCTGGGCAGTCTGCCTGGGAGCAGGCGACACCAGCCAATGAGGACGCGGAGGGGAAAGGAGGGCTCTGGCCTGGCAGACACACAGCTGCTCCTTTCACAGGCCAGGCCAGCCCGCCTGGTTAGTTGAGGGCGTGTCTCAGTGGACTTTTCAAAGTGGCGCCTTGCGGGCGGTGCTGCATGGGGAGGGCAGAGCCCCAGGGAAGAAGAACGCGTCAGCCGGGCCCTGGCACCTTGAGGCCCTTGTGACACAGCTGGAAGAGCTCTTGTGACACAGGCGGCAGCTCTGCCCTGACCTCCAAAGCTGACAGCACCCCTGGCCGGAGCCCAGCCTCTGCAGCTGCAGACACAGCTGTCACCTGCAGAGTGGCGCAGGCTGAGACAGGAGGAAGGCAAGGCTGGCAGGCTTTGGGGCATCCAGACCAGGCATGAGCTGCCCAGGGCCTTCCAGTGGGGGAGAGGCCGTGCAGCCACGCCTTCCTGACAGCTGCCTGCAGGTGGGAGAGCAGGAAGCACCAAAACCCCGAGTGGCTGACCACAGGGGCAGAGACAGCTCGCAGTACACAGAGATCACTGAGAGGCCCCACCTAGCAAGGGGATGTTCACATCCCCACCCATCTCAGCCCTGCCCTCCACCCACCACTCCCACCCCAAGACCGCATCCCAAAAAGGGCCCCTCCCATCTCCTCAGCTGTCCAGGTTCAACCCAGCTGGCACTGCGGCAACTCCAAAGCCACAGTGAGGACAGAACAACAGGCAGTGCAGAAAGGCTGCCTCTGCCCTGGGGACACCATGGGGACTAGGGTAAAAGGCCCTTCTGTCCCCACAGCCACCCAGATTGTCCGGGGACAGACATCCACGGGCCAGCCACAGCACCAGGCAGCTAGGGTAACTGAGCACTAAGGGGTGCTTCTAGGCTCACCGTGTCCCATCCCTGCCCTGTCCTAGAGCCAGCCATCTCCGCCTGGTTCCTTCCCTGGGGAAAACAGCCCGAGACTGCACGTGCCCACACCGCTGTGGGCCTCTCCACTGCCAGCACAGAGCCGTGTGCAGGCTTGTCCACTTCAGTCCCAGCGACACGGTGTCTGTGTGCAGATCACGATGCACATGAGTCCCTTCCCATGACCCTACTCTGGTCCCTCACCCATGGATCACTGCAACCTCCTCAGGCTCGTCTGTAACCAGCCCCAGACATCAGAAAAGTGCAGAAATAAAGTGGCATGCAGAGAGATTTGAACAGGGGCACAAGAGCTCTTAGAATCGGGAACGAGAGCTCCTGAACAATGGGGGAGCTACCAGAAACTCAAAGGGACACACGGGGAACATGAGGCTAAGAGGGATTCTCATCCCCACTTGGGTGATGATGGAGCAACAGACACAGGCCCAGACCGCCGCCATCACCAAAGGGTAAAATACACACAGCAACTGGCAGGCGCTGGTCAGCATGCTGGCGCACAGGAGGCTGGTGCTGAGGACAGGGTGGGGCTGCCCATCAAGACACTCTGCCCCATGGACAGAGCCACCAAACCCTCGAGCCAACCACGTGGCTGAGGGTGTACAGAGCCTCGCAAACAACAGCTCCAAGGAGCCGGGCGCTCAAGCAGCCTTGCCGAGGTAGTGAAGCAGGAAGGCAGCACGCTCCCACCCAGAGCCCCACTGCGGGCTCTGCGGGGGAGCAGACCTGCAGCAGTCCCAGAGGTTTTCTCTAGAGCGGCCCTCAGAAAGCTTTTGCTAAACCAATAAAAGATGAACAGCCCACTGGAACCACCATCATGCTCCTCATTGGAGGACTTTCAACAGCACCGCCACCCCACAGCTAACACAAGAAATGTGCGTATCAGGTGAGGAAACAGAAAAATGCAACCGTAACCAGAAAAGAGGCCCAGACCACGTTGAAGATGCTAAAGGTAAAAACTACTTTAAATAACAACCATGGTCAGCAATGCTGCTGTGCTCACTCCACTTCCGGCACACACACAGCCTGGCACAGCCTTACCATCACCATGCCAGGGAGTCATGTCCGGAATGTCGCCCACTGTGCTGACGGCTGCATCCCAGCACCTACAACCATCCTGGGAATGTGTGGGACACCCGTTCGGTCTGATTCATGACTCTGCTGAACAGGGTCGGCTTCCCAGAGCTACTGGCTAGACCATCACACAAGACCTGGTGGCTCGCCCTTTACCTGCACAGCTGCCTGCTCGGCAGCCCTCCGCTCAGGGGAGGGGTCACCACACCCAGCAGTCGCTGCTGTGATAACTGCATCCTACGTTTGTCTGACCTGCTACACAAATAAGAGGAAGCACTGAGGAGGTGTGTGTCCGAGACAGAGGGGGCAGGAGTGGTCTGGACCGTGGGGACGCTGACTCTGGAGTCACTGATACAGGGACTGACAGTCTCCTGAGGCCAGAGGTCCCACCCCACATGGTCCAGTGGGACAGAGAAGGAGCGACCTCTCTGAGGACCAAGGCCATCTTGGCACCACCCCTGCAGGTCAGCCACCAGAGTGACCATGGAAACAAGGCTCAGTGTGGGTCTGGCCACGAGACCCAAACCTGGCGTGTCCCAAGTTGGGTAGAAAGGCCTTCACCTGCTCCCCTGAGACCTCACTGGGCCAGGAGCCCTGAGTGTGAGGAGGCAGGACAGAAAGGCACTGGCCACCTGGAATCCCCAGCTCCTGGGCCTCCTCAGCCCACCCATTCCCGTTCGCCTCTGCTGCCCAGGGTGACGCCATGAGCGGGTGTGACACCTTGTCTGGATCAGTCTACAGAACTGCTCCCCCAGCACACTACGACTACTCTCCAGGTGTTTGCACCCTTGAACCTCAACTTCCAAAGGCCAGCATGCGCTGCCTCCCTCCCAACCCAACAGCAGAGGGAGGGATCAGGAAAGACAAAGGCCCCAGTGCACCTGCCCCCACAGCTGACAGTGCCTCACACCAGAGACGCCCATGCACTGCTCGCCCCAGGAAAAGCGGAGCAGTGACAGCCCTGCCTGTCCAAGACACGCCTTGGCACCAGTGTGGGCAGGGCCAGGTCTGCCGGGTGAGGCAGAGACACAGACATAGGGTGGGGCCACCCTATTCACCTTGCACACTCACCTGACAGCTCTGTACAACCAGGCCCCGGAGGTGAGGGAAGACCCTCTGGTGGGCAGGCCAAGGGGTACCAAGTGCCCACTGAAGCCCAGCCATGGCAACGCCGGACACCGGAGCCCACGGAAACAGGAGGAGGGCAGCCACAGACCCCGGGGCCAGGGCATTAAGTCACAGAAGGCAGAGAAACACCCACGTGCCCCACATACCACCTAAACCATCTGTTTCAAGTTCAAGTCAAGGCACAATTCAAGCGATTACAGTGCCTGTTGGAGCTGCTGGGTCATCACACCTGGCCCCCAGCTACCGCTGGCTGAGGGGCAGGGTACCCAGGCCATGGGCAGCCACCTCTGGCAAGTGTCCCCTGACCCTGCACTGCATCTGCTGAATTAGGGCCCACCAGCCTTGGGCACTGACAAGGTGGCTGAGACCCCTGAGAAAACAGCACCCTGTTTAATGCAGCAGAGCCCCGTGCTGGAGGCAGAGCCCTCCCCTCTGCCCGCCCAGGGCACAGGCCCGGACAGAGGCTGGTGCTCACGGCTCCATGGTGAGTCACCTGGGCTCAGAAAAGCCCGTGGATTCATGGCAGGGACAGGTGACACTTCTCTCTTCCCTCCCCTGGCTGTCACTAGCCAAGCAGGCACCAAGCCCAGGCAGCCAAGTTCAGGCTGCCTACGAAAGGGCACGTGGGTCCTGCCAAGTCACTCCGCCCTCCCTGTGGTATAAAAGCCTCGGCTGCAGGATTTAGCCCAGGCTCAGTGCACAGGAAGGCGACTCAGCCACAGGGAGGGAGCAGTGACTGGAGCAGCCACTAGCAGACCCAGGAGCGCCTGGGAGAGGCAGGAGACCATGGCTTCCCAGCACCCAAAGCTGTCCCTCACTCCTATGGACCTGGCAACCTGCTGGTCCTCCAGAAACACAGGGAATCTTTTTTCCCCCCCAAAAAAAAATGAAATCTAAGAAAAAAAGCCTAGCCTGGGAAAATGCCACGGAGAGATGGCAGTGCCCTCACTGTGGAAGGGCAGTAGAAATGTTCCCAGAGATGGAGGGAATCCCGGGAGGCACAGCCCGAAGGGCCAACGGGTGGAGAAGACTTCCCACCCCCTGGTCACCCTGCAGACCCACAGGGAGGGACCTTCCTTCCCTGATCACAGGGCCCACGCTAGCCCCTCACAGCAGACCCACACCAGGAAGGCCACCATCCTGGGTCAGGGGAGAGCGCAGGGAAGCACAGACTGGAGGTGCCCCATGCCCGTGAGCACACACGGGCCCATGGAACCTGGTCTGCCTGGGCTGCAGCTCAGTGCGGGCGAGGGTCAAAACCCACCCTGGGGCTCTGTCCCCCAGAGCTTTGCTGCAGCCACCCTGCCATCCAGGCCTCATCTACTTCCCTTCCTGTGGTACCACGAGCCTGGGCAGGGCGTGTCCCTGCTTTTTTATGGAGGAATAACACCCAGCAGGTCACAGGCAGAGAGGGGTGCTGGGAGAAGGACCCTGGTCCTCCTCCTGGATGCCCTGGCGGCCAAGGTGAAAGGGCACATTCCCCTCTAATTGGAAACGAATTTTCTCTTTGGAATGAGAGGGGAGGCATAAGATGTGGGTGTGCCCGAAAGGGAGAGGAATGCCGAGATGCCACGGTCCATACTTCAGATTCCCAAGGGGAGACCCAAAGAAGCCTAGGAGGAGACGCTCAGCAGGGAGCAGGGTCCAGGGACAGAGGGCCGGGCAGGAGCCAGGATCAGCCTTAGGTATCTTCTAAGTGACCAGAAGGCAGGCCGCAGCCTTGGTTCTTCATGACAGCACGTTCAGCTCTGGCAGAGCGACCAGCAGGGGGATTCCCCCGCACCACAGCCCCCTCCCTCTCCCTTCAGCACTGGTACCCTCAAATGCTTCCTGGAAGAGGTTCCTACGAGAAAGGGGTTCCCAGGAGGAAAGGGGTCATGGGAAGAATGGGGTTCCCAGGAAGACGGGGTGACAGGAAGTGCTCTCTCCTGGACTGCACTGAGGAGGGTTCCCCCACAGCATCCTGAGGACCGTGTTTAGCATCTGTGTGGGACTGTGCTCGGTTCTGGTTTTGGGAACTTTCCCTGTACCTGGTGTCTGAAATGTCACAAATGTGACCCCAGGCCCTTTACACGGGAGCCTGTTGCACCTGAACTTGCTGCCTGTGGATCCGGAAAACTGTAGAGTTTCTTTAACTCATCTCTATGCTTCTGGCTCCTGCTGGCCCCACGTGGTCGCAGCTCTGCACGGACACATGGAAGCTCTGCATCTCCCCTGCTCGCCAGGTGTCCACGCCAGGCTGATCGACTTGCTGAGAAGTGCACCCATTTCCCTCCGGTCCTTTAGTCAGGATTTCAGTTTGCTGTGCCTCTCACTGCCCCGCATTCTCATTCGTTCTCAGGCTGCTCATCGTGTGGGGGCTGTGCAGTCCTGGCATCTTTGAGGAGAGTGACCACAGCGGTTTCTGTTTCCTGCGTCCTTTTCTTCTGGCATTGCTCTGTCTTATGCAGGTTTTCCTCAAAATACCCAGGGAGCCCGCCACCCACTCCTCTTTCACAGTGGGCACTGAGAGCACCTGGCAGCTCCAGGGCAGGGGGGTTCTCGGGGGGCATCACTGGGCACCACCTGGCTCGCTGGCAGCACATGGAGGACGACCCCTCCACTCTCAGTTCTAGGGGTCCTTCTCTTATATTGTTCAGACTCCCATGCCTGGAGAGGAGACCTCAACATTGGGGTCTGGGACCAGAGTGGCTGGTTGTGGGACGTCCTTGATGCTTGAAGGTGCCCCTTTGGGGCAGACAGCAGGGGTGGGGGGTGACTCACTGCTGCTTCTCCAGTTCGCCCCTTCCCAGCTCTTGGGTCCTACCAATGTGGACCTGGTGGAGGTCCCTCAGCGGCTCCTGCTGGCCTGAGCTCAACTTTCCCAAATCCGCATTCCATCCCATCCTCAGCTTCCCAACATCTAAACCTGTTTGTGCTGTCTGCCATCCTGCGCTTCTGTGGGTTCTGCCTCCCAGAATTCCCTTTGCTCTCATTTCAGTGGGGTTGGGAGGGAGCAAGTCCAATTACAAGGCCAGTACACTCGGTTCCGGTAGCAGGTCCATGTGTGATACAGGATGTGGGCAGACAGCCCAGCTCCCTTCCCGGCAGGACCGGCATCTCCAGCACACAAAGGGGCACTGGCATCAACAGGAGCTCTGCTCACTGACTGTAGGGCCTCCCACCCAGCTCAGGACCGCTCACGGAGGAGGGCCCAGCCCTGCCTGGACATCACTGTGCTGGATGGCAGGGCTATAAGGTACCCTGACAGCCTCTCCCGAAAGGCTCAGCCCCACCCACTTTCTGCCAGTATCACAGGATGGCCCTCCATGTAGGTCCTAGCCCCACACCACCACCCAGTCAGAAAGCCATGGCCTTGATCCTACCCTGAGGGTCAGTGTCCAAGGCCAGGACTGTACCCAGGTCCCAGCCCAAGGCTTCCGAACAAACACCACTGTCTCCCTGGGGGTGCTAAGATGCCAAGAACAAGCACAAATCTGTCCTCTACTGGACCCTCAACACATTGCTGAGCCTCATTGCTGCCCAGAAAGGGGTCTCTGACCTGCCAGGATACCCACAACACCTCATGTTGGGGGTCCCCACCACAGCTACACATGCCCACCCCCACGTGAGATCCCAACACCACCCAGAGGTTTGTGTGGCTCAGGAAGGTCCCGATCCGCTAGTCACAGGCACGTCCCTGATCTGGGGGGCGGGAGGGGGGGGGGCGCGGGCATTGGCCCCAGGATGTGGTAGGGGTGGGCATTCATGTTGATGGAATGTATCACACGTTTTGGCCTGGGCTGTGGGAGTGCACACCTAAGGTTTCACTTTGCAGTTACATGTGCACAGGTGCCTGAGGTGGACCTGGCCAGTCCAGCCCTCAGCAAGCATCGGTCTGTCCCATGAAGTCAACCTTGCTACACTCACCCTTCCCTGACACTTCCGGCTCACAGCAGCCCACGGTGACATCTGTGAATGACCTGGTACCTGTTCCATACATGTGGTCTGGTACTGTAACTGCTGCTCCTCACCACTGTGGTCACCTGCACCAGAACTTAGCCTTCCTGCGTGGTCGACAGCGCCCCCTGGTGGATGTCTATCTACTTGCACAGCCAGGGACCTGTCTTCCCTGGTAACAGGAAAGGGGAATCAAGGTGACTCTTCAAGTCTTGAAGTCTGGACAGACCTTCTCTCTCCTCCCGAGAGCCCTTGAAAGGTCCCCCATGGCCATCCTGGTCTGCACACCCTTAGTCTCTGGGAGCCATGTCTGGAGGTCCTAAAGGCAGCAGTGAGATGGCGGCATTCGGACACACCCCAGAAGCGAGTGGGATAGTGGACTTGGAGCAAAGAGCAGCGCACTGACCTGGCACCAGCCTCCAGCCTCAGGCCCCTGGCCAGCTACCGGCCTCTCGGCCTCAATTTCCTGCCTACAAATGGGATGCTGACCTCCAACACAGTGTCCTGAGAGGGCAGAGGAACCCATCACCAGCTTCCGGATGCCCTGGGTACTCAGGGTCTGCTGCCCAAGAGCCGGGAGCCTAGGCCGCCAGAAGCAGCCCCTCAGGAAAGCCGGATCTCCTGCTGTGCAGTGACGAGGCCAGTGCACACAGACAGTGCCAAGCACAGCTGCTTCCAGGGCCCCATGACATGGGACTATGCCGCCCTCTGTCTCTCTAGTGCCTCTGGCGAGTGGAGCTGAGGAGCGAGGAAGAAAAGTCCTTTCTCAGCCGTGACCAGGTGACCCTAAACAGCATCCGGAGAATGCCAGGAGCAGCCTGCAGAGGAAAACTCACAGAAGGTAACAGAGATCACAAACAGGCTCACCCCACTAACAGCGAAACACAGGTGACAGACAGCAGAGCCCTTGAAAACTGGCAGCCCTGCCAGAGCAGGCCCTTGCCCACCCAGCAGGCACAAGCTAACAGAATGTATGTGACAAAATGTATCCACGAGGGGAGGGCCACCTGACTCTCCTGGAAAAAAAAAAAAAGCAACAGACACATGCCCACAGCCCTGCTACGCTGTTTCCAGCCACCACACATGGAAACAACCTAGTCCGCAGGTTACAGTCCCACTGGCTGGCTCCCAACCACCAGCCGGAAAGAGGCCACAACAGGTCTCAGCAAGACCCAGAACAGGGAACAAAGACACCAACACCAGAAAGAACATTCTTCTTGTCCAGGTCCGGGGGTGGAGAAGGAGACGGGACACTGGCATCTCACCTTCCAACAGTGGAAGGTGACACAGGTATCACTTTACCTTGCATCTCTTTACACAGTGAGGAAGGGCATGCCATCCAAAAGGCCCAGACCTGTGTTGGGACCACCTCGCAGAGCACAGCGTGCTCCCTGCCTCTGGTGGTTTATTCTCAGTGTGTGGTCCCTGAGTCCAATGAGAAAATGCAAACAACACCAGGGGAAGAGCAGGGTGCCCAGAAGCCATGAGGGGCACTGACCCAACAAGCCACAGACTTCTGCCCTTCAGTGAGAACCCTCAGGAAAGCTCAAGGTCCTCTGAGGCCGGTCTGCATCCCACACGGCAGTTATTACCTTTCGGCTAAAACTCTTCTCATTTCTTTTATGAGCCCTTCTTTGTCCCACTGGTCACTCAGAAGTGTGTCTCCTAGCTCCTAAATACCGATGCTTGATTCACTTTGGCCAAGAACATGCTCTGGAGGGTTTCCGTTTGCTGAAATCTGCAGAGGTTCCGGTCAGTAGATGTTCCAAGTGCTTAGAGGGTGTGCAGTCTGCTGTTGGTGGGCCCTCTATTCTCTGCATTAGGTCAAACATGTGCACTGTGGTTTTCGAGACTCTGCTGCTGTCACATGTGGTCAGGGGATCGCTACACTGAGCCTCTGTGACGAGCCCCTCCCGCCACCGCATGAGTGCAAGGCAGGTGGGTGGGTTCAGCCCCAACACCTTCCTGGGCCCCGGGCCAGTTCCACATCCTCCCAAGGGCTGTTTTTTCAGGCTGAATAACTTCCATTGTATATATAGACCACGTTTTATCTATCACCATCCACAGACACTTAGACGGTGTCCATGTCTGGGCTGTTGAAAATAATGCTGCAATGAACATGGTAGTGCAGATAGCTCTTCAAGATAATGATTTTGTTTGGATATAGATCCAGTAGTGAAACTGCGGGATCATAAGGGAGTAATTTCCTGAATTTTTTTTTGGAGGAATTTCCACAGTGGCTGCACCAAATGTACATCTCCACCAACAGTGTGTGGGGCTCCTGTTCTGCAAGCCTCACCAGCACTTGCCTCCCACCTTCCCAGTGAGGCCCCCTAACAGGAGCCTGCGGAGCTGTGCTCTCTGCAGCTGCTCCCAGCTTTGTGTTTAGCCTGGCGGTGCAGGTGTGGGGTGAGGACTCGGCCACGACACCTCCCCAGTCGCCTGTTGGTGTTCTCTGCACCAGCTCCACCATGGGGGAGATGGTGGTGCCCCTAACAGAACCATCTCAAGAGAGAGTAGACACTGCTGCCTTTCTGAGGACAGTTCAGACCTCAGGGACCAGCAAACCACCAGTGCTCCTTCCTTCCTAAAACATGAGTCCAATAAGAAGGAGGCAGTAAACGAGGAGAAACTAGCACAAAACACCCAGAGGAAGCACAGCTCCCCCGTGGCCAATGCCTGCTCCTCAGTCCTGTGCAGAAGGTCGGCATGGAGCACGGGGAGATGACAGCTGCCTGTTAGCCTAGAGGAGTCCCTGAAGACAACTAAGGTACCACAAGATGACACACTTATTTTTACATGAATTATAAGTGCCAGGAACTCACAGCAGAATTCAGGGAGTCCAGCCAAAACAGGTTTGGCTCAGTGGATAGAGCGTCAGCCTGTGGACACAAAGGTCCCAGGTTCGATTCTGGTCAAGGGCATGTACCTTGGTTGTGGGCACATCCAGTAGGGGGCATGCAAGAGGCAGCTGATGTATGACTCTCATCGATGTTTCTAACTTTCTATCTCTCTCCCCTCCTCTCTATAAAAAAATCAATAAAATATATTAAAAAAAAAAAGAATTCAGGGAGTCCAGCATTTATTTATATATACATTATTGATTTTTTACAGAGAGGAGGGGAGAGGGATAGAGAGCTAGAAACTTCGATGAGAGAGAAACATCAACCAGCTGCCTCCTGCACACCCCCTACCGGGGATGTGCCCACAACCAAGGTACATGCCCTTGACCAGAATTGAACCTGGGACCTTTCAGTCCACAGGTCGATGCTCTCTATCCATTGAGCCAAAGCGGTTTCGGCAAGTTCAGCATTTCTTCAGCCAAAAAGGTAGGAGGCCATCCCAGTAGGAATACAGGGTTAATGACAAAACATTTCTGAGCCCTGCAGAGATATCCCAGAGGACGGCCTTTCTGCTCTGAATGAAAACTTAGGAGCCAATGTCAGCACAGCCCCGGGCCCATGGCACAGCCAGCCTGAACCCCAGCCAGCAGCAGCCCTTTGCTTCCCAAAGGCCAGGCAGGGTGGCAGCAGGGACAGCCTGCATGGTGACAATTTGACCACAGGACACACGACCCATGCTCCCGGTGCCTCCTCCCTCTGGGGCTTCAGCACATCAGCGTCCCTGACACTAGCAAACCTCACTGCAGCGATGACGTTGCCAGGATCAGGGCCTCTGAGAAGCCACGTCAGCCTCACCACTGCATGCAGGGCTGGGAGTCCTCCCCAGAGCTGGGTGGCGAGGCTCAAGGAACTGTGACTCCCAGGACGGCCTGACACATAGGGCATGCCAGGCGGGCACCCATGCCTCCTGTCAGGGCCTGCAGGGCAGATGCCCATTGCCAGCGTTTGTGTGGCGGCTGCCACACGCAGGCTCAGGGTGCAGCATGCGCTGCTGTCTCCCACCACAGACGAGCCTCACAATGTCATACTAAGTGGCCCAGCCACAGAAGACCGCAGGTGTAATGCCCAGAACAGACACACCCACAGAGAGAAAACAAGTGGGATGGGGTGGGGGCAGGGGCGGAGTGGGGAGGGACTGCTGATGGACATTGGCTTTCTTCTTGGGTGAAGGCAACGTTCTCAAATTAAACTGTGGTGATGGTTACTCAACTCTGTAATTTCACTAAAAATTACTTAATTGTATGCTCGAAACAAGTACACTTTATGGTATGTGAATTTTACCTCAACGAGGCTGTTATAAAAATAGCCTAGAGACTGGGGCGAGCTCAGTCTGGTCCCCTCATAATCAGGCTCAGTGGCCAGCTACCAGCAACACCTGCCCAGGAGGCAACGTGTGACAGCCACTCAGCCCCTGAGATACAGGCAGGCAGGCTCCACTCAGCACAGGACGCCTGCAGGCAGAGCCACAGGCCAGACGCCTTGTGACTCAGCTCAGCAAAGACGGTCAACTGGCCGAGAGCTCCAGGGCCATGCACTCGGCACTACATCTCCTTGTGGTTGGTTTGTCTCCTTGGCCAGAGCCAGGAAGCTCTGACTGACACCTCACCTCAACTGCTGCTTGGAGGAGCAGGACATGGCTATGTCAAGGTGTCCGCAGCCCCAGGAAGGGGGAAGAGGGTTCCTGGGGTGTGTTTGCTACCCCTAGCTTTGGTCCCAGCCAGAGGGTAGGTTGTCCCTGCAAACATCACCCTGTGGGCCCCACCCAAGGCCAGGGGGAGGGCGCCCAGGTTTGCCCCCGCAGTCAGAAGAGGGAGGAAGTACATTTCCTCTTCTGTATGTCCAGAGCTTGGAAGCTTCTGCATTGTACTTTCTGTTGGTAAAATTTACACAGCACTTTTCTTGTCCGCTCATAAATGCCCACAGCTGCCAGTTAAGGATAAGGCACAAGTCTTCCCCAGACGCTGCCGCAGACCTCGCTGAATCTGACGTGCCTCCCACAGCCTCTCCCGGGGCTGCTTTCTTCCCAGGGGCCAAGCTGCCACCTTGCCATCAGCTTCCCAGGATGGAGACAGCCAGGGACTGAAGAGGCAGACCACACAAGAGCGGTGACCCTTTGCAAGTTAGAAAAAGAAAGTGCTACACCTACTGCAACAGCCAGCTCAAGGCCAAGAACAGGAAACGCACAGTGTCACAGATGCACGCAAGCCACACAGCAAGAAGCTCCTCTCTGAGTCAGGCCGGCAGATTCCACAGGCAAGCTGCAACGTGCGGTGGGGTTTCTGGCTTCCGTGCAGGTTTCCTGAGGGACCTCCCTTCCCTCAGACGCAGCCGGGAGAGCTGAAGATAAGGCCACCCCATTACTCAGCACAGCCCTTCCAGTGACAAAAGCCACACTGGTACTTCCAGTGACTGGTCACAGCCTGAGGGATCATTAGCACTACGTTAGTGGAGTCCATACTTTGTCACCTGAGATGAACTGATGCAAAGAAACTCTTTCTTAGAAAAACAGGATAAACAGCATTTAAAAAACAAAGAACTATATTGCAAACTACATGGCTGACACTGAATGGTGTGAATTAATAAAAATAGCAAGGAAGTATAAAAAAACACATTTCCTGACATCTCCCAGGCTGAAACCAGTTGAAGTATTGAGGGCCAGCTCAAGCTCCAGTGCTGAGTGCACAAAAGGCGTACAACGGGTGCAAGTGCCACTGGCTGGCTGTCCTCGCTGGAGTGGAGGGACCGGTTAAGTGAGAAGTGGACCCGAGTGGGAGACATCTTCAGAGTTTTGCTATTCACCCACTCTATGGCTTCGTCTGGGCCTCGCAACGTCCTATTTTCCAGTAACTGCTCAATAAACATGCGGGAGGGGCACCTGGCCCTGCTGGCTCCAGCATCCTTAGACACCACATTGAAAACAAGCTCTTGAGGAAGATCAGTACTCGACAAAAGAGATTGTGCCTCTTTTTAAAATAGTGGGAGGGGGTCCTAGTTAAGGATTATGGAAGAATTCGTGGTTTATAATGTCCAATATGCAACCCACTGAATTTAAGAACACATGCACAAAGATAACACACCACCAACTCCCCACAACTCAGTGTCCTTCTGGAACTGCCCATTGCACAGCCAGGCAGAGAGGACACTCCTTTCCCTTCCCAGGGGCCTATGGAAGCAGCAGCTACAAGCCTCGTCCCTTTTAGATCTGTCTTCCTCTAGTCCAGCACCTGGACCAGCCACCCCAGGAGGAGGCCCAGGAAATGTGTGCGCCAAGGCCTTCCACAGATGACTGCCTGGGTGCCAAGGTCTTGGCAAGGACCTCAAGAACCAGTCCCTTCGAAGCCTAACTGTGGTTAGTTTCTGGATAGTCACAGCTGCGACAGCAAAGTCCACAAAGCACAGACATCTGTCCAGTTAAATGACTGTCTGCTGGGCAATTTTCAGGCCCTGGAGTACCTGCTTCCTATGGACAGCCATCCTCACAGAGAAGGGGCAAAATACCAAAATACCAGCAGCTGCTTCCTCAGCAACTCAGCTGATCAGGCTGGTCCTTCCCATACAGGCACTGTGAGTGTACTTGGCTAAAACAGGCTTACTGGGAGGCCAGGTTGCCCCCAATACAATCCCTCCCAATAAATGCAATTCAAAACAAGGCAAACACTGCCATGAGCCTTCAGAGGCCTCCTACAAAACACCTCTGGTAGGAATGGTCAGCACACAGCAATGCCAAACACCGTGTCAGTGCTCTTCTCCGTGTCCTCTGCTCACCCTCCCCCAAAGCCATCCGGCCAGCACTACAACTTCTATCTCACAGGAGGAGGTCAGGAGAGGTATGTGACCACCCAAAGTCACACAGCTAGCAGCAGCAGGGCTGAGTAGCAATGCTGCCTCCCCAAGAAGCCAAGTGAGCCGGCCACACCAAGGCTGGTCCCCAGCATCACCCACACGCTGCCCTGACCCCTGCACTCTGGCTCCCCACCTACCCCACCACACGTGGCACTTCTCTCTGGCCTCTCAATTCATCCCTCAAGTTGCTTGCCCCCCCCCCCTGCCCCCAGGGATACCCCTTCCCTAGACTACACACAACCTGCAGGAAAAGGTTGATGGATCTAACCCATCGCCTTGGTTATCCAACAGCACCCTCCACTCTGCCCTATACCCGGCAAGGGGAAACAAAGACCTCCTCCTTCCTTTCCTGTACTTCAGTGTCCAGACAAGCCTTTCCATGAGCCGAGGCCAAAAGCAACAGCTCCCCCACCCTTAGCCCCAGCCCCAGCCCCTGAGTAAGGAACCTGCCTCCAAAGAAGTGCTAGTAAAATGAGAGCTGAGGACAGATGGAGCAGTGCCTTCCCTTCTTGGTCCTCAAAAGTAAACGGTCAGAACAATCACTTTAGCCATTGAACTTTTTGGAGACGGTGTGACATTTTACCTCGTTTCTCTCATTTCCAGCTAAACACAAAAGCAAACTGAAGGGGAAGCCCAGCCCGCTGCTCCCAGCCTCACGCTTCCTTCCTACTCCACCCGGGCCCGTATCCGCAGATCGCAGCGCGGCGTGCGCCTCGCCCACCGCACCCTCTCCACCCGCCAGCCTCGCCCGGCTCGCCCTCCTCCCGAGTCCGGATGACAGATCAAGTTGGGCTGCTTTGCTTCGTTTCCCTCGATTTTAAGGAGCTGCTCTCTGTCGGTGCTGAAGTGATTTCTTCCAGAAGCAAGTTCCCCTCAGCTACCGGCGAGAGGGGCACCGGGTCCGACCTCCCCGGGCGCCCGACACCCAGCGGCGAGGTGTGGCCGGCCTGCCCTGGGCCGGCTCCCGGGGCGCGGCGGGAAGCGCGGGCGCCGGTCCTGCCCAAGCCGAGCCAGCTCCGCTCCCGGTCCCGATACCCCGCGTCCGGCCCCGCCGCAGCGGCTCCCAGGCTCGCGCCCCGCCGGGCCGGTCACTGGCCCGGCGCCCCGGTCCCCAGTCCAGTCCCCACGGAGCCGCCCCGGCCGGCCAGCCGCTCCACCCGCACCGGATGCCCTTGACCGACGGTGCCCGCGGCGCGCCCCGAGTTCCCTCCCGCGGGCTCGGCCCTCCCGCCCGGCCGCCCGACTCACCCCATGAGCCAGTCCATGGCTGCGCGGGACCCGCCGCGCCCGCCGCCCAACACGCTCGGCCCTCAGCCCGCGGCGGCCGGAAGTAAACACTCGCTCGTACACGCCCACACGCGTACCGCGGCGCCGCAGGAAGTGACGCTACTGAGCCGCCTGCTGGGAAATGTAGTCCCGGCGGTCCTAATCCCATGCATCTCTCCGCCCGCGCCGCCGGAGCGTGCACCATGCTGTCCTCCCTGTCTTGGAACTGACCTCAGAGCCTAGACTGTCCTTCGCTCCTCCGACTGTCCCCCTGCAGCCCGCACACCCCGGACTGTGTCTTGGCGCCCCGGTTGTCTATTCACACGCTGGGCTGTCCACCGTTCTCCGGACTCCCCCCCCCCCCCATCCCCCCCTCCCCGCACAACCCCCACCAATGCCTCGCCGGCTCCTTGCAACAGAAGGAAGCAGCCTGACTCTCAGAGGGGCCCATCCAGCCCTGCCCTCCCCTCCAGATCCCCTCCTGTCGCCTCGCTTTCTCTCCAGGCTCAGAAAGTCTCAGGTGTCATCAGGCAGGGCTCTCAGTTGCCAACAGCGGAAAGGTCTCAGGTGAAAGGAATTTATGGACGGATATAGGTGCCCGCAGCATTGCCAGGAGAGGTGGAGAGATGGAGAACTGAGCCCACACGCCGGTCACAACGGCCTCTTCTGTGATTCTGAGCCCCTGCATCCTGCAATTCCCCAAGGTGGAGACCTGCAAGTAAAACCTGTCAATCCTAGCCTCCCTCGCATCAGCGGGAGGCTAGGATGTGGTATGACAGATGAGGTGAACCAGAGGTCCCCCTCCAGAGTGACCAGAAGAGGCTGGGCCTTCTGCTGCTTGAGCATGATGCCTGGAGGCACAGAGCCATCTTGGGACCAGTGGAAGCCACTGGGAACAAAAGACAGAACTTGGGACATGGGTGCCTTCAAACAGCTGCTTTCTTCCAGGTCCTAGACATTTAAGAACTGTAGGCCCTTCTGCCAGTCACAGCCGAGCCCTTCTTACCGATATGTGAGCTGCAGAACTGGGATGTTCAAGGTGGTCACTGTTGCCACTGGTGGTGCCAGAACCAATGTTCCTGGATGCAACTGTGTGACACTGCACTAGGGTGGGCGCTGGGCAGCAGGCTGACGGGGAAAACTAGGTCTGTTGCCGGCGCCCAGCTGCACCAGAGTCGAGCAGCCTCCAGAATGAGAGTCAGCAGGTGAGGATTCCTAGGAAGGAAGTTAGTCCACCCAAGTTTGCTCCTTTGCCACTGTTCTCTCACCTACAGGTCCAAAGAGAGAAAAAAAAACATGCTGTCCACCATAGTGCAATGGCCCTTTATACACTTGAAACTGCTCACCCCTCTCTAAAGGCCCAGCCTTAGTGTTGCCAGCGACCATCAGGATGTAGAGACATCCCTTCTCCCTTCATTACTTCGTGACTGTGAAACTTCTGGCACAAACTACAGAAGTTTCCACCAACAGCCATTGAGACAGAGCAGTGAGGAGACAAAGGAGAGAGGTTCCCTCCACGTGTGATGTCTCAGAAAAGAAGAGCATGCAAATACTGCTGGAGTCTCTCGCAACCACTGGGCTTCCTTCTCCCCATTCACTCTGCCTCTAGCCAGCCCTGTGGCAGGCTACGTCTCCTCCTGGTGCAGGGACTCAAACCACCCTTCCTGAGGAATAGGGGCTTGGTGACCCCCGCCAGCCTGTGGTGCTGCTCTTCCATTATCTGTGACAATAGCATGTGATTTTAAGAATGCTTCAGGCAACCCCCAGGGCCCATCCATCTTCCTTCCTGTCCCCACTGTGCACCAGCAATTCTATGTCCCCTCCATAGTCTGGGGTTCACATCTCAGCTCTTCCACTTACCAGCTGGTGGCTTGGACAACTTGTTTAACACCCTGTGACTCAGTTTCCTTAGTAGTATATAATGAGAATAATGTTACCAGATGTGTCATAAGGTCACAGTGTAGATCGGGGGTGGGGAAGTGGGAGGTATGACTGGGAGTATCGGGAGTGTGACCCACCTGTTCAGGCAGCTTACCTGTGCTCAAGGCAAATCCACATCCCCTTGATGAGGGTGCTGCTGGGCACACCCCACTTTATGGCATCACGTCACCCAGTCTGCAATGCGCAATTCAGATCACATGGGCACGTGGTATCCCATAGTGTGTGTGCTGTGCTATCTGAGGTGGAGCACAGTAGCAAGTCAAAACTTGCATCTCAAAGAACCATGGGTCATTGGCTTTGCTCCAAAAGCCCAGGGCCCTCCTGCCTCACTCTTCTGTTGGCACTTGCCATGATCTCCACGCGCCTGGGAGTAGTGAGTGCCAAGTGGTAGCACTGCCTGGTCTGCAGCCTCGGTTACGGCTTCTCAGTGAGGGCACATTCTCTGAGTCCACTGGAAGGGCCCTTACTAATTGGGTTAGAGCAGCACAGCCAGGGAGCACTGGCCAGACTGTCAGTTCCCTGCCCTCCGTCCACATCCATTTCCTCCTCTGTCTGCTCTCCTCTTTCCTCGAGAGAACAGTCACCCCAGTGGTAGGGACAAAGAAGGCTGGGTATCAAGGGCTGAATTATGTCCCTCTCCCCAAAAAAAGACATATTGAAGTCCTGACCCCTAGTGCCTCATAATGTGACCTTATCTGAAAATAGGGCCATTGCAGGTTAAATCTGTTACAATGAGTTCATACTGGGGAAGGGTGGGCCACTAACCCAATATGACTGACTGGCGTCCTTAGGACCAGGGGAACTTGGGGCCCAGAGAGTGGTGAGCACAGAGGGTGGAGGGTGTGAAGAACCACAGGGAGGGGACGTGCCTACACAGCCGAGGGGAGGAGGCGTGGGCCAGCTTCTCTCCAGGTCTGAGGCCACCAGCCTGCTGACACCACACCCTGGCGGTTCTGACCTCCAGAGCTGAGAAAAGACATTTCTACTGTTGAAGCCACTCATATGTGGGACTTTGTTACCTCAGCACTAGCAAGCTAATCCAGGCTGCAGCCTTCAGCCTTGCCTTTTCCTGTTGGTACTTGCCTCTGCCCAGGTTCCCAGGGGCACCTGGAGCTGCCGAGCCAGGGAGGTGGGCGGCGTGGTTTTCCCAATGATGCTTTGCTTTGGACTGGGGGCTCTGTGAAGGCAGGACCTGTAGGAATCTCCCCAAGGAAGCCTTCCTCCATTGTGGAGTGGACCATGAGGCTTGCAGGAAGAGGGTGGCCACATGGCTGAGACTTAGGGCCAAAGCTGACTCTGATCAGCTACCCAGGATGCAGGCCGAGCCTGCTGGGTCCTCACTTCTTTCCTGGCCTCTGGCCTGATCCTGTCTGTCCCACAGCACCACTGACTGCACCCGCCCCCCCTCCCCAGGCTCCTGATCATTGTATGGGGCAAAGGGCCCTCCTCTCTGCCTTCCCTTCCTCCCACAGCCAATGGGGGTTTGACCAGAGGGTCAGTGCAGAGCATTTCCTCCCTGTGCAGCTGCCCCACCAAGAGGTAATGGTTCTCTCTCCTCCTGAGCTGGTTCCTGTGCTGGGACAGTCCCAAGTGAGGTGAAGGATGAGCGGCAGCAGTGCCCGCAGCACAGAGACTCAGAAAGGCCTGTTTCTGCTCTGGGAAAGGCCCTGCCCAAAGCCAGTCTCCCATGGGAACCACACATGCCCCTGCCTTCTCCCTCCCAGGGCTTCTGCCCTTGGGAGCCCTCAGCTCCTGCAGCCACACTGGGCCAGCGCCCTGGGCAGGCTCCTAACACAACATCATCTGCTCACTTTTGGGGACAGTGATACTCAGGCAGGAGACCCAGGCTCCTACCATGCAGGGACATGTCCCAGGTCCCTCAGCCATCAGGTAAGGAGTTGGGACTCCCCAGCCATCTGCTCCCCAAGCCTGCCACCTTCCCACCCTGTTCTGCCTCCCACAGGGGCTGGCCTCCTGGGTCTGGAGAGGACAATGGGAGAGGTCACCCTAGGAGCAGCCTGTGGAGCGGCCACCTGTCCCACAGTGGCAGGGGGGCTGAGCTGCCTGGAGATGGAGAGGCGGAAGGCTTCAGGCCCTGCCCCGTGGAGAGCAGGAAGGGCCCTTTTGTGGGCATTTGGCTTAGGCTCTGTGGAGGCCAGGTGAATGGTGCCTGTGGGCTAAAGTTTCAATAGGGACACAAATCATATCACCTGGGACACTAACATTTTGTACCATGACCCATGGTCTCTCTGCACCCTTCAGTCGGGGCCTCAGCATCCCTGTCTCCAGGTGTGGCTGAGCCACCTGGCCCAGGCTGTACATAGAGGCAGTTTCCACAGGGCTTCTGCTTCTGGGTTCATCATCACCATGCACAGCCACCCTGCCTTTGCCCTGGCATCCAGGTCTTTCTTCTCCTCCTCCTCAAGCCCCCTCCCTGGGACCTACCTCAACTGGAAAGCTTTGGCCAGGCAATGTGTCCTGAGAACCAGCAACACAGGTGCCTCTGCTCCCAGGCACTCGCCGTGTTTACTTAGCTGAGGGCTGCTGGGACCTTCCAGGCTAACGATGCCTGTGTTTTCTTCCCTGTCTGAGGCTCATTCTTCTGCTCAAGGCCCGAGGCTGAGGCAGCACCCCTGCCCCCGGCTGTCAGTTCAGGACTTATTAGTATGTTTGTAGAGATTTAACCTTTAGAAAAACTGAATCGAGATGCTGTGGGAGATGGTCTCCATCTCCTAGGAGTGCTATAGAAACTGGCCACAAATGGGTTGGCCTACCTCAACTGGAATGTATTCTCCCGCAGCTCCTGAGGGAGCACCCTGCCATGTCTTTCCAGCTTCTGCAGGCAGGCCCGGGCATGTAGTGGCATCTCTCCAATCTCTGCCTCCCTTCCCGTGACGGCCCCCTGTGGGAGTCCAATCTCTATTCAAACTTCCCTCTTTTTCTAGCGACGCCAGTGGTCCAGGCTCACCCCATGACCTCATACAGAGACTCATTTCCAGAAAAAGTCACAATCACAGGTGCTGGGGTTAGGACTTCCAAAGATTTTGGGGGCCACACAGTTCAAACCATCACAGAGGTGGTGCTTCCGTCGCATGGCCCCAAGCACAGCTGCAGTGCTTCACGTGAGGCTTGGATGGGACTCTGTATGTCCCCAAGGACCCGAAGTTATAATTTGACCTAAGTGTGACTCATTTCTGAGGTGACAGTCCAAGATTCCTTTTTAGGAATTAATCCTAAGGTCTAGCTTGATCCTTTCCCCACCAGTTCCCAAATGTATTAATAGGTCTTCTATTCACTGGAACCTCATGGGGGACTTTCAAGAGCATCACTCACCTGGGTCCTTTCTGGCATTGATTGTGGGAGCCAGACTTCCTCTTCCTGGACCCTTCTGCCTCAAGGAAGAGAAGGAAGCCA
Source organism: Pipistrellus kuhlii (assembly GCF_014108245.1). NCBI lineage: Eukaryota > Metazoa > Chordata > Mammalia > Chiroptera > Vespertilionidae > Pipistrellus > Pipistrellus kuhlii. Next base: position 60,779 of record NW_023425597.1, read on the forward strand.
CCTCCATCTTCATGGGACTATGCACACAGGTAGGTTTCTCCCTATTCCCCAGGAGGTCATTTCCATTTTGTGGCTGGTTCTACCCTCCAGCCCAGAACAGCAAGAAATGACTTCTTGTGGGAAGGAGGTTTCTCCTGGCCCACTGGCCCCGCAGCACAGGGCAGCCAAGGAAAAGATGACCTCTCAAAGCCTGAGACCGCAGGCCCAACCTTGCCAGGCCTTCCATTGTCAAAAGAAGACATGCAAGTATTTAGGTAGCATTCCCAAGGACACCCCTGGGCCCAGCACAGGCTGAGTGAGTGGAGCTGAAGGCGAGTCTCAGGCAGGACAGAGTGCCAGGAGGTGCAGAGGTTCTGGCTCTCAGGGTGGTGGCCTCATCCTAGTACACCTGGTACCTGCTCCTCCCCCCGCCACCACCACCCCCCCCCCCGCTCCTCCCACTCCCTCCACACACACTCCAGAAAGGGAAAGCCCTGGAGGGCGGCAGGGCACTGGCCTGCAGAAGGCACCAGAGGGCAGCCTGCACATGCCTCTAGGCACTAAGAGCTCACTCCTGGCCCTGCCTTCCGAGGGTCCTGTGCCCCTCCCCGTCCCATTGTTTTAACTGTAGAGAACTCCTGGTCATCCCTCAAAGGCCTCTCTCAAATGTCCCTCCCTTGGGGAAGTGTTTCTGCTGCCCTCTTCCTCTGAATAGTGGCAACCCTTGCCGCTGATGTCACTATGGTGTGTGGTGCATGCCCCCTGCCACTCATCTCCACACACCAGGGCCCCAGGGTGTGAGGGGTGAGGGGTCTGTCTTACGGAGGGCTTCCAATACATGATAAGTGAAATAGTTCACTGTGGTGAAAGCAGGAAGATTAGTCAGTGATATTCTCTCCTTGGTCCCCATTCCCATTTTACAGGTGAGAAACTGAGGCCCTGAGAGGGTGGCACTTGCCCAAGGTGCAATGAGGAGGTGGTGGAGCCGGGCTAGACTCCTGGTCAGGAGGAGGTCATGGATCTACTCCTACTCCTTTCACAGGTGGTGGACTCACAGGGTAGCTCTGCTACCTGGAGGCCTGGGGGGGCTGAAGCACCCCCCCCCCCCCAGGGGCCAGCAGGAGCTGGATCGGAGTTCGGGCATAGGAGAGGCTATGCTGGTGGAAGTGTTGTGCCCCGGGAGGGGCACAGGGTGCTCTGGGGTATTGGTGGTTTGGGAGGTTAGAGCAGCAGGGCCCAAGCTTCGAACCCTTAATTTGGGCTGCAGCCTGGCTGTTGCTGGAATGGCCAGGCCTTTTGCTCAGAGACCTCAGCGGGATGTTACCGGGCCACCATCAGCCCTTCTCCAGTGGGTGGGGTGGAGTAATCAGAAACTTCTGAGGGAGAGAAAAGGGTGAGCAAGGCAAGAGGGACTGCAGTGGCCTCCCTCCCACCCACCCACCCACCACCCCTTCCAGGGCTTTCACAGGCCTCCCAGCTCTCCTGTGCTTGGTCGCCTGCCAGTGGAATATCATGACTGAGCTTCAACAGAGTGGAGGTGCCTCAGGTCAGAGGTCAGGGGCCACCGCATTCCCAGGGCTCCTCTCCCCAACCCTGTTCCATGCAGGCTGTCTGGGGCAGGGCAGGCTGAGGGTCCCTAGGAGTAGGGCTGGGAGGAGCCAGGAGATTCAGCTCTCCTTCTGGCCCTAAGGCCAGCTAGGCTCCCTCTCACCCCGTCTGTCCAGTGGGCAGGGTCACGAGAGCCCTCACCAATAGGTACAGCCAACTCCAACTCCCTGGAACTTTGGAAATGCAGATTTCTGGGCTTTGTTCCTCCTTAGTGTCTGACTCTAGGTCTGCTCTCAGGGGATCCTGACGGGCAACCAGGTGAGAGCCCTGAAATAATGAGCCCTATTGACATTTCTTAATCCACCCGGTGCAAAGAGCCAGAGCGTGGTGGGCGGTGAGGCTGGCTCTGCAGACCTGTACAGGCGTTCCCAGGGAAGGCTGCTGAGCATGTCTGAGGGGCTTCCCATGGTCCTGGGGAGAGTGTGTGCCTCCCTCCCTTCCTCCCCCCCTTCCTCCCCTGACACTTGGATGGGCAGGGAAGAGTTGGAGGTGTTGAGATGAGATACCAGTCACACTGTAGGCAGCACCCAGATCTTGGCAGTTCCGGGTCCGAAGATCAAGGATGAAATCTGTCTGGAGAGCAGCTGGGGCCATTGACTGCATTTGAGTTCCCAGAAGCCATGGGTGTGGCAGCTCAGAGCAGGTGGAGGTTGTGGGCAGTTGGGGCTGCAGACAAGCCAAGTGGGGGGCCTCGGGCTGGAGAGGGCAGAAGACCTGAAGCCCAGCGGGGGGCGCGCTTCCTCCTAGCCTGTAGAGCCCGGAAAGATGGGACTCCCAGAGCCTGGGATGGGCTGATCCTTGGCCCGCGACGGTCTGCCTTTCCCGGGCATGGGCAGCAGGTGGCGCTGCGAGGTTGCTCTGGGCCCTTGGGGCTCCGGGAGCGCGCGGTGGGGTGGACCGCGAGCCGACGTCAGAACCTTAGCCTCAAGAGGAGCGCAAACTACCGCCCAGGCCAGCAGGCCCACTCTGCGGGGGCGTCTGCCGGGCCCCACCCGGCAGTTGTTTGCCCACCTGGGGCCACGGCCGAGGGTGGCGGGGCGGGGCCTGGGGGCGCGCGCTCTGGGCCGGGCAGGTGCCCCGCTCGGGCTCTCCGCTCTGGCCCGAGGGGCGCGCAGGGGCGGGAGCTGCGGGCAGTGCGCGGCGCTCGGATGAAGAAAGGGGCCGCGGTCCGCCTGCGGCGGCGGAGGGGGTGCGGCCTTCCCGGGTGAACTCACCCTGAGCCGCGCGGGTGTCGTCTCCTGGGAGCCGGCTCAGCGGGGACCGGGCTCTTTCCGGGAGGACCCGCTGCAGGTGCGGCGCTGTGGGCGCTCCGACACCTGGAGGACCTCACTGCCCACGCGGGAGTACCCCCCCCCAACCCCACTTGGCCGCGCCCACTCCCCCCCCACCCTCCCCCACCCCCCGCTAGCAGAGCAGCAGCGCAGCGCCTGCGGGGGTCCTCGGCCTAGGGAAGGTGTGGGGCAGTTAGCCACCTGAGGAGAGAGGTCAAGGCCCTAAGGTGCCCTCTCCACCCCACCCCACTGCCCCAAATCCTGCCCCTCCCGCAGTTTCCCGTCGGAGTGACTCAAGGGGAAGGGCCTTATCAGCTGTGCGTGCCATCCCCTTGTTCTTTATCTCCCCAGGACTGCCGGCCCCCTCCCGGGGCTGCCACGGGCAGAAATGGGGAGCTGAGAGGGGCGGGCGCTCGGGTGGGGGAACCTCCGAGAGAGTGGGGGTGGGAACCAGGGCTGAAGTCACTGGGGAGGGAGGGGACTCAGGAAGGAGGTCCTGGGTTCTCTCCCTAACCTGCAGGTGAGCAGCTGTGAAACCCCTGCTCAGCTGTTTGCGCAGGCCTGCAGGCCTGCAGTTGCCCAGTCTTGGCCTAGGGCCCCAGACCCCCAGGTGAGTGGGTAGGAGGAGAAAAGGAGCTGAGCAGAAAGACCATGGGCACCGGCAGCCAGGAGGTCCCCAGAGCCTCCCCCATCGGCACAGCCTGCGTCCTTGGACAGGCTGGCCACGCCTCTGAGCCTCTCCCAGTCAGGGAGGTTCCTGCAGGATGGTGCAGGTCAAGGTGCAGAAAGAGTCTCCTTCCTGCCAGGCCAGGGCAGGCAGTGCCCAGTGATCCCCGTCCCCGTGGGTCTCCAGCACCAGGGGCTTGACCGGGTGGCGCTAGGAAGGGGCAGTGGGAATCTCCATCCGCCTCCTCCTGGAGGCAGAGGAGCAGGGGCCACACTGCCCACAGGCCACCTGGGACGGGAGGGAGCTTGGTGGGCACAGATCATACCCCCTTCACTCCTCTGGGCTGGCAGAATTCTCGACTTCATCCTGCTTCACTGATGTCCAGTACGGACACTCCATGCATAGCCAGGGGCAGGGTGATCGACAGGGCTTTGTCTCCTTGGTGACAGGCGCTCCTCCACACTGGGCTCCAGGACTAGCCACCCTTCCTTCCCCCACTTCTATTTCAAGTTCTTGGCTATTTATAGCAACATTGGCCAATGGCATCAGGCCCAGTCTGGCTTCTGCTGTCCCCCACACCAATGGTGCCACCTCCCCTTGGTCCCCCCATCACCTGCCGTGTGTGTGTGTGTGTGTGTGTGTGTGTGTGTGTGTGTGTGTGTTCGTACTTGCACTCGCCTGGCTGGAGCACCACGCAGCTGGGGCTGGGGTACCAGGGAGGAGCCGAAGGATCGCAGGTGCTGGGGGTGGGATGGGAGACCCAGCACCCCGCCTAGTTCATGGCCAGGAAGAGTAACACAGCTTTTTCTTCTGTTCCCCGAAACCCCTGCTGGGCCACCTGGGGAAAGGCCTCTCTGCTTCTGTTTCCAGTTTGGATCTGGGTTCCCCAGGAGAAGACCTTTGAAGGGAGCTGGCCAGGCACCTGCCTGGTGTTGACCAGGCCTGTGGGGGAGCAGCGGGAAGCACCCTGTTCTTCCCCTAGCCCCACTGGGACCCACTCTGGGCTCTGGGAACGGCCCCATGGCTCAGCCTCATTTTCTCCTGCCTGCCCAGCCTGGCGATGGCCCCCCTCTCCCTGATCCCCTCTCCCTGCACAAAGTCACTGCCAGGTCCTCATGGCCGGGCCTTCCTAAAGGACCCTTTGTCTGGGAGCAGGCCCAGGGTCTGCCCACCAAGCTAGACCTCCGCCCCACCCCCTGCCAAAACGGATGAGACTCCTCTGGGGGTGGGTGCCAGGAGCCTGGTCAGCTGAGAGGGAGACTGCACTTCCCAGGGGCTCTGCCAGCTGCAGGAGGCCCCTGGAATAGCCCTGCCAAGAATCCGCCCACTCATACTCCTGTCTGTCCAGCACCCGGCCCTTTGTGCCCCTTTTTGGGAGAATGGGACACCAGCTGCCCAGTTTTGGTTCTGTTCTCCAACTCCTCAGAGGCTCCTGGCTCCTCCTGGATGAGGAGGCTTCGCCCTGCTCAGGACGGACCACATTTCTGCAGGAACCATGAAACTCCTCCCCCACCTGCTATCAGAACCATGCGGAGCGGTGCCCATTCCCCATCTCTCCTCATCTGGGGTGGAGGCAGCCCCAGTGTTGTGCAACCCCACCTCTGCCCTTTTGCCCTCAAGGGCCCAGGCGGCAATGCCCCAGGCTCTCCAAACACAACCTGGCCTTCCAGGCCTCCCCCCCCCCTTCCTGAGACCTAGCCCTTTTCTCTCTCCCCCACAGAGCCCCTCAGGTCTGAGCCTCAGAAGACCCTGACGGATCCATCCACAGGAGCATGGTCTGAGTTGGAAGGAGGCTGAGTGGCCACTGAGGCTGGCCCCTCCCAGGGACTGCTCAGCCAGGCAGAGCGGAGCCCCGGATCAGGGTACGGAGGCCACCCCCACCTCGGCCCAACTCTGAGGGATGTTAAGTCAGGTCCCCTCCTTGGGCCTTGGAGAGGGTTGACCTGGGTTTCTGGGGTGGTGTCCAACTCTTGAGACCAATGGGTTTTGGTTTATTCATTAAGTATTCATTGGGTGCCTCCTATCGGCAAGGACCAGTAGCTTTTTCTGGTCCATTGGGAACCTGAAGGTAAGCACTCAACTTAAATATAAGGAGACTAGCAGAGTGATAAACATTACTACTCACCCACCTTCTCTCCCTCCCTTCCTTTCTCCCATTCACTGCCTCATCATTTCCTACCCACCTTGCTCCCCACCCATCCAACCTGCCACCCACCTACCCACCCTACCACCCATCCACCCTACTATCCATCTCACCACCCATCCATCCACCTACCCACCTTACCTCCTACCGATCAATCCACCTCCTATCCATGAACTTACCCATTTCCTATCTAACTATCCACCTACTAACCCATCATCCATCAATCCATCCATCCATTCATCATCTATCCACTTAACCACTCATCTATACATTCATCTACCTACCCACCCCATCCATCAATCTGCTCACCCACTCATTTATATACCCCATTCATTCATCCACTCCTTAACCAGCCATCTACCCAACCACTTACCCACCCACCCATCCATCCATCTACTCACTCTCCTTCACAATCAATCACCCACCCTCACACCCACCCATTCACCTACCCATTAGTCCTAAGTGTCTGACACTGGCTTTGTTGATTGTAAGGTAAGCACCAGCACTGCAGCTTTTGGTGGCTGAGGCATCTGTCTCAAAGGCATGGATCACCCATAAACACATTGTCCACTATATCAACCACCCCATCCCTGAACTTCCTCAAAACCCTAGGCACCCACCCTTTCCCCAACAAAGGCAGAGCCCCATACATCTGCCCCTATACCTCGCCGCGTGGCCTTGGGCATGAGGCTGACACTCCAGGAGCTGACTAATATATCCCGTGTTTTCAGACCTCCCTGATGGTTGGTGCTGAGATGTGTCATTCGATCATAGTAAGATGGGCTGGGCCGACCACAGTCCTGGCTCTGATCTGTGAGGGGAGCTCAGGTGAGTGACCCAGCATCCTAACCAATAGAATAGCTTCACCATGGACAGGCCGAGACCCACACAACACCACCCCATACCCACCCTCTACCCACCACCCAGAACCCGCAAGTATCTACAGTTCTTGGCCCAGAGCTGGGTAGACAGAGACAGATACAGGAGTGCCCAGGGTTTAGGAGACCTGCTGTCCCTCTAGGACAGTGTGGGGGCCGGAGCAGGTGTAGGCCAAATCACAGGGTTCAAGTCTTGCCTCACTACCTGCTTGGTTCAGGCTGGCCCACTTGGTCAGTGATCCCCACCCCTATCCAGTCTTTCACTACCTCAGGGTCCGAGGCCATCTGCACTCCATGGGTCAAGCCCCCCCAAACCCCCCTCCCCAGCAGCAGGGGCTCAGGAGCATGAGAGGTGGGGGAGCACCTTACACTGCTTGTGACAACACCCGCTTTTTCCAGTCCTCCTTTTATTGACTCCAAGGGGCTGCCAGAGTTATAAATAGATGTTCTTTAGCTAAAAATAGCCTTGCTGGAGTGCCAGCCCATGATTCTAGCTTTCAGCCTCTTTCAGAACTCTCAAGGGTGCAGGATTCAAGGACCCCAGCTCCTTCCACAGCCCCCACCCGTGTATGTGGACACGCCCACCCGTGCATTCACATGCACACACAGCCACACAGGTCTAGCCGGTGTCACTGGTGTGGGCTACCTCCCTGCTTGCAAAGAGAAGCAGGCCAAACCTCCAAGGTCAGGCCCCCGTGGGTCTTGTATGGTACTTGCCACAGGACCATGGGGTTGGGGGCACAGGCCTGTTTGGAGCTGCCTAGAAAATGCCCAGTGAGGTGCCTGGCAGATGGTGGGTGTCCAGCAGCAGGGCTGGGCTATGGTAACTGCCAGGCAAAATTGGGAGGGACCCAGGTCAGCCTGTCTGAAGCCTCCCTTGTGAGTCCCTTAGGATCACACACACCACGCAGCCTGCAGCCTCTGCTGCCTGGTGCCTGTGAGGGGCAGGGAGGTCCGAGGGTGGCCTCCAGGGGACGGAATCCAGTGGGGGCCCAAGGGTGGTGGTGACACCAGAGGCCCTTGCACCATGTGAACCTATTACTCCAACAAATCATTTCCGTGATTTGTACATGCCCTTGACAGGAATCAAACCTGGGACCTTTCAGTCCGCAGGTCAACGCTCTATCCACTGAGCCAAACTGGTTTCGGCCTGGACCCCATTTCTGATGAGAAGGAAGCGCCATCATAGGTATGTGCACATGTGAGCCCACACGGGACCCAGGAGGCTGTCATCCAGTCAGTCCCGGATGACTCTGGGAGAGGACTGTGGGCAGAGGAAGGAGCTGAGTTTTCATTTCACATGGTTCTAAGTTACCCAAGTCCTCACTAGCTCGTAACAGAAAGGGTTCCACACCGGACCTCCTAAGTGATGCCTTCCCCCCACCCCCACCTGTCCTGCCCTCTGCCCTCTGCCCTCTGCCCTCCGGGTTTGGGCAGTCCAGCTTTGCAGGCCCAACATCATGATCTCCTGGCCTCAGAGAGGCCTCCAGGACCCCTCCCTGCCCTCCCAACCTGAAGAAAGAGGCAGCAGACTGTGGAGAAAACATCCATCTCAGGATTTATTACAACACAATTTTCCCAAATACAAAAGAGGGGACAGGAGGGGAGCAGAACGTGTGGCCGCACTGGGGGAGGGTCCCGGGCAGCCCAGTCCTGAGAGACTGGAGCTGTGGAGTGGGGGGAGCCTGCCACCTCTCCTCCACTGGACTTCCCAGCAAATAATAGAAGGGGGCCGATCCATTCTGGGGCCACCCCAAGACCAGAGCATGGGGTGGGGAGTGGGCAGGAGGGTAGAGAGCTGAAGGAGACTTGGAGAGGACTGAGGCCCATCCCTCCCTGCCCGGGACAGGGAGTAGAAATGACCAGGGAGGGGCTCCCAGCACATAAAGGGGACCTTCTGGTTGCAGCTGCTCCTTTTGGGGTGACCAGTGCCTCAAGAGCAAGAGCACCCCTGCCTGCCCCCCATGGGACCTGCCTCCAGAGTGCTGGGCCATGAGTGGCCCGGACCACTGTCTCCTGGACAGCACTCCACCTAGTGTCACCTCAGAAACCCAACACAACAGACAAACAGGAGGCAATTTACATAATCAATAATAATAATAATTAACCAATATTAATAAATACTTAAACCTCTAATCCATAGATTGCAAATACAACAATGATAGCTTATTTCTTGGGGAACAGGGTGGGGACAGAGAGCAGGAACAGGACTTCTGCTTAAGGGAGGCATGACAGGGACACGAGGTTGTGAGTCCAAAGAAGAACAAATAGAAACAGCCAGAGGGGCAGTTGGGGGTGGGACTCAGTCCTGCCGGGGCCACCCCTCCTGCCAGCTTCCCTAGGGTGCCAGCTCCATCCACATCCTGGACCCTAGGACTTCTAAGGTTGGGGGACATCTACTCTAAACACCTTGGGTCCCAATAACCCCAGTGGGTGTGGGGCCAGGTGGCTGGGCCTTTTCTCCTGCCCTCACTCCCAGGCCAGCCCAGCTGAGCCCCTCTGCCTGGGTGGGGACCAGCACGCCACCTGGAAGATAAGGGAGGCTTCAGAGGGGGGAGCTCTCGGGGAGAGGAGTGTGCAGGGGGTTCCTCTCCTCTGAGGCCCCTGTGAGGGCAGGGTAGACTTGAGAGACACATCCTGCGTTGCCTAAGGCCCCCCACCCTGCAAGCGAGGGGTTGGACAGGTGCTCATGGCCCTCCCTCGGCAAGGTGGCCACTCCTCACAGCCCCTCACCTGCAGTGCACCTGACTTACAAGTCTGGCCTGGGGCGGGCTGGTGGAGGGAGAGCCCAGAATAAGACCCTAAACCCATCTGCCTTCTGACCAGTGCAGCCAGCATGGCAGGCCAGGGAGCTCAGCTCCTCTCGCCAGACACCCCAGAGGGTGCTCGGGGACATTGTCAGTGCAGAGGGGAGGAAGGCAACCTCTGAAGAGCCTTGCTGAGCCCCTGAAAGTGGGCCTGGCTCAGGCGCGTGTGGAGGCACTCCACCTCCATCCTGTTCTGGGACCCCCTGCCTCTGACACTTAAGAGCCCCCTTCACCAATCCTACCCTGTTCTATACCCCAGCCCCCAGCCTTGGCAGGCCCAGTGCTGGTCAGCACCTGCCAGGCACGGGCCTGGGGAAACGGGTGGTGATGGTGTCCTCACTGGCACCAACACACAGTGCCTGGGGCTGGCAGAGGGGGAGCAGGGACTCCTGGACCATAGCTCCCATGGCTTTGGTGCACAGCCCGAGAAAGGAGGCGGGTGTGGAGAGGGGTAGGCAGGAGGGTAGGCGGGAGTTTCTGCGGCTCAGTTTGTGGCAAGGTTTTTGTGTGTGTGTGTGTTTTTTTTCCTTTTTTCCCTTTTTCTTAAGTAAAAAGTGCACGAAAGCTCGGCAGCCTCTTTGCAATGGTCAGCAGTGTTTCCTCAGGGTGGGGCTGGCGGGGAGGGGACCCCGAGCCTGGCACCCAGCTTGCGACTGAAAGGTGGCCTCATATTGCTTAGAAACGTGTCTCAGTTTAATTACCAGACTAAAAATAGAGCTTGGAGGACCACCCTCGCTGTTGCCAAGCCATTGCCAGAACAAACAGCTTCAATAAATAAAAAATCGAAATATTTACTTCTCGATAAAAATCGCAGTAAAACCATTTACCTTTCTCTGCATTATATATAATATATATCCGTAGTGGGCCCGGCTGCTGGCGGCCCAGCCGAGGGCAGCGCAGGGCTCAGGGGCACCAGGTCCCCACGGAGGGGCCGATGCTGGCCGCCGTCAGGACACCTCGATGACCTCCACACTGCCGGAGAAGCTGGCCTGCTTGCCCAGAGCCGCCAGCTCCTCACTGCGGGCGCGCCCCTCCACCATGCCCTCCTCGAACTCCATCTGGCAGCTTCGACGCTTGAATTGCGTCTCTGGGGCTGGCTCCTCGGGCCAGCTGGTCCTCGCATCCCGGGACTCGGCCCTCGCCGCCTCCCGCCGTCGCAAATCACTGCTGCCCGTGCCCTGTGGGCCGGCCAGGCCGAGGGGCGAAAGCTGCACCCCCTGTGCACCCTCAGGGCTGAAGCACCAGAGCCCGTCTGGCGACGGCGTGCCTGGCGAGTCCAGGGGCGGTGCCCAGCCCCCAGGGCTGGCCGGCTGGCCTGGGCCAGGCAGCCCGGGCGCCGACAGGGCTGAGAGGCCGTGCCGTGGAGTCTGCCGGGCAGTGTCCCCAAAGTTCAGGCCGAGGCCATGTGCAGGTGAGCGGGCGGGGGAGCCCCCCGGAGGTCGGAGCCGCCGGCGGGGCCGCGGGCGCAACTCGGTTGCTGCATCTGGGCTGTCAGGGCTGGGCGAGGGCAGGCCTAGCACCCCCGATGGGCTGTCCAGCTTGCAGAGCTTGGGGGCCTCGCCAGGGTCAGGGGCCCCGGGGCCATCAGGTCGTTGGCTGGGGGTGTAGGCTGACTTGATGTCCAGCGAGAAGGAGCGCTTGAGGCGGCTGGTGTCTTGGAGGCGGTCGGAGGAGAGGTGCAGGCTGCGCAGGCCCTGCTGCAGCACGCTGGTAGCAGGGGCTGCGGCAGGCGAGGGGGGCTCCCGGCCTGTGCCCCGCTTGCCCTCCCTGGCCGAGCTGGCTGCTGCACTCCCTGTGGCAGCACTCTCTGAGGTAGGTGGTGGCAGTGGCGGCAGGGGGGCTGCAGGGCCTGGGAGGTGCTCGGGCATCCCGGGGAGGGGCACCCCGTCGCCCTGCAGGGCAGCCAGCAGCTTGAGGCTCCGCTCATACTCCAGAAGCTGGCCCAGGAAGTTGAAGTTGGGAGAAATGGATGGGCGCCGGTCCTTCACAAACCTGGAGCAAGAAATGGATGGGTGCCATCCTTCACAAACCTGGATGGCCACGGACCGGCTGTGCACCCATCTCTCCCAGGCCCAATTGCCCATCCTGGGCACCCAGCCGCTGTCAGACCCACACGTGCTGGGGCTGACTCAGACCTCCCTCCCACCTTCCCTCCCGGCTTTCCCTCCCGCCAGCTGGCCCTGCACCCTGGGCCACTCCGATGCTCGATGCTCCTGGGTGGAGAGAGGAGAAGAGGGGGCAGGCAGTCTCGTCACGGAGGGAAGCCTGGCTACCTGTAGGCGTCGTCGGAGGACATGCCCATGGTCTTCATGATGTAAGCGATGGCGATGGTGGCGGAGCGGGAGATGCCGGCGAGACAGTGGACGATGACTTGGCAGCTGGACAGCTTGGCTTTATCTGGGGATGGGGGTGGGGACCAGGTGAGTGCAGGAGTGGCCAGTCCTGTCACCCCCAGGTGAGGAAAACCCCTCCCTGCCGCTAATAATAGCAGCCGCCTCTCCGGAGCGGCCCCTCCTCCCGCCCACCACCCCGAAGTGGGCGCAGTGCCGCCCTCACCGATGAACTCGATGGACTTGTCCAGCCAGGGCAGCAGCTTTTCACAGTAGTTGTCGTTGATGGGGATGCGCATGAAGCGGCTCTCGCAGATGAAGTCCGGCTTGGGGCAGGAGTTGCTGGCATTGAGGACGTAGCTTATTCCGTTTTGGGTCATCAGATCCTGGAGGGACGGGAGAAGGAGGGGAGCAGGTTGTAAGGGGGCGCAGCTGGTGGGACCTGGAGCGCCCAGATCCCAGAGCCTCAGAAGTCGCCTTGGGGCTGGGCCCTGAAGCCCCGCCCATTTCCACCCGGGAGCCCACAGGCCTCTGCCAGCCCCGCCCACAGCCTGCCTGGCTCCCAGGAATTTTAGGGCAGCCTGGGCGGTGGCTTCACCCTCTTCCCTCGTCACCATTTTTAAAACACCGGATTCTTTCAGCGCTGGCCAGGGGCCCAGTGACATCAGCGGTTCGGCATGTGGGCTCTGCCTCTGAGGGAGCAGGGCGCTACTTCCTCGCCCTGCCCTGCAGGGCCCTCCCCCAGCCTGGCTCTGGTAATGCTGCTCCCCTTGGGTCCTCAAGGAACCCCAACCCGTGCTCATCCACCGCCCACGGGCCTTCAGCGTCCTTCCTCCCTGCCGCCTTCCCCCTTGGCCCGAGTACACACCTTGTTGAGGACATCCTTCTGAGAGCCCAGGTAGAGGTGAGGCAGGATGCGGGTCAGGCCCACACTGGGCACGGGCAGGCAGGGCTGGGAGAGGCTCACAGGCAGCAGGGCAGCAGGCTTGCCCTCACAGAGGCCGGGGAAGCAGGAGGAGAAGGTGGCAAAGCCCCCTGCAGTAGGAGGAGCGAGGAGATGGTCAGGCAGGCTGCTGGCTGGGGCAGGAGAGAACCCAGGGCACTGATGCCCCTGTGTCCCAGCCACAGCCACCCTGGCCCCACAGCCGACCCTCTGGCTTGAGTCCTGATCTCAGGGCTGGGTGCTGGAGGCCATCTCCCCACTTCCTCGCTGCAGCTTGAGCTCCTGCTGTGTATCTATGGCCCCTCTGTGCCCACATTCCTCTGCGTGCTAGTCAGGGGGTAGCCCAACTGGGGACGCCACTGTGATGCCCATAAAACGTGAGGTCGAGGTGGCGGTCAGCACAGCATGCCGAGGGCCCAGGCAGGGCAGGCTCCCAGGCCATGGGTGTGGATCACACGGCTCCTCCATAGCTGTGGCAGGGCCAGGCTGGGCCTTCCACCTCTCCCCCTGGGCTGATGCAATACCTCCCTGCCTCCATCTGGCTGGGAGCCCCAGGCCAGGCTTGGGTGCCAGGACCAGGAGGCAAGAGCTTCTGAGGGGGTCCTCCCCTCCTCCTGGGCATGACATCACTCACTGGAATTGGCACAGCCCTCAGGGGCATCTGTGCTCCAGTTGTAGCTTCATTCCACCAGCAAAGACCAAGGAGCTGGGCACCCTGGGGACGGGGAGCACGCAGGATAGGCACGGGCACACAGACCACGTTGGCTGGCACGTGCACTGCCACAGTTCTGCACAGCACGTCTGAGTCCTGGGCCCAGGGCCAGAGAAGGGAGCCCACCACTGGCCAGAATGACCTGGTGAGCTTCTTTCCTGGGGAACCCTGACCCAGGGCATGACCTCGGCAGAGCTGTTCCTCGTCCTAGGCACCACACAGCTATGGTCCTATGCACCACACAGAAAACGATGGCAACCACACACTGAGAATGGACTTCTCATACCAGCCTGGCTGAGTGCCCAGTGACCACCAGCTCTCATAGAATGAGCAAGGCCTGCCAGGTGGCACCCTGGGGCAGACCACACTTCTGGGTACACAAGCCCCGTGGCACCTACACTGTTCCCCGCCCAGCAGGCTGCTGTTTCTGGTCTCAGTGGACCATTCCATCCAGTGAGACAATAGGGCCGAGGCCTACCCTCCCCAGCTGGAGGAGGCAGCAGTGTGAGGTGTGGTCTCCTGCCCTGGTCTGCAGAAGATCTGGCTTATCCCAAGGACAGAGACACCTGGAGGCCTCAGCTTTCACCCTGGCCCAGCTCAGAGTTGTCTGTGCAATCCCCAGTCTGAGTGCCCCTGTGACCTCAATGAAGAGGCATGACTTTGGGAGGCATGGGGGACCTCCAGGCTAGGAAGTGGAGGTGCCAGCCTTGGAATTCCCAGGCTCCCAGGAGAGGAGGCCAAGCTGGGTCCTTGGAGTCGGCTCCTGCTCATCACCCAGAGCCAGGGGACCCTTGGTCCAAGGCGGGGGTGAGGGGGTGGGGGAAGGTCCACCAGGAGCGTCCTCCCCAGGGAAAGTCTGTACAGTGCACAGCCTGCCAGTCTTTGCTGCAATTCCTCAGGTACGGCCCCCATGACCCACCTGGCTAGAGCAAACTGGCTTGGGGTATCCCCTATGAACCCCCTAGATGCTAGGTCAGGGATGCCCAGGCTCTGGGGAGTGAGGCAGTGGTGGCTGACCCGGACCCTCCACAGGTCCCCGCACTCCCAAATGTGGGAAGGCGCCCCTATCTGGCAGGGCCCCCCTTGGCAGCCACTTTCTGCAGGAGGGACCCCTCCTTCCCAGCCAACCCTGCTCCCTCAGCTCGGTGGCAGGCTGAGGGGCTACGGCTGGTCTCGCCTTCACGATGCCATCCTGGACTTGTACAAAGGCGCCAGGACTCCGCCCACCAGTGCTCCAGCCTCCAGGCCACCCCCACTGCCCTCCCAGGTGGGGTCCCTACCCACCCTTCGCACCGGGGCTGCTCCCGCCTGTGTCTCCAGTCAGGGTCTGAGGGTGCCGTGTGCAAGGGGGGTTGGCGGGTGGCATCCCCTGCCCGCATTCTGCAGGAGTGGTCCTCCATGCTGCTTAAAGGACTAGGCTCCCTCCCCCACCCCACCCCCAACGTCACAGCCCAGTGGGGTGGGGGTGGGGATGGGGAACTTGGGTCACAGCAGCCTATTCTCGCACCCCAGTGTGCCTAACCCCACGACCCTCTCAGGCAGAGGGCATGCTCCAGGGGCTGTAGCCAGGAGGACCAGTTCTGGGGGACCAGTTCTGCTCAGACTGGGTTTCTAGAGGCTGAGGCCTATGACCCATCCTTGGGTTAGTTGCTGGGGGGAGTGGGGGAAGACTACCAGCTGAGCCACCCACATCTTTGCCTAGATATCTCCCCATCTCCCCTTTCCTTCTGTTCACCTCTTCACCTGCTAGTGCAGGGGTCCCCAAAGTGTGGGGGCCCAGGGGAGGGGACAGTGGGGCCCCAAGAACTACAGAACTACAGAACCACTGCCCCAGCCATTGCTGATCTCTGAGATTAGAGAGAAGAAGGGGGTGGATTCATCTGGAACGCCGACTCCTGGATGCCCCTGCCCCCCTCTCACCCCTCAGCCAAGCAGATAAGGTGGGAGAGGCCAAGGGAGAGGTGTCCTGCACCTCCCTCCCCAGGCCTGGGAGCTCACCTGTGAGAATGGCCACACTGTCGAAGCAGCCATCCAGCTTGCTGAGCAGGATGGAGAGGAAGCTGTCTGCAGCCAGCACGCTGGCATCCCGGGTGCTCTGGTCATAGACAACCACGTCCTGAGGCTCTTCAGCCTCTGCCTGGGGCCATGAGCAGAGGGCAGAGGTCAAGGGACCAGCAGGAAGGGTCTCCAGTGATAGGAGGGAGGGTCTGCTGCCACCTTGCTGCCTTGAGGGAAGGGCAGGCACCCGACCACCCACTGTATACCTGATCAGGTGTAAACACCATGGCCACACAGGCGGGCCCTTAGAGCAGGCAGATGGGGAAACTGGTCCCCATGCCATACAAGAGTGAAGGGAACAGCTGGGACGGGTTTGGCTCAGTGGATAGAGCGTCGGCCTGTGGACTGAAAGGTCCCGGGTTCGATTCCGGTCAAGGGCATGTACCTTGGTTGCGAGCACATCCCCAGTAGGGGGTGTGCAAGAGGCAGCTGATCGATGATTCTCTCTCATTGATGTTTCTAACTCTCTATCCCTCTCTCTTCCTCTCTGTGAAAAATAAATAAAATATATTAAAAAAAAAAAAAAAAAAAAAAAGAGTGAAGGGAACAAACACTGGGTGTCGGGAGGTTGTGGGCCAGACCCACTTGGAAGAGACAACTGGAGGCTGTGGCAGGTCCCCAGCAGGCATACATGCAGGGATCACAGTGACAGAATGGCACAGCCAGGGCCTGGGCTGGCCCCCACATTGGCCAAGGTGAGGGGAACCACCCTCAGAGTCCCTGGGAGGCACATTTTGGGGATTTGAAGGCAGGGCACCTTTGGGTCTAGCTCTCCTCTCCCTGCACCCCCAGCCAGCCAGCTAGGAGACAGGGCTGCAGCAAAAGGCCCTAATTCTGGAGGCAGCAGCTGGAGGCTGGGCTCCACCTGCCCTCCTCCCCCTCCCAGTGCCCAGCCTGGGGCCAGATGTTCAGCAGCTTTTGCTTAGAGAGAGGCTGATGCCCCTGGCCACCCAAGCATCAGCCCTTAAGCCAGCAGAGCTGCCAGCCCCAGCTCAATGATGTCACCGGCAGCCAATGGGGTTGCACTCTGGCAGGGAGTCCTCGCTGGGGGTGATTAATGGCTGGATTTCCCTCATTGAGGCCGCAGGGAGTCCATCTGGGTCGGCCCCTGCGGTAGGGGCTCTCACCTGGGTCCTCTCACAACTGGCTGTGCAAGGGGCAAGGCCTGTGACCGAGAACTCCCCAAAGCTTCCAAGGCTGATGGCATGTCACCCCCACCCCCATGAGAAGTCCCTCTGCCTTCCCAGACCACTGTTGTCTGTCCCTCCACAGCTGGGCTTGATGCTACTGGGAGCAGAGTCAGGACTGTCCATTGCAGGTAACCCAACATTCTTGGAGTCACGGAGAGAATTCTGGGTCACTGAGGACTCAAAGGGGAAAGAATGGAGGGGGGCGGGGCTGGGGCCGAAGACTGGTCATTATAAGCCCCTGGGCTATGCCCCATCCTCCTCTGAGTCCTCCCAGCCACCTGACCCACCTGCCATCCTGGTCCACTGCCCCTTGCCACCTGGGCCCCAGTGCGCGGTCACATCTCGCTCATCCACTCACACCCCCTCTGGGCCCATGTTTGGGCCCCTGGGATGTGGCCTTGTCTGGTGTGTGTGAAAAGCTCCGTGCGGGGCTGAGTGAGGACACAGACTGGGTGGAAGGCTCTGGGAGGGTAGGCAGGGGCGATGGGGTCAGGGAGAGCCACCCTGGGGATGAAGCTGCAGAAGCAGGGGAGCTGCCCACAGCAGCCCAGCAGTGGGTGGCTCTGAGCATTTTGACTCTGAGGCACCCGATGTGAGTTCAAGGGCAGGGTGGGGGCAGCTGCCTCAGACATGGCCTGTGCACTTGGCTGAGGAGCTCAGCCTTGCACCTGGGGTGGTGGGAGCCGGCGGGTAGGCGGGCAGCGGGACCGGAAGCGCTGGTACCTGGCTGCGAACGGCGGGCTGGATGAGCTCTGCGATGGTCACCTTGCCCTGCTGCAGCCGCCGCTTCACCAGCTTGGAGCCACAGATGTTGACGGAGCTGAGCACATGCCAGCGGTTGTACTCCACGAAGGAGCGGCTGTCGATGACCAGGGGCCCGCCAGGCCCGCCCCGCAGCAGGCTGGCCAGCTTCCTGGCATCCATCACCTTCCTGGGGAGCCGGTCCCCGGCCATGGCAGGCAGTGCGCAGTGGGGAGGAGGTGTCCCCTGAAGTGAGCAGGGGCTGCTCCGATGGCCCAGGTGTGGCCTAGGGTTCAGAGTGACCGGGCATGGTACCAGACCTGCAGGGAGAGGTGGCCAGTCAGCAGCAGCCTTGGAGAGGCCAGTGTGAGACCCCAGCACTCAGGAGGCCGGAGCCTGCACCCACAGCCTTCCTCTGGGGAGGGAGGGGGGTCGGCATCCCTCTGCTAGCTCTGACAGTGTGCTGGACCCTGCTACATGGCTGGCACACCCCTGGGGTTTCTGTTACCTCCCCTCCCCTCTCTGGACCCCACATCTTCACCGAGTCCCCTCCCCCCAGGCGGCACACCCTTCCTCTCTGATCCCAGTGACCCAATCGCTCCATAAGCTGATAATCCAGAAAGGGGTGGAGGATGGGGTAAGAGCTGCCTCCGCAGGCTGCTGGGCTTGGGGGGGGGGGGGGGCTCCTCTGCTGCCACAGCCTGCCCAGGTCTGCACCCCAGGCCTGGAGCTCGCAGCGCTCGCCACCCAGCTTCTGTAGCCAGCATCCTTCTCCGGAGGGTGTGTCTCACGCTCACAAAAAGGGGGTGGTGGCAGCGGGTACTCTCACACAGTGGGGGCCTGGGGTCTGGGAGCACCTTCTAAGGGCTGGTAGATCCCAGGATTGGGGGTGGGGACAACCCAAGGATAAAGGTCATCATGGGTGATCCCTATCTGGGATCCTCAGCATATCCCAAAGGCCCTTGGGCTGAGGGGTGAATGGAGGGAGGAGGAGGTTAAGGAGACTGCAGAACTGGGGCTCAGTGCCAATCTCTGCCACCCCACCCCACCTGCCAGGCCTACCTTTGCTTTAATATGGGAAACTGAGGCTCGGGGGAATGGGTGGGACAAGCCCAAGGTCACACCAAGGAGACTGGACAGAACCAAGGTCTCATTCCATCAGTTCTTCCCTCCACCAAATCCCCGCCCAGCTTGGGGGGTGGGGTGGCTATTTGATTCCTTCACGAGCAGTTTGGAAAGCTTCTGAGTTATAATCTGCACCTCTTCAGGGCTGAGACCGGCCATAGCCACCAGGCCTCCTACACTCTCTCTTGCAGGCTCTGCAGAGCCTCCGGCTCTGTGACATGGAACCAAGAGCCTAGCTCAGAGGCCCAGGACCCTGAGAGGGTCACAGTTGGGGGGACACTGTGGGCCAGGGAGTCCTGCACCTGGCACTTGCCTTCGTGTTCTCATCAGGTGGGTGGGGCAGTCACCTCCCACCTAAAACTCCAAGAGCCAAATTGAACTCTAGCACGGGGAGGAGGATGGGCTGGGAGAGTGGAGGGTCTTTAACTGCCCCTCAAACCAGCAGGGTGTGAATCTAGGCTGGAGGGAGGCAGGGAGGGGGTGAGGCTAGGTGAAGACCAGAGAGGGGAGGGGCGATGTTGCTGGGGCTGCAGGGGGGTGGGCAGCCCGGCCCCAGGCTCTACCTGGTTCCCCCCCTGCCTCCCCAGGATCTGCCAGCGAGGCCCTATTAACCACTACAGTATTGTTATTTGCAGCCAAGAGGGACTCATTAGTCAGTTAGCACCTCTGTTGTCACCATGGCAACAGCAGAAGTGCCAGGCAACCGCTCCTCCTGCCTCAGCAGCCACTGAGCAGGCTGGCTCTGTAGAGCGGCAGGTCCCCCTCCTCACTTGCTCCTCCTCCCCACCTTGCAGGTGCCCAGGACCTGGGGCCTGGGACCACCCCCAGCCAGGGCCCATGAGGCCCCTACCCTCTTCACCCTGCACAGGCTCTGAAGGCCAGGTAGTGAGCTCCCGGGCACTAGATGCCGAGCAGAAGGCACAGCGGTGAGGGTGCTGGCAGCTGGGTATCCTGGTCATGCATGCACTCAGGGACATGTGTGTGCTCACGGAGGCCCTGGGAGCGACGGTGTCAAGTCGGGGGGCTGGCACGGGGGTTGGGTCTGGCCTGAACCCTTTCTGCAGGAGACCCCTTGCTCGGAGCTGGCCTCCTGGGAGCGCATACTCACCCACAGGCCTCCTTGGACCTAAGGCTTACCTCTCCCTCTTGGGCTGTGTGGATGGGTTGAGCTCTGGGCACAGAGTGGGGATCGGGTGGGAATGCTCAGGACAGTCTCGAGCAGTCCAGTGGGGTTAGAGCAGGCCAGGTGGGTACAGAGCAAAGAGCTATTGTAGGGTCTTTGTCCTTCCTGCTTTCAAGGACCTGCCCCAGTCTCAGCCCAGACCCCATTCCTGGGAACTGAGGGGGAGAGCCCCGACCACCTCCTGCTCTGGAGGCTGGGTGTGGAGGGAGAGAGGCACAGCCCACTCCACACCAGAGGCTGTTCCCAGTCCTGAGGCAGGAGACCATCCCTGCCCCGGCTGGGTGCAGCCTGGCTGCTGTGTGGGTGTACACCTGCTGGGACATACCCCTTTGCACACTGACCACCCTCAGAGCTGTGCTTACCCCTTTCCCACAATGCACCTCACCTCTGCCCGCCATGTATAGTTACTCACACGCAAATGTGTGTGCACACACATGTGGTCACTGGACATAGGTGTCCTCACCCTCTGCATGTCATGCCCAATTGCTCTAGGTCCCAGGACACCCAACCTCCATGCCAGCCCCACGACTTGACACCGTCGCTCCCAGGGCCTCCGTGAGCACACACATGTTCCTGAGTGCATGCATGACCAAGAGACCCAGCTGCCAGCACCCTCACCACGGTGCCTTCTGCTCGGCATCTAGTGACTGGGAGCTCACTACCTGCATAGGTGGCTAGGCTATTAAGACTGTGAGGATGACACTGTGGCTTTCCTCAGAGGAGTGGTGCCTGGCACAGACAGGCAGGCACTCAGGAAAAGCCAGCGTGGAGGGACCTGAGATGTCCAGCTTGCTATGACCCAGGGGTGGAAAGGCCACACTGAGACCTCCCAGCAGGCTGGCTCCCACCACCCCCACCTATGCTCATCCACATGCTCACATCTCTGCTCCCCTCTCAGCACCCAGGGTGGCTAGGACAGGACTCAAGCTGGCTTCACTGCCCTGGCCAGTCCAGGGGGGCTAGAGACTAGAGGGGTGGGGGGCTCTGCCCTCTTGGCACCCAGGGGTCTTGGGGTGGCCTGGGGTGGGAGGCTTGGCATATGGGGCCTTGGAAAGGCAGGTGGGGACTGACCCTGCAATGCCAGGCTTCCTCGGCTCCTGCCTCGTGTGCTCTGGCCTCGCTGATCTGCAGGGCTTGTCCCCGGAGTGCACACAGGCCTGCCCAGGCTGCTGCTGGTCACCACCCCCCAGGTTTCCCACCTGGACCAGCCCAAAGCACCTCCCCGTTCCTGCCCAGGCAGAGCTGTCCCAGAGCAGTGCCTCCTCCTGCATCCCCACCCAGTCAGTGTCTCTTCACTGTGGGTTCAGCCCCCTCATCTCTTTTCCCTCTGAGCTTCACATCTTGGAAACATAACCAGGATTCCCTCTAGCCTCCCCTGGCCACAGCCATGGCTGCCGGGCCCTTTGTCCATGATAAACTTCTGGATCCCAAAGGCAGCCTCCGCCTGAGGAGAAGTGATGCTGGAAGGGCGCTGGAGCACAGGGTGGCTCCAGCATCTTCCTGCATCTCTGTGCACGGAGCTCACTGTTCCTGGAGGCAGCCACGGGGGCCAGGAGCTTCCCTGGGACTGAGAACAGCAGGGATGAGAACCTGCCCAGCAACTCTCCCAGCCCCACGATGGCCGCGACCTCAGGATGCAGCCTGTCCTTGGCCGGTGCTCATTAGCCATCTCAGGGAAGGCAAGGGACATCTGTCCTCGGAGCAGGGAGGGGCACTGATGCTGCTCACAGCCCAGGGCTGCCCTGGGGGCAAGGTCTGGGGCCCAGAGCAGGGAGAACACTGCTCCCCTGGTCCGCAGCACACACCCCCCCCCCGCCCCACACCCCACACTGCACAACAAGAACACTGCAGATGCCACACCAGATCCTGCCACCAGCTCCCCCAGCACCCATTCCCCCCTCCATCACTGCAGCCCAGGCCGACTGCTCCCAGCAGCAGCCAGAAGGCAGATTCTCCCAGAACATGATAACCTGCTATGGGCTGGGCCCATCAATGCCATCTCCCCTCCAGGCCAGGCTGCTAAGAACCACCCGCAGGTGGGTAGACAGGCAGAGGGAGGCTGGCTACACTCAGCCTGGCAGTGCCAGCCCCTCCCCCCGCACCCGGGCTGCCTCCGCAGCAGCCTGGCGACTCTTTATTCCGCAGTGCCCAGCTGAGCACCCGGAGGTGGGGGTGCCAGCGGCGGCCTGGGTACACGGGAGAGGTGGATCTGCAGTCCCCCCTCCACTCGGAATGCATCCTTCCCTGAGCCTTCTGCAAGCCAAAGGTGCTCCGCTCCGGGAGCCACAGCCTCTGCACCCCACAAGCCCGCAGCAGGGACACCCTTCTCCAATTCTGCGCCCCAGCGGGGCTGAGTGTGGGGGGGGGGGGGAGGGAGAGGGGGTGGCGGCGGCGTCGCAGGCTGCGCAGTGGTCCCGACAGGTACCCTCTGGATCCCAATGGTCCCTCCGGGTCCTTATTCATACCCTCCCCCCAAGATAAGCAGCGATCGCGGGAGAAAGGTGGCGAAGCGGTGGCAGGGCGTGGGCCAGGCCCGGGGCCGCGGGGCGCTGCGAGAGGCGGGGGAAGGGCTTCCCTGTCTGGCACCGCATCCCTGCGAGCTGGGTTTAGGACCGGCAACCTGCGAGCGGGGCCGCTCACCTTCCGGCTGCCTCCTCCTCCCGGGAGACCTCCAGACGCAGCCCCCAGCGCTCCCGGGTGGCGCCCCCGGGCCGGACGCCGGGCTCCTCCGTGCGGGCAACCTCCTCCCCTCCGGCGCCCCGCAACCGGCGCCCGCAGCCGGCGCCCGCTCACCTCGTTCACGTCGCCTCGGGCGCACCGGGTTGCGTCGCGCTCAGCGCGCAGGGTCAGACGCGCCGCCCATGGGCCCGGCCGGGGCCCACGCCGCCGGGGCAGGGGACCGGGGAGCGTGCGGGCCGCGTCGCCGTCGCCGCCGTCGCCGCCACGGCCGCCGCAGGGAGCGCGGGCTCGGGCCGGGGCGCGCGCTCTGCGGGCGGGCACGCGCACTCCCGGCGCGCATCCCACCCGCGGCTCGGCGGGCGCGGCCGGGGCTGCTCAGCTCGGGCTCGGCTGGGGCTCGGCGTTTGGACGGCCACCGCTTGGCCACTGCTCGCCCGCGAGTGACAGGCCCGGGGCGGAGGGCGGGGCCGCCGGCGGGGATGAGGTCATGCGGAGCGAAAAAAGGCCCTGACGTCACCTGCAGCCAATCAGCGCGCGCGGCTCGGGGGCAGGTGACGTCAGCCGGAGCCCAGCTTTGGGTGCAGATGAGAGGCGGAGGCCGCGAAGGGCGGGGGGCCGGGCTCGCCGCTTTTGCCCTCCGCCCTCTGCCCTCACTCCGCACCCCGACACTGGCTCTTAAAGGGGCCGCCTGGGCCCCCATCTTTCCCAGCCCCATCGCTCTGCCTCTCCCGGGGACCCCCAGCCTCACGGCACACAGACCCGAGGCGGGTCCGGCTGACCGGGTTCCCCGCGAGGGTCTTCTCCCCGCGGTCGGCCGGCCCCCACCCCCCGCAGCCTTTGTTCGTTAGGGCCGCCGCCCGGGGAGCCGCTAGCGGGGCCGGTCCGCAGTGCGCCCCGCGCTCTCCTGCAGCATCGGTGCTCACCCTGCTCCGCGGCTCCCGGAGGTCGGAGCGCGTGCCCACTCCTTTGGGAGGAGCCTGGAAGCTCGGAGGCGAGACGGGTCGCCTCGGTCACACTCTTCTGGACTGTGGTGTGTGGTGTGTGTGGTGGGGACAGGGCAGCGCCGTCCCCCTCCCCCGCCCCACCGAGAACCTCTAGCCCTTGACGTTTCCAGTGAAAAGCCACCCCTAAGCAGGCTCACCCCTACAGGGTGCCCTCTCCAATAAAGACTATGGGGTCCGCCCCAGCCGGTCCTGGTGGGAACACACCAGCGGGCTGTGGGGACGCTGGAGTCCAGAGAGGGAACAAACACAGGTAATTACACCTCGGCGAGTGTGGCCAGAACAGGGCCAGCTACACACGGAGCAGGTGGGTGTCCCCAGAGGCCACCCAGGAGGTGACCTGCAGGTCTTGATGGGAGGCTGCAGCGGCCTGTGGGGCAGCAGGGCCCACCTAGGACATTGTCTCTCCACCAGAAGGAGGCCGGGGCGCCAAAGAGGCAGAGGACAGGCAGCCACGCATCTATTGATCGTCAAATGTTTACCGAGTTCCCTCCTGGGCCAGGCCCTGTGCCAGCGCTGGGACTCATTTCAGAGAAAGGGCACAAAGGGCACCGCCCCGGGAGCTGACCAGCCTAGGAGCCGGGGAGGTAATTATTTGGGGGAGGAGTAGCTAGACAGCCCAGGCCTGCCTGCCTTCCTTCCTTTCTTTCTCTTTCTTCTTTAAAAATATTTTTATTGATTTCAGAGAGGAAGGGAGAGATAGAAACATCAATATTGATTGTCTGCCTCCTGCACACCTCCTCCTGGGGATTGAGTCTCCAACCCGGGCAAGTGCCCTTGGCTGGAATCAAACCCAAGACTCTTCAGTCCGCAGGCTGATGCTCTGCCCAGTGAGCCAAACCAGCCAGGGCCCAGACATTTCTGAGCCCCTCCTTCTCTGGGCTACCCAGTGGAGAGTGCAGGTGTTCCCTCCTCCAGCCCGAGCCCCATGGAGTCCCAGGAAGCGCAGCCCCTTCCCAGGGAGGAAGGAGTGATGGCTTTCAGCCATTGCTGGTTGGAAGAAGGGTCAGGAAAACGAAGCAGGCAGGACGGCCATCTCCTCAAGTGGGCAATCAGGATCCAGAGCTCTGAGCAGGAATGGGGTCAGGAGGTATATGCTGGCGAGGATTCAGGAGGGGCCACCCCTGTCCCATACCCAGTCCCCCCACCAGACTGTGCTGCTCAGTAGGAGTTTAATAAGTGCTCGGAGCCTCCTCCCTTTCTGGATTGAAGAACAGCAGGCGTGAGTGTGTGTGTGTGTGTGTGTGTGTGTGTGGTGTGTGTGTGTGTGGTGTGTGTGTGGTGTGTGTGTGGTGTGTGTGTGTGTGTGTGTGTGGTGTGTGTGTGGTGTGTGTGTGTGGTGTGTGTGTGGTGTGTGTGTGTGTGGTGTGTGTGTGTGTGGTGTGTGTGTGCGTGGTGTGTGTGTGGTGTGTGTGTGTGGTGTGTGTGTGGTGTGTGTGTGTGGTGTGTGTGTGTGTGTGTGTGTGTGGTGTGTGTGTGGTGTGTGTGTGTGGTGTGTGTGTGTGGTGTGTGTGTGTGGTGTGTGTGTGTGTGTGTGTGTGTGTGTGTGTGGTGCCTGACTCAGAGCCAGCACTCAGGAGAAACAAACATCTTGGGGAGCAGGAGGATGAAGCACAGGGAACCAGGGGCTATTTAGGGCTGGAGCTGGGCGCAGGGCCTTCCTCCTTCCTGGAGCCAGGCTGGGCCCCAAAGGAGAGCCCTGCTCAGAAGAGAGGTCCTGGCCAGAGGAGTGTGAGCTCGGCAGGGGAGATGCCCATCAAGGATGCACGGCCAGGTCAGCTACGTGTGTGTGTGTGTGTGTGTGTGTGTGTGTGAGTGTGTGTGTGTGGCGGGGGGGGGGGGGGGGGACTGGCTGTCCTGGGCTTACTCCACGTCTGAAAAGTGGGGAGGCTGGACCATGGAAGCTCTGACAGGCCCCTAAGAGCCTCGCCCCACAGGAGTGAGGCTGTCCATATCCTTCTAGAAGGACTGCTTAGGAGGGGGTGGGGGGGCTGTCCATATCCTTCTAGAAGGACTGCTTAGGAGGGGGTGGGGGGGCTGTCCATATCCTTCTAGAAGGACTGCTTAGGAGGGGTGGGGGTGGGGGTTGCCTATACCAGCTTTCTCCCCCTGACAGGCCCAGGGAGGGCCCAGTGCCTGAGAGGAAGGTGGAGGTAGGGTGCTAGGGGTGGGTGGGGGTGTCCAAGTGGGCTCCTGAGGTGGGGGGCAGCTCCTATTCTGCCAAGCCCAGATGTGGTCTGGGAGTACCCTTGGTCCCTAAGAACTCTGGCTGTGCTCTGAGCAGATGGCAGTAAACTGAGGGGCTGTCCTCTTGTCCCCTTCTGGAAGGTGCCAGTGTGGGTGGGTGGGTGGCGCAGTTCCCAAGCTGTGTCTGACCAGGGGGATATATTTAGGCCATGAGTATTTTATAACCCTGATGGTTATTTCTCCCTCTTAAACCTGGCGTTGGGCGACAAGGGGGCAGCGGGGTAGGAGGTATCCATTGTGGATAGGACGGCGACTTCCAAGCCCCCAGCTCTGGCCCTGGGTTCTTCCCCCCCCCCCCCCCCTCCCGGGAGCTAGATTCCACCCCTCCCCAGCTTTTGGTTTCGCCCTTCCCATCAGAGCGGTGGCACCTGATGGGGTGGGCTCTGAGCCTCCGCCCCCAGGCGGGCTCATCTCTGCAGGGCAGCGGGCATCACTCTGGCCGCGGGTGTGGAGGGGCAGGGGGCTGGGGAGCGCGCTGGGCGGGTCTGAGGTGGCCACTGGTGAAAGGGGATCCCTCGCGGTTTACAGCTCCCCAGCGGGGCCTGGCCTCCCGCAGTGGCCGCCATGCCAGGCGGGGCGAAGTCCAAGCCCAAACGTCTGCTGGGCCCTGGTTCCCCACAGCTGGGCGGGGCCACGCGGGCCTGGTGGGCGCGCAGACCATGTGCGGGATCCCGTGGTGGAGCAGGGCCCTCGCGGAGCCTGGGAGGCGGCAAGGCGGCGTCCGGTGTCCGGTCTGGTCCAGCCGGATTTCTTGGCTCCGGCTCGCGGCTCGCCGGTTGGGCAGCCTCAGGTGGGACCCGCGGTCCCTGAGCTCCAGGCAGTCCGTGCGCGCCCTCTGCCGCCAGCCCGCCAGAAACCACGGCGCAGCAGGGACGCCCTCGGCGGGTTTTTCTCAAAGCATCCTTCTCTGCAACGGAAAAGCAGTTCGCTTTTTTCTTGCTAATTTGCGGCTCAGCGCACGAGTAGTAGCTTTGTATCCATTTACCCCTACCTGACTTGTTAACAAGCCTGGTTGGTAAAACGCACATCTCGGCTGAACAAGGAGATGCCTGGTTCTGACAACCTTATGCACCCGGCTGGTCACAGAGCACTCCCCTCCCTCAGGGCGCTCCCTGCGCCTTTCCAGTCAGGTCCACTCACCTTCGGACCTGTCATGTCGGGGCGCGGGACCTGTTCTTCATAGGAATGGCACGCTTTTGTGTCTGGCTTTTTTTCACTCAAGGAAATGCTTTTGGGATTCCCACTACCCAGTGACGGATCTCTGTGGGATTTGCATTCTATGGAGGGCGGTGATGTTCAACCAGCTCTCTGTTTCTCAGCTCGTTCCCACATTTCAGCTCCTAAGAACAATGCAATGGGCAGCGTCTTCCTATGTGCTCTTTGTAACACATTACAGGGAATTTTATTTCTTGTGTTTTTTTATTATGATATTTAAAAACTCACAAATAAGCACAATGAGAGCAGTATAACAAACACCTGTGCCCTAGACCTCACCATGTCAGCAATTTCTTTTTTTAAGATTCAATTTATTTATTTATTTTTAAATTTTCATTGTTGAGACTATCACAGATGTCTGCCCTTTTCCCTCCATTGCCCCTCTCCACCTAGTTTCCCTCCCCCCACCCCGCCCCCAGACTTCACCACTCTGTTGTCTGTGTCCATGGGTAATGCCTATATGAACATAAGTGCTTTAGTTAATCTCTTCTGCCACCCCCCACCCCTTCCCTCTGAGATTTGTCAGTCTGTTCCATGTTTCTATGCCTCTGGTTCTATTTTATTCATCAGCTTATTTTGTTCATTAGATTCCTGGTTCATTTATTTTATTTTTACATTCAATTGTTGATATATATTTCTTCTTCTTCTTCTTCTTCTTCTTCTTCTTCTTCTTCTTCTTCAATGCACTTCAACATTTTATGTAATACTGGTTTGGTGGTGATGAATTCCTTTAGCTTTTTCTTGTCTGAACATCTCTTTATCTGACCTTCAATTCTGAATGATAGCTTTTCTGGATAGAGTAATCTTGGTTGTAGGTTCTTGCTATTCATCACTGAATATTTCTTGCCACTCCCTTCTGTCATGCATAGTTTCTGTTATGAAATCAGCTGACAGTTGTATGGGTGCTCCCTTGTAGGTAACTAACTGCTTTTCTCTTGCTGCTTTTAATATTCTCTCTTTGTCTTTTGCTCTTGGCATTTTAATTATGATATGTCTTGGTGTGGGATTCTTTGGGTTCCTTTTGTTAGGACTCTCTGCACTTCCTGGACTTGTAAGTCTTTTTCTTTCACCAGGTAGGGGAGATTTTCCATCATTATTTCTTCAAATAGGTTTTCAATATCTTGCTCTCTCTCTTCTTTTGGCACCCCCCATGATGCGAATGTTGGTACGCTTGAAGTTGTCCCAGAGACTCCTTATACTATCTTCATATTTTTGGATTACTTTTTCTTTTTGCTCTTCTGATGAGGTGTTTTTTACTTCTTCAGATTTAAAATCCCTGATTTGAGTCTGCACATCCTCTACTGTTGATTCTCTATAAATTATTCTTAATTCCAGTCAGTGTATCCTTCATTTATTTTTTAAATATATTTTTATTTATGCCAGGCAGGAAGGGAGAGAGAGAGAGATAGAAACATCAATGATGAGAGAGAATCATTGACTGGCTGCCTCCTGCATTCCCCACACTGGGGATCAAGCCTGCAACCCGGGCATGTGCCTTTGACCAGGAATTTGTTTTCTGTTCAGGCAGCTTCAAAATTCAGAAAATGCCTTAAGGGGCAGATATGCCTGTGTCTGAGGCAGAGACTTTTATCTGGAAGGACACTATGGGCTCAGCACCACAAGCTGACGAGAATCCCGTGGCTGTGGCTGCATCGGGTCAGCCTTGTGGCCTCACTCAGGCCCCAGAGATTGGCAGTGTCCCTGTGCCCTGTGCGGGCACTCACCAACTCTGCTGGCTTCTCTCTCTTAGGAGAGCCCCTCCTTCTGGGTGAAGCCTGAGGGTCAGCCCACACCCAGACGTGACTAACTCCCCAAAGGACGAGAGCACAGACACAACACTCATAGCGTCTCAGAAGGGCTTTGCTCTCCAGACGTTTCCACCTGGTCTCCATGCTTCCCCAGCTCTCTACTGTCATGTAGGACATATTCTTACACTTGAACATTGTGATAAAGCACACGCCACATGCAGTTTGCTAATGCCTTTTAACCCATGCATTTTGTCATTGGCCTGGCCTTTGCTAGCTGCTGCGGTGGGACGGCTGACCTCCCATGAGCATGTCCCTCGGAAGCGGGAACTCGATCTCCTGGTTTTCGTCAGGAGAGGTCACTAGACCATCACGTCTCAGAGGTCAGGACTGTGGGTGCAGAACAGGCTGTGTGGCTCCTGTTCTGGCTCCAGAGTTGTCCACGGCGAGGCTGTGGGGAGGTCCCAGCTCTGTGGTTATCCAGGGAGGGCAGGACCAGCCCGCTGCCCCAAATGGCTGAGATATCATGGCCAAGGACACCACACGGGCAGTGCGAGGGCAGGACAGGCATACTAGCCATGCAGGGAGGCCCCAAGCTGGGCTCTGTGGCCTGAGTGGAGAGAGGGGACCATGCTTCTGTTAGGGGAGGAGTCTGGTCTTTGGGTGCCTGAGAGGCTGGGGTTTAAGTGGTTCTATTTCCCCACAAGGGGCAAAGGGCTTTCTCCTTGGTTCACCATGTGTGTGCTCAGGGTGGCGGGGAGAGGGGCCTGAAAAACTTCCGTGGTCCAACACAAACAATGGAGTCTGGGTCATGTGGCACTTATTCTCTGTGCTTTGTTTATTTAAAAAAAGTTTTTTTTAAAAATTGATTTTAGAGAGAGGAAGGCAGAGGGAGAGAGAGAAACAGTGAGGTGAGAGAAAAATATCACTTAGTTGCTTCTTTAAAAAAAAAAGTTTTCCCCATTCTTTTTAAAAAATATATATATTTTATTGATTTTTTACAGAGAGAAAGAGAGAGGGACAGAGAGTTAAAAACATCAATGAGAGAGAATCATTGATCAGTTGCCTCTTGCACACCCCCTACTGGGGATGTACCCACAACCAAGGTACATTCCCTAGACCAGAATTGAACCCTGGCCTTTCAGTCCACAGGATGCCCCTTTATCCACTGAGCAAAACTGGTTTCGGCACTTTGTTGCTTCTTGAATGCACTCATTCAACTGGGGATCGAACCCACGACCTGGGCACGGGCCCCTACTGGGAGTCGAACTGATGACCTTTTGGTGCACTGGCGATGCTCAGCCAACAGAGCACAGCGGCTAGGGCTCTGCGTTGCTCCTGTCCGTCACCAGGGCTGCTGTGAGCCAGCAGTGAAGGCCAGCATGTTGCCAGAGCCACATGAGAGCACACAGCAAAGATAATGGGGCCACACCTGCCCCCGCTGAGCCCGCAGCAGGCATGTGCAGACCCACTCACCCAGCCTCACCAGTCCCGTCTCCAGGGCTGTTACTGCTCACAGACCATTTCCTGGCCACTTCATAGGCGCGGACCCTGAGGTGCTGGGAGGAGGGGAGTCATTCTGGCTGTTCAGCCAGTTGGCATAGGAAACACACAGGGAGTCTGGGAGTGAAGGGCAGGTCAGTGCTGGCAGAGGGCACCCAGGAAGGGGTCTCAGAATTGAGTGTGGCTACAGGTACTACTCCAATGCCTGCTGCCCCCCCTCCCACTGCCACAGAGGAGTATAAACAGATAAACACGCCAACACAGCAATGGGGTCTGGGCAAGGGCTTTATTACATTCTGAAAGGATAGACAGACACCACCAAAGGACCATCGCTCAAGCAGAACTGGGGCCTGTGCCGTCCCAAGCAGATGTCCGCAGGGAGAAGATGTCCATGGGCTGGGTTCGGGGACAGGCCTTCGCTGAGGTGGGAGACAGAGCTCTGCAAATCATTCCTGGGGGCAGATGCTGTGGCCTTTCCTGCAGGAGGTCAGAGGTCTGCTCACCAGTGGCAAGGGAGGAGGATGGTAACAGGGCTCTGGGGTGGAGAGGGACAGTCTCCTTCAGGGGATGCTGGGGAAAGGCAGGTGAGGGCTAGGCTGGAACCCATCACTCCTGACCCGGGATGGCATTGACTTTAGGAAGAGTCCCAGCAAAACCCAAAAATCAGATCTTGCACTGGCAGCAGACGGGGGCACAGCAGCTGGACTGGCAGCAGCAGGGTTTGCAGCAGCAGACAGGCTCACAGCAGGGTTTGCTACAGCAGGACTGGCAGCAACAGGGTTTGCAGCAGCTGGACTGGCAGCAGCAGGGTTTGCAGCAGCAGACGGGCACACAGCAGCTGGAGCCACAGCTCCCCTTGCCGCCTCCACAGCTGGAGCCACAGCCTCCCTTGCAGCCCCCACAGCTGGAGCCACAACCTCCTTTACTGCAGCTGGAGCAGGAACAGGCTGGCACACAGCAGCACACGGGCTTACAGCAGCAGACAGGCACACAGCAGCTGGAGCCACAGCCCCCCTTGCAGCCCCCACAGCTGGAGCCACAGCCTCCCTTGCAACCACCACAGCTGGAGCCACAGCTCCCCTTACAGCCCCCACAGCTGGAGCCACAGCCCCCTTTACTGCAGCTGGAGCAGGAACAGGCTGGCACACAGCAGCACACGGGCTTACAGCAGCAGACGGGCACACAGCAGCTGGAGCCACAGCCCCCGCAGCTGGAGCCACAGCCCCCAGAGCAGCCACAGCCGGTCATGGTTCTGGTGATTGAGGGTGGAGCAGGTAGAGGCACAGGTGGAGAGGGAGGTGGTGAGGTGTGGAGCCTCCTTGGCGGGGGCCTTTATATACAGCGGGGGTCAGGGGTCAGGTGAGATGATGGGCACATTGTCACTTCCTGCTTCCCTTTTGTGCCATATTTAGGAACTCTTTTACCTTGTTTTCCTAGATTTTAGGTCCATGTGCCATTTCCTGCTATCAATTGCTCATCCTGTCATAGGTTCCAGTGCACTTCCATTGCCTGGAGTCTGATTTGATTAAAAAAATATATATATATAGTTTTATTTCAGAGAGGAAGGGAGAAGGAGAGATAGAAACATCAAGATGAGAGAGAATCGTTGATCTGCCTCCTGCATGGTCCACACTGGGGATGGAGCCAGAAACTAGGGCACGTGCTGCACTGAGAATCAAACCATTGACCTCCTGGTTCATAGGTCAATGCTTAACCACCGAGCCACCCTAGCCAGGGCTCCATTCTAATCATGCATCTGTAGCTGCCCCTTGGCTTCCTGTGGACACTCATGTGTTTTTTTGTGAATTATTGGTTACTCCCCTTTTCCATCTCTACAGCTTCTATTTCTCTGTGGGCCTTACTGTGCTGTGAGAGCCTTGCCTCATTCCCGATGTTAAAGGTGACACTTCTCACCTGTTGCCATTCGGGGAAAGCTTTTTGTGAACATTTAGTAGAAAATGTTGTCAGATGAAGGGAGGCCCCTTTGTTCCCAGTTTGGCAGCACTCTTGCCTCTGTCCTCAGCGGGTGCTGCCCTTCACTGAGTGCCTGTCTGTAGCCGCTGAAACGGTCAGATAGGCCCCTCCTGTGGTTACGATGGCGAATTTCATGATGGATGTAAACATGCAGTACCTCCTGTCCCTGGGCATCATCCCAGGGGCTGGCACACGGTTTTGGCAGAGCTTCCGCTCCTCCCAACGGCCCCCTCCTGTGGCACCTGTGCGCTGGGTGTGGCCGGCACGTCCTGCGTGTGGAAACGTTTGCCCAACGAGGAGCTATTTGTTCCTCGACCCCTGGGTAGAACCTGCCTGTGACGTGATCAGGGAGCACGGGAACGGCGGAGGTTTGCTCACGGGACACAGAGAGCAGACTTGTCCCTCGTCAATTTCCCGTTTCTTCCTCAGGCGAGATGACGGATCATCCAGGTTTTCCGGTGGGTGGTCGATGCTTTCCCACGGCTCTTGTTTGAGTTCCTGCCAGAGGGGGGCGTCTGTGCCTCCTCCTCTCCTTCCTCCTTCCCTTTCTGGCCTCTGATCAGTTTCGCTCAATGGTGTCACTTTCCTTAGCTTTTCGAAGACCAGCTTTTAATGGTATTGACCCCCCTTTATGGTTTGTTTCAAAATTTGTTTATTTATATTTCCTCCTACTCTATTATTTTTCTCTGTTCTTGTTTTTCTACTCTCTTAATGTGAATACCTTACTCATTCATCTTCAATCTTTCTTTTTCTGGCTCAAGCATTTAGGGCTAAGCATTACTTTATTTTATTTTTATTTTTTTAATTATATTTTTATTGTTTTTAGAGAGGAAGAGACAGAAACATCAATGATGAGCGAGAATCATTGATCAACTGCCTCCTGCACGCCCCCTTCTGAGGATCAAGCTCACAACCCAGGCATGTGCCCTTGACCAGAATCAAACCTGAAATCCTTCAATCTGTAGGCCAATGCTCTATTCACTGAGCCAAACCATTATTTTAAAGCGAGGTTTAGTTAGGTAGCCCAAGTCTGGGTACCTAGTATCTTCATGATCAGTCAGTCCTAACTATTGTCTCTTTTATTTTAAATCCTCCCTAGAGGATGATTTTTAGAGAGAGGAAGGGAGAGAGAGAGAGAGATTGACCAGTTGCCTCATATACCCAATGGGAGATTGAACCCGAAACCTGGGCACATGCCCTTACCAGAAATTGAACCCACAGCCTTTTGGTTCATGGATGCCGCTTCAACCAACAGAGCCACACCAGCAATTGCTGTCATAGGGTTTAAATATATATATATATTTGTATTGATTTCAGAGAGGGAGAGAAAGAGAAACATCAATGATGAGAGAGAATCATTCCTCAGTTGCCTCTTTCAGGCCTCACACTGGGAAGGAGCCCCCAACTAGAAATCAAACTGTGACCTCCTGGTTCATAAGTTGATGCTCACTCACTGAACCACGCATCTTTTTGCTCTGACTGATTTATAAGTTATCTACTGTCCCTGTTTCAGTGACAACTCTATCGTTTCATACTTAAATTTTATTTATTTGTTTATTTTTCCCATCTTAGACAAGACTCTCTAAATATAATGACATCTTGTCGAAACCAGTTTGGCTCAGTGGATAGAGCATCAGCCTGTGGACTGAAAGGTCCCAGGTTCAATTCCAGTCAAGGGCATGTACCTTGGTTGTGGGCACATCCCTGGTAGGGGGTGTGCAGGAGGCAGCTGATCGATGTTTCTCTCTCATCGACGTTTCTAGCTCTCTGTCCCTCTTCCTTCCTCTCTGTGAAAAATCAATAAAATATATTTAGGAAAAAACAGGTAATTAACTTAAAAAAATAAATGTAATGATGCCTTTTCCTGCCCCACCCCCAGCAGTGCCAGGAACTGGGCGGACACCTGCTCACCCCTTCATCATGATTGGATGCCAGGGCTCACTGTGCCACGTCGCATGCTCAGAGTTTGGCTGGTCTGCTGGCTGGGGTGAGTGGGCTGCATTTAGGTCTGTTTTAGGGCATGTCTCAGTGGTGCCAACTCTGCTGGGGGGACTTCCCCAAGGCACCCGCTCCACCCTACCTCCCTGGATCCTCCCCCTTTCCCCTTCTTCAAATGTTTTCCCAGAAACTCTCTGGGACTGCCCTGGGACTGTCTGGGGCTGCCCTGTCCGCAGCAGGTCAGGTCAGTTCTCTCCTGCAGAGGCCGTGCCCCAAGGATGGTGGCACATGGAAATCCATACGTTGGGGCTCGCCTGGTCTTAGCATCAAAGTCAGCCAGGAGGTCTGGTTCTACCAGCTGCTTTGCCTGCCTCTGTGTGTGCACATGCTCATACAGAAAACTCATGCTTCCGCTAATACCACTTTCCTGAACCCCAAAAGCCATGATCTTAAATAAGATTTTCTTTCAAGACCAGCGATAAATACTACCATGCTCCCCGGCTAGACGGGACCTCTGCAGGACTTACACCCTCTCCTAGATGTTGCTGAAAACATCTGACATTGTGTACAGTATCTAGATTATCCTCCCCTCCTTTGTCTCAGGAACCCCTTCCTCAGCCTTGCACCTGTCCCTCCATCCTGTTCCCAGCTGAGCTCATCAGGTGAGCAGCTCAGCGTGGTTCTGGCTTTGGCACACTTTCCTCTCTTATTCAGGTCCATTTGGCTACAGAACCTCCTCAGTAACGCTGGGCCCCTCCTCCCCGGAAACGGTGCAGTTTCCAGAGCCCAGCTTAGGAGACCCGGTCCCAGGACAGTCTCACTGCGGGCGGATCCCCATGGCAGTCCCCTGAGCTTCCCAGATGTACAGTGGTCTTGCTTTCCCAGAAGAAACTGGTCCAGGGCTCTATGAGGCGACCCTTTGCTTTCAATCTAAACTCTAAGTGTGTGTTTGATGGAAGGTGGACTGAGGCTCCGAGGACTGGGATCCCTCGACCTTGGGAACCTCCAGGACCAGCCTTTCTGTCCCAAGACTTGGGAGGAGGGAAGAGGGAGGGACTTGGGAGGAGGGAGGAGGGAGGAACTTGAGAGGAGGGAGGTGGGACGGAGGAGTTGTCCCTCATTGACTGGCGCTCCCACCAATCCCAGGTGGTTGTGGGTACCAGACCAGTTTGCCTGGCAGTGTCCCCCAGTGCCCACTGCTCTGGTGGAGCACTCTTGTCCTGGGAGGTCAATGACCTTGGGCAGCTGCTGGGGAGATAGGAGCCAGTGGGTGGTTCTTTTTTAAAATGTGTATGTTTTTATTGATTTCAGAGAGGAAGCGAGAGGGAGAGAGGGATAAAAATATGATGAGAGCCCTGCCGGTGTGGGCCCTCTCTCTTCATTGATGTTTCTCTCTTTCCCTCCCCCTTCCTCTCTGAAATCAATTTAGAAAGGCACATCAATGATTGAGAAACATCCTCCAGCTGCCTCCTCCACACTCCCTACTTGGGATCAAGCCCAAAACCTGCGCATGTGCCCTGACCAGGAATTGAACTCTGACCTGGTTCACAGGTTGATGCTCAACTATTGAGGCTCACAACCTGACAACCGTGCCAGGCACGCCACATGGATCCCCAGCAGAGGGGACAGACCCCGAGTCACATCTACGAGGAGGTAAGCAATGCATTACCCCCAAAAAAGGATGGCACCAAGTATACAATTGGCTACAGGAACACAGAAGTTTTATTAAAAGAAATTCAGTTATTTTTTATAGAAAGAGTGGAAGCAAAGGAGGAAGGAAAGCCTCATAGGGGGTGGGGGACGGGGAAGGGAGGCGTGGCCAGGACAGGCCAGGGCCCTGGTGGCTGAGGAGCCAGGTGCCAGCAGCCCTCGGCCATCACTCAGACACACCCTGACTGTGCAGGGTTGTCCAAGCATCTCAGCCACCGGGAGGGGCAGGGAATGGCCACGCACCAGCCAGGGCGCAGTCTCAGTTGTCAGCTGGCACCTGCCTCCAGGCACCTCCAGTGACCAGGACTCACTGCCCTTGAGGGAGGAGGATGGAGAAGGCCCGGAGCGCTGAGCACAGAGGGGGCCTGAGCATGAATGAGGGGAAGGAGGAGGTTGAGGTGCAGCAGGGAGGACCTGATTCAGGGGATTCCCAAACACTGAGACCAAAGGTCTGGATTCAAAGCCTCAGATCTTGCATTGGCAGCAAATGGGGGCACAGCAGGTTTTACAGCAGCTGGACTGGCAGCAGCAGGGTTTGCAGCAGCAGACAGGCTCACAGCAGGGTTTGCAGCAGCTGGTCTGGCAGCAGCAGGGTTTGCAGCAGCAGACGGGCACACAGCAGCTGGAGCCACAGCCTCCCTTGCAGCCCCCACAGCTGGAGCCACAGCCCCCTTTACTGCAACTGGAGCAGGAACAGGCTGGCACACAGCGGCACACGGGCTTACAGCAGCAGACAGGCACACAGCAGCTGGAGCCACAGCCCCCCTTGCAGCCTCCACAGCTGGAGCCACAGCCCCCCTTGCAGCCCCCACAGCTGGAGCCACAGCCCCCCTTGCAGCCCCCACAGCTGGAGCCACAGCCCCCCTTGCAGCCCCCACAGCTGGAGCCACAGCCCCCCTTGCAGCCTCCACAGCTGGAGCCACAGCCCCCTTTACTGCAGCTGGAGCAGGAACAGGCTGGCACACAGCGGCACACGGGCTTACAGCAGCAGACAGGCACACAGCAGCTGGAGCCACAGCCCCCAGAGCAGCCACAGCCGGTCATGGTTCTGGTGGTTGAGGGTGGAGCAGGTAGAGGAGCAGATGGAGAAGGAGGTGGTGAGGTGTGGAGCCTCCTGGGCCGAGGGCCTTTATATACCACTGGGGGCAGGGGCAGGGGGCAGGGGAGATGCTGGGCTCTGTCACTTCCTTGTTTTCAATTCCTGGTCAGGGCATGTGCCAGGACTATTGCCTCAGGGTGGCTTGTGTTGATTGTCCTGTCCCCGGGCACCAACCGTTTTCGGAGGTTTCTAAATTTGGCCTCTTCCTCATCCACACGGACCTCAGGCTTCTTCCCTCAGAGTCCTGACAGGGGGTCACCTGCTTTCTGTGCCGACAGCATGGCATGTGGGTGACAGCATCGTGTTGGCTTTTTGTGCCGTTTCTCCAGAGCCTGTTGTGTGAGTGTGAGTTTGTTTGTGTGTCTGTGTGTGTATGTCTGGTCCTCTTTTTCATGTTTCTAAATTTAACCTCTTCCTGTTTTGTTTATTCTTTATTCATGGAAAGTAACTTCCAGGATTGCTAGTGTTTGTGGAATACTCTAGGAACAGGCTACATCCATTCTGCTCTGTGTGCTGGGCTCCAGGAGAAGCCCAGACCCTCTCTCACCTGCTCTTTGTCAAGGACCAGTTGACCATATTTGTGCAGAGATGCCTCTGTGCTCTCTGCTCAGCTCCATTGATCCGTGTGTGTGTGCCCGTTACCGACCTCTTTTGATTCCTGTGGCTGAATAGTCAGCCTTGAGGTCTGGAAGTGTCAGTCCTCCAGCTTTGTTCTCCTTCAACACAGTGTGGGTTTTTTGGGATCTTTCGCCCCCGTGTGAATTCTAGAGAAAGTTTGTCAACATCCGCAGAATAACCCACTGGGATCTGGCTAGGATCGCGTCGACTGTATAGGTCACTTTGGGAAAAACTGATATCTTGACAATTTGTGTCTTCTGATTCATGAACATGGATTATCTTTCCATTAATTTATTTCTTTTTTTATTTTTTTTTCAATCTGAGTTTTGTAGCTACCTCATATTGATCTTGGACATTTTATTTTTTATTAATCCTTATCCGAGGAAATTTTTCCATTGATTTTTGGAGAGTGGAAGAGAGAGGGAAAGACAGAGAGAAACATTGATGTGAGAGAAACACATTAATTGGCTGACTCCTGCATGTGCCAGGACCAGAACCCTGGCTAGGGAGGAGCCTGCAACTGAGGTACGTGCCCTTGACTAGAATTGAACCCAGGGCACTTTGGTCCACAGGCGGATGCTCTATCCACTGAGCCAAACTGACTAGGGCTGATCTCAGGCATTTTAAATTAAGTGTATACCTATGCTTTCACTTTTTGGGGTGCTAGTGTAAATGATATTGTGTTTTTAATGTGTAATTCTATTTGTGCATTGCAGGAATATAGGAAAGTGATTGACTTTTGTATATAAACCTGTATCCCTTCGTCTTTCTATGATCACTTGTAAGTCCTAGGATTTTTTTCTTGCAGAATGTTTTGAATTTCCTATATAGACAATCATGTGATTTAAGAACAAAGACAGTTTCATTTCTTCCCCTCCAATCCGTATTCCTTCCACCTTCTTTTCTTGTCTTATCGCCCTGGCAAGGCCTTCCAACACATGTTGGGAAGGAGTGGTGAGAGCAGACATCCCTGCTCTGAACCTGACCTTTGCAGGAAATCTTGTTTCCTACGATGTGTGACATTACCTGTGGGCTTTTGTCCATGCTCTCTACCAAGTCAAGCAAGTCCCCTCTGTTCCTAGCTTACTGCACATTTCTATCACGAAGGCGTTTGAGTTTTGCCAAATGCTGGGTCTGTTGACACGGTCTTAAAATTTTCCATTTTGGTCTGTCATAGTGATGAATTACGTTCTTTCATTTTTGAATATTGAGCCAGCCTTGCAGATTTGGGATAAAATGCACCTGGTCCCGGCATATATTTTTATTAATGCTCGTGTGGATTTGATTTACTAATGTTTTTTGCTCTTTTTTTTTTTATTAAAAATTTACATCTCTGTTCATGAGTGACACTGGTCTGTGCTTTTCTTTTTCTGTGATGTGTTTGCTTGGTCTTGGTATCAGGGTGGTGCTGGCCTCACGGGGTGAGTCAGGAAGTGCCCCCTTGGCTTCTACCTTCTGAAACAGCACGGAGAGAGCTGGTGAACTTCTTCCTTAAACATTTGGTCGGGTTCACCAGAGCCCATCGGGGTCTGGTGCTTTCTGTCCTGGAAGGTTATTAATGATTGATTCACTCGTTAACAGCGGTAGGCCTACCCAGTGGTTGACTATCAGTCATTATTCTAATTGAACCACCCCAGCAATACATCCACTAGTGCATCTGCAGCCGTTCAGAGTTCCTACATGTCATGTGGGCCTGTGTGATGACCTCTTTTCTAATCCTCAAAACTTTAATTTTTAAATTATTTTATTGCATTGGCTCCTTCAGGACAATGAGAAGTAGCAACGAGAGTGAACATTTTTGTTGTTCACAACTCGGGAGCAAGTATTAAAATACTGCACCACTAAGAACGGTGTTTGGTGGTTTTTTGATGTTTTTTAGTGCTGTCTCATTCAGCAAGTGTTCACTGACTTCCATATTGCAGGGTCTTTCTTTGTAAAATTGTGAATGAATGTTGAATATTTTAAGTGCCTTTTCTTTTCATTTAAATCATCATAGAACATTTCCTTATTATGGTGAATTCCGTGGTTGATTTCAAGTGCTCTCAAACCTTGTAGTTCTCCATTTTTGATGGGTTGAGTGCCTATATTTACTTTGCTAATGTGATTAAAAAAAAATTTTTTTTTTGATTTTTTACAGAAAGAAAGGGAGAGGGATAGAGAGTTAGAAACATTGATGAGAGAGAAACATCCATCAGCTGCCTCCTGCACACCCCTACCGAGGATGTGCCTGCAACCAAGGTACATGCTCTTGACCGGAATCAAACCTGGGGCCCTTGAGTCCACAGGCCAACACTCTATCCACTCAGTCAAACTGGTTAGGGCTTTGCTAATGTGATTTTTAAGCACCTCTTGCGACATGATCTATACAGCATAAAGCTCATACACTTAAATGGCATAACTCAATGATTTCAGTATATTTATAAATATCATCACAGTTTATTTATAGAACATTGCATTATACCCAAAAGAAAACTTATAAGCATTAGCAAGCACTCATTCATCTCCACGTTCTTCCTGCCCAATTACAGGGAGCTGCAGAGACAACATGGGGATGGCCAGGAGATGGGGATTTCCTTGTAAGGCAGTAGGTCCTGTTTCTAGGGCTCCTGAACTGGCTGAAGCTGAGTGGGGGACTTGGTGTGGCTGACTGGGGTTTAGGTTTGTGACGTGGGCTGGGCCACAGGGGCCGCCTCCGTTTCATGGGTCCCCTTATGGGAATGGACATTATCAATAGCCACCCGAGAGGTCTGACATGGCACCTCATGGCTTCGACGTGCATTTCCTCAGAGACTGATGTGACGGATGCCTTTCCCTGTGCTTGTTAGCCATTTCAGGACTTCTGTGGAGACATGTCTATTCAACTCTCTCCCCGTTTGTAAACTGGGTCATTTCTCTTTTTTCTATGAGCTGCAGGCATCTCTTATATGTCCCAGACTCACAGCCATGTCAGATGCATGATGTGCACATGCTTTCCCTCCGCCCGTGTTGTCTTCTCACGTTTCGCTCTCATAGCGGCGTTGTAGGACACACAAACATTGTTGATTTTGGCAAAGTCCAACTTGTCTATTTCTCCTTTGCTGCTGGTGCTTTTGGAGCCAAGTCTAAGAATTCCTTGCCAAACCCAAGGCCATGAAGATTTACACTATTTTGTGTTTTTTTGTTTTGTATTTTTACAAGAGTTTATTTGAGCCAAATTGATGGCAATTGCCTGGGAGCAAGATCTCAAATGCTCCCTACACTACACTTCTTTTTTTTTTTTTAATTATTTTTATATATTATTATTATTATTATTATTATTATTATTATTTTAGGAATACACTACGCTTTCTTCCAGTTTCATTGCTCAAACTCTCTGAGTTCTGTCTTTGTTCTATTTGGAGTCAGTTTTGCTGTGAAGTCGGGTTCACCTTCATTTCTTGGCACCGGGATATCCAGTGCCATTTGTTTAAAAGACTCTTCTTCCCTTTTCGGTGGAGCTGGGATGTGGTCAGAAATCAGTCACAGATGCTCAATGTCACTAGTGGTCAGGGAAAGGCAAATCAAAGCCACACAGAGGCATCCCTCAGGCCGTGAGAGTGGCCGTCGCCGAAGGACAGGCCAGGGATGGCGAGGACCTGGCGCACGGGAGCCCCGTGGTGGGACTGGAACAGCGTGGCCAACCACTGCTGGGACAGCACAGAGAGCCCTGAGGAAACCCAGGGTGGAGCCGCCATAGAACCAGCAGCCCCACTTCTGGGGTCACTTCTGTTGCGCTGAAAACTGGACTCCTCGATATCATAATGTGTGACTGTCAACCGCTCCTCTCCCGCCCCAGGGCTGCTCCTCTGCTTGGTGAGTGGTAGGTGTTTGCTCACTTGGTGGTTTCTAGACCGTTTTTGGAAAGACTAGCCTTTGTCCTGTGTGGTTTCAGATCTGTGTTTCTGGCGCTTAGTAGTCAGCCAGGGGCTTGAGGACACTTTTCTTAAATGCTTAGAACAAGGACAAAAAGACAGATCGGGGTTTGCAGGCAGCTCTGTGGGATCCTCCCTGGATACTTAGCTCTGCCCACACTCACTGCCTGCCTGTCCCGGGCACGCTGCCAGCTGGATGGAGGAGAAGCCTGAGTCTTCCCGGGTCTTTCTGAGCGCCCTTGGCTGGGAACGTGTGGCCTTCGAATTCCCTGGTGTTCGTGGTAGTTTCAAAGCCCTAGTTTCTGCAGGGCCTCCCCTCAGCCTTCCTCCCAGGTTTCGGCATGTCTGCTGTTTGTCGCATCTAGGTCACCTGCCTCCCCAGGTGTTCGAGGAGGGCTCCTGCACAGCCAGGTGGCAGCAGGGAGGGGTCTGCACTAGGCAAAACTTATGCCAGCTCCGAGGGTCAGCACCGACACATAGCTCTCCTCGGGCGACGTCTGCTCTGCCCTCTGGTGCTGGACCCTTCGCTGGGCACAAGGCTGCCACCTTCACCTCTTACTGAGCTGGCATTGACGTGAGTGTGGGTGTGTTAGAATGCTTTCTCCCCACCCCACCCCCCGAAAGAGAGAGCTACTGTGGGAGCTGGCATTCTTTCCTGGTGAAGCATTCACTCGGTGTGGTAGCTTTGAGACTTTTTTTTTTTTTTAATGAAGCACTTTTATTTTATTTCACATATTTTTATTGATTTCAGAAAGGAAGGGAGAGGGAGAGAGAGAGAGAGAAACATCAATGATGAGAATGATTGGCTGCCTCCTGCACACCCCTACTGGGGATTGAGCCCACAACCTGGGCAGGTGCCCTGACTGGGAATCGAACCATGACCTTTTGGTTCATAGGTCGATGCTCAACCCCTGAGCCACATCAACCGAAGTAAAAAGTGTCCACTCCCTGCATGCCCCACCCCTGGCAGCACGCAGAGGGCTCTGGTTTCCCCCGAGAATGGCAGAGAGGAAAGAACCTCGGAAAGACCAGCTGGTCACAGGAGAATTTGCTCATTTAGAGGCTTCCCCATGTCCAGGGAGGAATTGATTAGATCAAGAATCAGGCAAGCTGGTGTCGGGGAATGCCAGGGACAGGACGTGGTGTTCAGTGGGTCAGGGCCCAGGCTCTGGGATCCGCACCAGCCCTGGAGTTCCCTGGGCACAAGGACTGAGCAGGGAGAGGCCGGAATGGGGAGAGCCGGGAGGCTCTGTGCCCCATGCAGTGCCTGAGGGCTGCTTCTCGGGGCTCAGTTTCTGAAGGGCCTGCAGATGGCAAAGTCTGGCCAGCAAGGACGAGGAGGTTCCTGACCTGAGTGCTGTCCTGCCCGTGGATGTGTCTTCACTCATGGCCAAAACTACCAGGCTGCGTATCTGAGCCTCAGATCTTGCACTGACAGCAAACGGGGGCACAGCATGGTTTGCAGCAGCAGACAGGCTCACAGCAGGGTTTGCAGCAGCAGACAGGCTCACAGCAGGGTTTGCAGCAGCTGGTCTGGCAGCAGCAGGGTTTGCAGCAGCTGGACTGGCAGCAGCAGGGTTTGCAGCAGCAGACAGGCTCACAGCAGGGTTTGCAGCAGCTGGTCTGGCAGCAGCAGGGTTTGCAGCAGCTGGTCTGGCAGCAGCAGGGTTTGCAGCAGCTGGTCTGGCAGCAGCAGGGTTTGCAGCAGCAGACGGGCACACAGCAGCTGGAGCCACAGGTCCCCTTGCAGCCCCCACAGCTGGAGTCACAGCCTCCCTTGCAGCCCCCACAGCTGGAGCCACAGCCCCCTTTACTGCAGCTGGAGCAGGAACAGGCTGGTACACAGCGGCACACAGGCTTACAGCAGCAGACGGGCACACAGCAGCTGGAGCCACAGCCCCCGCAGCTGGAGCCACAGCCCCCGCAGCTGGAGCCACAGCCCCCAGAGCAGCCACAGCCGGTCATGGTTCTGGTGGTTGAGGGTTGAGCAGGTAGAGGCACAGGTGGAGAGGGAGGTGGTGAGGTGTGGAGACTCCTGGGCCGGGGGGCCTTTATATACAGCGGGTGTCAGGGGTCAGGTGAGATGCTGGGCACAGTCACTTCCTGGTTCCTGTTTGTGCCACTCCTGCGCTGTGCTTTTTCCTCTGTGTCCCTGTCCTCTGGCTGGCTCAGGCTGCATCCACGTTCTTTGGTCTCTAGTTTGATGTCTTCCCCTGTGTGTCTCCACTATTAGAGACTCAGCTCCTGCTTGCTTAATGCTTCCCAGCGCCCATGGGAGCTGCTCATCTGCCTTTTCTTCTCCTCGTGTGAGACCTGCCACAGGGAGGCCCAGACTGAGGACAAGTCCCGGGAGCATCGGGACGTGTACAGGGAGGGAGGGGCACGAGGTACACGAGCCTCATTTGGTCTCAGGGCCCAGGCTCCAATTTCTTGGGTTTATTTAGGAAACTGTTAGCTTTTAATTCATTTTCATACTGGTTTTATTTTTTTTTACTATTTTTAATTAATTTAATTAATATATATATACTTTTATGAATTTCAGAGAAGAAAGGAGAGGGAAAGAGAGCGAAAAACATCCATGATGAGGGAGAATCTTGGATCGGCTGCCTCCTGCACACCCCACACTGGGGATGGAGCCCGCACCCGGGCCTGTGCCCTGACCGGGAATCGAATTTTGACCTCCTCGCTCATAGGTCGATGCTCGACCACTGAGCCTTGTTGGCAGGGTTTACAATTATTTAACTTTCTCGCCGAAATGGTTTGGCTCAGTGGATGGAGCGGTGGCCTGCGGACTGAAAGGTCCCAGGTTTGATTCCGGTCAAGGGCATGTACCTTGGTTGTGGGCACATACCCAGTAGGAGGTGTGCAGGAGGCAGCTGATTGATGTTTCTAATCTATCCTCTCCCTTCCTCTCTGTAAAAAAAAATCAATAAAATATATTTTAAAAAATTAATTTAACTTTCTAATCACAGTGCAGCACTTTTTTTTTTAAGAGTTTGGTTTTTTAATTTTTTATTCATGTTTTAAAAATTGATTGACTTTATTGGGGTGACATTGGTTAATAAGATTATTCAGGTTTCCAGTGCACAATTCTGTATGCAGACTCTCTATATTGTGTGTTCATATCCACAGTCCAATCTCTTCTGTCATCATTTATCCCCTCCACCCTCCTCACCTCCCACCATCCTTTCCCTCTGGCAGTCACCATCCTGTTGTCTCTGAGTTCTGTTTGTTTGTTTGCTTTTGCTTAATGACTTCACCTCCCCCCCCCCCCCCCCCCGCCTCCAACAACTGTCAGTCTGTTCTCTGTGTCTATGAGTCTAGTTTGCTGGTTAGTTTATTTTGTTCTTTAGATTCCACACTTAAGTGAAATCATATGG
The DNA here is from genome assembly GCF_014108245.1 of Pipistrellus kuhlii. Classification (NCBI taxonomy): domain Eukaryota; kingdom Metazoa; phylum Chordata; class Mammalia; order Chiroptera; family Vespertilionidae; genus Pipistrellus; species Pipistrellus kuhlii. Next base: position 105,413 of record NW_023425597.1, read on the forward strand.
CACTTGTCTTTTTCTGACTGGTTTATTTCACTTAACATAATACTCTCTGGGTCCCTCCATGATGTGGCCAAGGTAAGATTTCCATATTTTATAGTTGCTGAGTCGTATTCCATTGTGTAGATAAGCCACAGCTATTTTATCCACTCGTGGATGGATGGCGCTTGGGCTGCTTCCAAGTCTCAGCTGTTTGTAAATACCGCTGCAGTGAGCAGAGGGGTGCACTTGTTCTTCTGAATCGATGTTTTGGGGTTCTTTGGATTTATCCCTGGACATGCATTCATGGGTCCCAAGGCAGTGCCATTGTTGTTTTTTGAGGGAACTCCATACTGTTTTCCTTAATGGCTGTGCCAGTCTGCATTCCCACCAGCAGTGTGCTAGTGTTCCCTTTTCTCCACATCCTCGCCAGCACCTGTAGTTTGTGGATTTGCTGATGGTAGCCATTCTGACTGGAGTGAGGTGATACCTCATTGTGGCTTTAATTACATCTCTCTGATGACTAGTGAAGTTTAGCATCTTTTCCGATGTCAATTGGCCATCTGTATGTCCCCTTGAGAGACGTGTCTATTCAGGTACTCTGCCCATTTTTTAATTGGATTGTGTTTTGTGTGTGTGCTTGTTTTTGTTTATTTGTTTATTATGGGGGCTGTTTCTCTGTTTTCCTCCACCCATGCGGAAAATGACAGGTTCCTGAGTGGAGGAGCTGGGGATTAAGAAATTAAAGGAAAAAAGAGACCAAGACACAGAAATAGATTCATGCTGGGACCCGGGTGGGGGCTGTCACTCTGATGGAGGGACAGTCAACACCCACCACAGACAACACATCGCATTTATTTATTTCCAAAAGAATAAAGGGAGGTTTCCCTGAAAAGCTTAGAATCAAAGGAGTTTTGGGTGCGCCCAGGTTCTATTGATCCCCTCATTCCAGGGATTTAGCATATCAAGACCTGGGTAAGTAAAGGTCCTACTTGTTCCTCATTCCAAGAACATGGATAAAGATAAGAAATTGGTACTGAGGTCCGTCTCCCACATTTTGGGGAAACGTGTTCCCAGGGGGTGGTTCTGCCTATGCCTTAAGTTCAGCTGATGATAATTAAAGGTCATCCATGTGCATTCCCAGGGGGCCCTCTACAGTTTGTTTTTTGGTGTGGAGTTCTTTGAGTTCTTTATATATTTTGGAAGGTAATTCCTTATCGGATGTATTCTAGATGAATTATGTTCTCCCAGTCAATAAGCCAATCAGTAAGGTCCTTTTTCATTTTGTTGATGGTTTCCTTTGCTGTGCAAAGACATACTAATTTGATGCTTTCAAGCTGTTGAAAATTCTCGTTAGCAGGAGTGGTGCTCTGGCCTGGCCCATGCTCTCTCCCCCATGCTAAGCATGTTGGGGTCTTACAACCTTGCACCCCAGATGCTCGCCTCTTGTTGCCACCATGCTTCTCCTCTGGGGAGTCTTACTGGCACCTCAGAATGCCTACCCCCACCAAGATGCTCCCCAGATGCACCCACACTTCCCCTAAAAGGCAACCTCATCCTCGAGCTGTCAGGGGCTCAGACCTTGAAGCCGCCCCAGGTCATGTCTTTCTCATGGGACGACTCTCCATCATCTTTCTGGTTGTGACTCCTTTGCTTCCCTCTTCCCTGTTTCAGGACTCCCTCCTAAGTCAGCCGGTCAGCAGCCTTAAGTTCACCGGCCACCTGAATTCCCTTGGCCAGGTAACCAGGAGGAGTCACAGGTTGTGGGGCTCAGGCAGGTTGTTTTGGGGAGCATTATTCTGCCACCTCACTGTGCTCACCACAGTGGGTTTGATATGGAGATGGGGGGTTCAGGGTCACTGACAGAACAGAGAAGCCAACCCCCAGGGATGGCTCTCTGGGCCCTGTGCCTGGGCAGGTCTGATGCCATGGCTGGACCATGGAATGTGCCTGATGTCACCTGGAAGGTCCAGGACGCCCCCGTGCTTCTGCCCATTCTGTTTTCCTAATGTCATGAGAGCAGAATGACTGAGCCTTATTGCATCTGGACCCATAGCTGCAAGGGAGTCGGGGCAGTGCTTTCCCACCTCTGTGACAGGAGAGGGAAAGAGGGTAGGAAGGTGCTGGTCCCAGCACACTATCCTACTGCCCCAAAGGGAAGGGCCCACTGCTGGACAGTACCAGACAAAGGACACAAGCCCTACCCCAGACACTGCCCAGGGCTCCCTACCTCTTTTGCCATGTCTCAGACCATTCTCTTGCCAACATCAGTGGAGGACATGCATGGCTGGAGGCAGTGGGGGCACTAGAGGAGTGCCAGCTGGCTGGCCTGGGCCCAGTGGGGTTCCTCACCATGAGCCTGGGAGGCAGACTGCCGTGCAGAGTCACACTGCCATGAAAGTGTTCGCAGTGACAGACATGGTTTGTGGGCAGGACATTGTAGTTTAACAGACAAATATGGAAACTGTTGAAGATAAAGGATCCCCAGGGACTGACTTTTTGGGGAGAAGGAAGTGGCTGGGATGTGAGGGGGCAGTGCTTTTCTCACTGAGGAGCCAGGGGTGCTGTCCCTGCCAGTCACGGGCAGCTACTTAGTATAGGGTTGGTGCCTACAAGTGGTAGATAATGGTTTCTTAGAAGAATCAGGAATAACAGTGGTGGCTACTTGATTTATTTTTATTTTATTTTTATTTACTGATTTCTGAGAAAGGAAGGAGAGACGAGAGAGAGAGAGAGAGAGAGAGAGAGAGAGAGAGAGAGAGAGAGAGAGAGAGAGAGAGAGAGGAGAGAGAGAAAGAAAGAAAGAAAGAAAGAAAGAAAGAAAGAAAGAAAAAACATCATTTATTGTTCCACTTATTTATGCCTTCATTGGCTGGTTCTTGTCTGTGCCCAGACAGGGGATTGAACCTGCAACCTGGGCTTCGTGGGAAGATGCTCTAACCACTGAGAAGCTCAGCCAGGGCCTGGCCACTTGGTTTGAGAGGAGCTGGTGAGCATTGGAATATGCTCTTCCTATGAGTCAGGATATCTCAGAGGACACGGCCCCTCTCGTGAGGGATGAGAAGGGGAATAGGTTGGCAGAAGCTGGGAATGTGCAGAGGAGGTGAGGAAACCAGAAGCTTCACTGGATGGAACAGTTGGAAGAAGTTAGTACAATACATCAGATCTTGCACTGGCAGCAGACGGGGGCACAGCAGGGTTTGCAACAGCTGGACTGGCAGCAGCTGGACTGGCAGCAGCAGGGTTTGCAGCAACAGATAGGCACACAGCAGCTGGAGCCACAGCCCCCCTTGCAGCCCCCACAGCTGGAGCCACAGCCCCCCTTGCAGCCCCCACAGCTGGAGCCACAGCCCCCTTTACTGCAGCTGGAGCAGGAACAGGCTGGCACACAGCAGCACACGGGCTTACAGCAGCACACGGGCACACAGCAGCCGGAGCCACAGCCCCCCTTGCAGCCTCCACAGCTGGAGCCACAGCCCCCCTTGCAGCCTCCACAGCTGGAGCCACAGCCCCCCTTGCAGCCTCCACAGCTGGAGCCACAGCCTCCTTTACTGCAGCTGGAGCAGGAACAGGCTGGCACACAGCAGCACACGGGCTTACAGCAGCAGACAGGCACACAGCAGCTGGAGCCACAGCCCCTGCAGCTGGAGCCACAGCCTCCGGAGCAGCCACAGCCGGTCATGGTTCTGGTGGTTGAGGGTTGAGCAGGTAGAGGCACAGGTGGAGAGGGAGGTGGTGAGGTGTGGAGCCTCCTGGGCCGGGGGCCTTTATATACCGCCGGGGGCAGGGGGCAGGTGAGATGCTGGGCACTGCCACTTCCTTGTGTCTGGACTGTTTCCTCAGGTCGTGTTTGTGTTTGTTGTCCTTTTCCCTGTGAGTCTCCCCCGCGTTCCCCCCCTTGCTCTTCCTTCCTCTCTGAAATCAATAAAAATTAATTTTTTTGAAAAACTGAGGTGGGGGTTCTGTCCTCATGATTCTACACACAGTTCAGCTGCCCTTTCTGCCAGAACATAACTTTCCTCTCGCTTCCAACAGGAGCCTGCAGCCTGCTGCTGCAAACCCTCAGCCCTGGGGCCCCTTCGCCCACCCCAGCCCCCACCCCAGCTTTCCACGCCTAGAGCTGTGCAGGCTGAGCCTCCCGCCCGCACTCCTACCATACTCACTGGGTGGCTCAGGCCTCTCGGTCACGCCCCTCAGCATCCCCGCACCAGGTGTCCAGCCCACCCCCACCCTGTAGGTTCTTGTATCACAGCACACTGCTTCCCAGTGTCAAAACTGTATAATTTTCTTGCCCCTACTCAACAAATTACCACAAATGTGGCGATAAAAACAACAGAAACAGATCCCCCCAGATCTGGATCCCAGACATGCCCCCGAGTCTTCCTGGCCCAGCCCAGGCCACAGACAGGCAGTGCCATGGCTGCCAGCCCCTGGAGCTGGGAGGGAGGAATCACCCAGGCCCCTCACCTCCGGGGGTTGCAGCTCGAGGCTGTAAGGTTCAAAGCTGACCTCTCTGTCCACCTTCCTGGTGGTGTGGTCTCACCTCTCGGCCTCCCTACCTCAGGGCCCTGTGGCCACATTGGGGCTAAGTCACCAGGCGGCCTCTCTGTCGCACCTTCTGCACCTTCATCAACAGCACATGTTCCCACACAGATGTACGGGACCTGGCCATGTGGTCACGCCAGGTCACATATGTCGGCACAGAAAGCAAGTGGCCCCCTTGCCAGGGACCCTGAGGGAGGAAAGACTGAGCTCAGCCTGCATGAGGAAGAGGCCAGATTTAGAAAAATAAAAAAAAAAAGTCAGTGGACCCAGGAAATGGGAACTCGAGGGAGAAAAGACAACAAACATAAACATGACCTGAGGAAATGGGCCAGACACAAGGAAGTGACAGTGCCCAGCATCTGCCCTGACCCTGCCCCCTGCCCCCTGCCCCTGGCGTATATAAAGGCCCCTGGCCAAGGAGGCTCCATACCTCACCAACTAACTCTCTGCCTGCACCTCTACCTGCTCCACCTTCAACCACCAGAACCATGACTGGCTGTGGCTGCTCCGGGGGCTGTGGCTCCAGCTGCGGGGGCTGTGGCTCCAGCTGCTGTGTGCCCGTCTGCTGCTGTAAGCCCGTGTGCCGCTGTGTGCCAGCCTGTTCCTGCTCCAGCTGCAGTAAAGGGGGCTGTGGCTCCAGCTGTGGAGGCTGCAAGGGGGGCTGTGGCTCCAGCTGTGGAGGCTGTAAGGGGGGCTGTGGCTCCAGCTGTGGGGGCTGCAAGGGGGGCTGTGGCTCCAGCTGCTGTGTGCCCGTCTGCTGCTGCAAACCCTGCTGCTGCCAGTCCAGCTGCTGCAAACCCTGCTGCTGCCAGTCCAGCTGCTGCAAACCCTGCTGTGAGCCTGTCTGCTGCTGCAAACCCTGCTGTGAGCCTGTCTGCTGCTGCAAACCCTGCTGTGAGCCTGTCTGCTGCTGCAAACCCTGCTGCTGCCAGTCCAGCTGCTGCAAACCCTGCTGCTGCCAGTCCAGCTGCTGTAAAACCTGCTGTGCCCCCATTTGCTGCCAATGCAAGATCTGAGGCTCTGAACCCAGACATTCGGTCCAGTGTTTGGGAATCCCCTGAATCAGGTCCTCCCTGCTGAACCTCAACCTCCTCCTTCCCCTCATTCATGCTCAGGCCCCCTCTGTGCTCAGCGCTCCGGGCCTTCTCCATCCTCCTCCCTCAAGGGCAGTGAGTCCTGGTCACTGGAGGTGCCTGGAGGCAGGTGCCAGCTGACAACTGAGACTGAGCCCTGGTTGGTGCAGGGCCATTCCCTGCCCCTCCCGGTGGCTGAGATGCTTGGACAACCCTGCACAGCCAGAGCGTGTCTGAGTGATGGCCGAGGGCTGCTGGCACCTGGCTCCTCAGCCACCAGGGCCCTGGCCTGTCCTGGCCACGCCTCCCTTCCCCGCCCCCCACCCCCTATGAGGCTTTCCTTCCTCCTTTGCTTCCACTCTTTCTATAAAAAATAACTGAATTTCTTTTAATAAAACTTGTGTCTTTGTAGCCAACTGTATACTTGATGCCATTCTTTCCTTGTGGTGACGCATCACTAACCTCCTCGTAGATGTGACTCGGGTCGGTCCCCTCAGCCGGGATCCATGCGGCGTGCCTGGTGCATCCCCAGGAACCACCACCAGCTCTGTCTTCCCAGCGCCTGCCAAACCCAGCGCCCTGTCCCTTTCCTGGCGAGAGTCCTCAACCGGAGGCGTGGGCATCGGGTGCCCGGCGGGGAGGCCCCATAGGGCAAACAGAAGGGTCCTGGGTACCACAACCCGCTGTGCACCCACGTCTGCTGCCTGGTCTGACTCCTCTCAGCAATGGCTCTGAAAAGGAATAAGGTTCTGACACCTGCTACTCAGTCCAAGTCTGAAAGAACTATGTCAGGTGAAGGAAGATAGTCACAGCAGACAACATATAACTCCATGTTTCGTTTGATAAAGTATTTTTTATTTATTTCAGAGAGGAAGGAAGAGGGAGAGAGAGGTAAAAATATTCATGATGAGAGAGAATCATTGATCAGCTGCCTCCTGCACACCCCACACGGGGGATCGAGCCCGAAATCCAGGCCTGTGCCTTGATCAGGAATCAAACCACAACCTCCTAGTTCATAGGTCAATACTCAACCACTGAGCCACGCCGTCCAGGCACCTCCCTCCCCGGTTTTATCGGGTTGTAATTGGATCCAGCATCATAGAAGCTTGGGGGTGAGGTGGGGGAGGTTAAGGTCTCTACTCACACATTCTGTGAAGTGATGACCCGCCACTTAGCTGACCTCCATCCTCAGGTGAGGAACAATAAAAAAGGGACCAGTTTTATTCCTTCTGACGACAGTGTCCCAGCAGCGTACCGATCGATGTGCCCCGTGTTCTCTCCTTTCTTCCGTGGAAGCTCCTCTCCCCCTCCTCCCAACCCCCCTGGCCTCCACCCCTCCCCTTAGCACGCCCCGTCGCTGGGAACCTACTGGGGGCAGTCTGCGCTGTGGCCCTTTTTCTGAGCTCAGGTATCTCTCAGCTTCTGCCTCAGGTCGTCCACCTCTCAGGCACCACCTGTTCCTGTGGCCCGAGCCCCGAGCACTGGATGGCCACACCCACAGCCCTGCCTCCATGTCTGATTCTGTTTTGTTGTTGTTAATCCTCACCCAAGGGCACTTTCCTGTGGTTTTTCAGAGAGAGCAAAGGGCGGAGAGTGAGAAACATCCACGTGAAAGGGACACATGGAATGGCTGCCTCCCACTGGGGACCAAGCCTGCCCCGAACTATGTGGCCCCGACCAGAATCGAACCTGAGACCTTTCAGGCCGAGGGCCAGTGCTCTATCCACTGAGCCAAACCAGCGAGGGCTGCCTCTGGTTCTTGCTCCGTGTCTCTAGGGTCCGCTTGAGCCTGTGGTCAGCCTGGTCATTTTTTTGTTGAAACCTGGATGAGATGGCCTGGGAGAAGGCACTGTGCAGGACAGGGGTGGGAGGGTGAGGGGGGGCAGTGTTCTCTAGGCCTGTGACACTGTCTCCGTCTAAGGGACTGGAGCTGTGACCTTCACAAGGGACTCTCAGCCCCTCTGTCCCTGAAGCATCTCAAGAAGGCCAGATGGGTGGAGCTGGCATCCCCTCTCCGGGGTCAGCAGGCACAGAGAAACCCGCCCTGCAGGCAGCTTGTCTGAGAGCTCCCTTCCCCGAGGCAGCCTCGAGGATGCGCTGATATTTCACAAGCACCAGCGAATTCTCTGATCACTGAGAAACTGGAGGTAACGCTAAGCTGTGCTCTGTGGCCTCAGGTCTGGTGAATGGGAGAGAAGCTGTGGCTTTGGGGTTTGTTCAGCTTTTTTCTTGCCGCAGGGATGAGAGTGTCCCTTCCAAGCTCCTGACATGCTGGGTGTAAAAGGGTTTGCTTTCTCTTTCTAAATACGTTTTTATTGATGTCGGAGAGGAAGGGTGAGGGAGAGAGAAAGAGAGAGAGAGAGAGGGAAATATCAGTGATGAGAGAAAATCATTAATCGGCTGCCTCCTGCACGTCCACGACTGGGGACCAAGCCCACAACCTGGCCTGTGCCCTGACCAGGAAATGAACTGTGACCTCCTGGTTCATAGATGGGTGCTCACTGACTGAGCCACACTGGCCAGGAACAATTCTTTAATATTAAGAAATATCTAAATATATACATAGGTGAATCCTAACACAAAACCATGACATGAAGTTAACATTGAGGTAGAATTCATATGCCGTAAAACATGCCCTTTAACGAGTAAATGCACAATTAGTGTCTGCACAAGCTGTGCCGCCATCCCTGCCACCTGACTCCAGGGCACTTGGTCACCCCCTCTAACTCCAAAGAGGCTGAGCACACTTAGCAGGCAGCTTCGTCCCTCCCTCTCGGCCTGATCCCTAGAAAATGCTCACTACTCTATGGCTCTGTTCACCTCTTTTAGACACTTTGTTAAAATGGAGTAAGAGCCAGCCGGTGTGGCTCAGTGGTTGAACATCCACCTATGAACCAGGAGGTCAGAGTTCAATTTCTGGTCAGGGCACATGCCCAAGTTGTGGGCTCAATCCCCAGTGTGGGGCATACAGAAGGCAGCTGATCAATGATTCTCTCTCATCATGAATATTTTTACCTCTCTCTCCCTCTTCCTTCCTCTCTGAAATAAATAAAAAATACTTTATCAAACGAAACATGGAGTTATACGTTGTCTGCTGTGACTATCTTCCTTCACCTGACATAGTTCTTTCAGACTTGGACTGAGTAGCAGGTGTCAGAACCTTATTCCTTTTCAGAGCCATTGCTGAGAGGAGTCAGCCCAGGCAGCAGACGTGGGTGCACAGCGGGTTGTGGTACCCAGGACCCTTCTGTTTGCCCTATGGGGCCTCCCCGCCGGGCACCCGATGCCCACGCCTCCGGTTGAGGACTCTCGCCAGGAAGGGGACAGGGCGCTGGGTTTGGCAGGCGCTGGGAAGACAGAGCTGGTGGTGGTTCCTGGGGATGCACCAGGCACGCCGCATGGATCCCGGCTGAGGGGACCGACCCGAGTCACATCTACGAGGAGGTTAGTGATGTGTCACCACAAGGAAAGAATGGCACCAAGTATACAGTTGGCTACAAGCACACAAGTTTTATTAAAAGAAATTCAGTTATTTTTTATAGAAAGAGTGGAAGCAAAGGAGGAAGGAAAGCCTCATACGGGCGTCGGGGGCGGGGAAAGAGGGCGTGGCCAGGACAGGACAGGGCCCTGGTGGCTGAGGAGCCAGGTGCCAGCAGCCCTCGGCCATCACTCAGACACACCCTGACTATGCAGGGTTGTCCAAGCATCTCAGCCACCGGGAGGGGCAGGGAATGGCCACGCACCAGCCAGGGCGCAGTCTCAGTTGTCAGCTGGCACCTGCCTCCAGGCACCTCCAGTGACCAGGACTCACTGCCCATGAGGGAGGAGGACGGAGAAGGCCGGGAGAGCTGAGCATGAATGAGGGGAAGGAGGAGGTTGAGGTGCAGCAGGGAGGACCTGATTCAGGGGATTCCCAAACACTGAGACCGAAGGTCTGAGTTCAGAGCCTCAGATCTTGCATTGGCAGCAAATGGGGGCACAGCAGGTTTTACAGCAGCTGGACTGGCAGCAGCAGGGTTTGCAGCAGCAGACAGGCTCACAGCAGGGTTTGCAGCAGCAGACAGGCTCACAGCAGGGTTTGCAGCAGCAGACAGGCTCACAGCAGGGTTTGCAGCAGCTGGACTGGCAGCAGCAGGGTTTGCAGCAGCTGGACTGGCAGCAGCAGGGTTTGCAGCAGCAGACGGGCACACAGCAGCTGGAGCCACAGCCCCCCTTGCAGCCCACACAGCTGGAGCCACAGCCCCCCTTACAGCCTCCACAGCTGGAGCCACAGCCTCCCTTGCAACCTCCACAGCTGGAGCCACAGCCTCCTTTACTGCAGCTGGAGCAGGAACAGGCTGGCACACAGCAGCACACAGGCTTACAGCAGCAGACGGGCACACAGCAGCTGGAGCCACAGCCCCCGCAGCTGGAGCCACAGCCTCCGGAGCAGCCACAGCCGGTCATGGTTCTGGTGGTTGAGGGTGGAGCAGGTAGAGGCGCAGGTGGAGAGGGAGGTGGTGAGGTGTGGAGCCTCCTGGGCCGGGGGTCTTTATATACCGCGGGGTCAGGGGTCAGGTGAGATGCTGGGCACTGTCATTTCCTTGTGTCTGGCCCATTTCCTCGGGGTCATGTTGTGTTTGTTTTGTTTGTTGTGAGTTTCCATTTCCTGGGTCCACGAGCAGTTTTCTAAATGTGGCCTCTGCCTGAGGTGCTTCCCTCAGTAAAGACAGACTGAGCTCCTTTGGCGCTTGGGCCCCGTGCTGGGCTCCCCTGTCTTTGCTCTTTGGTTTGAATCCTCGTCACCGGCAAGGGAGTTTTATTCCCGACTTGAAAATGCATTGGTAGTTATTTCTGTGAGTAAATGTATCAGGTGTGAGATGGGATGAAATGGTTTGTAGTTCCACCACCTCAAAGCTACCAGGACCATCTTGTTAAATTTGTGAAACCACCTTTTGAAGCCTTAGCCTCCGTGGCCTTAGCTGCCCGCCCCTCCCTCTGGCCAGCGTCTTCCTGGAACGGGTCCACCCCACTCTCTCAGACCTGGGCCCACACTGCCTCCTGGGCACTTGCTGGTTCTCTGTCCGTCTTTGTAAAAACCCCACGGGTCACAGACAGAACTGGAAGTTATTTCCTTCAAAGCCACGAAAATAGCTTGAATGGATCAGACACAATCTGAGGAGCCATCATCTCTCATGCACTTTCATTCTCTGGACAATAAATTTTACCTTTTTCCCCCCCAAGATAAAATGTACATCCAGTGACATGCACGTATTTGAAATACACAATCCCACAAGGTTTGCTACATGTGAACTGATGTGGCCACCACCCTATTTTTCCTGAGTTTTTGACTTTTTGTTGTGTATTTGCTGGAGTTCTTCATAAATTCAGTTCCATAAAGTGTTTTGCTCTCTACATAATTATATGTTATGTATAATATATCGCATACTATTATGCTAGTCCTAGAGGGCCGGTGCACGAAATTCATGAACGAATAGGGTCCCTCGGCCTGGCTAGCGATCAGGGCTGATCAGGTTCCCCACCTCCCCACCTCCCCATCTCCCCCTTCCTCTCTTCCCCTTCCCTTGCTCCCGCAGCTGCAGCTGGTCACCCACCATGTTCCACGCTGCCCCCTGGTGGTCATAGCAAGTGGTCAAATTCCCGTTCTGGTTGAACTCCCAAGGGGACACCTTGCATAATGTGTGTGTGTGTGTGTCTGTGTGTGTGTGTGTGTGTGTATAGCACGTAATTATATAAATTACATACATGTTATGTACAATTTTCTCCTAGTATTTGATTTGCCTCATTGTTAATTAATAGCATTTTAAATAATCCTCATCTGAGTATATGCTCATTGATTTTAGAGAGAGTAAGGGGGAGAGAGAGAGAGAGAGATGGATTGCCTCCCGCATGTGTCCTGACTGGGGATCAAACTGGCAACCTTTTGATGCAGGGGACCATGCCCCAACCAATGGAGCCACTGGCCAGGTTTCATAGCATCTGCAGCAGGAAAGCACTTTTAAAAAAAAATATATATATATATTTAATTGATTTTTTTACAAAGAGGAAGAGAGAGGGATAGAGAGTTAGAAACACTGATGAGAGAGAAACATCGATCAGCTGTCTCCTGTACCCCTCCCCCACTGGGGATGTGCCCACAACCAATGTACATGCCCTTGACCGGAATCGAACCTGGGACCCTTCAGTCCGCAGACCGATGCTCTATCCACTGAGCCCAACTGGTTTCAACCAGGAAAGCATTTTCTACATTTTCCTGACAGCCAGCCTCACATGTTTAGCTCTGACTGACGGGGTGCTTCCTCCAGGAGCCTCAGGTTTGCGTTTTGTGTATTTACCCCCCAGATTTACAAGGTATGACTCATGAAGAAAATTTGTATCTACTTAGGTTGTATAGTGTGATGTTTTGATATATATACACATTGAGAAATGATCACAACAATCAAGTTGATCAATGTATCTATCACTTTACACAGTTACCCTTCTTTGTGAGAAACAAGGTTTATTCTCTTAGCAAAATGGACATATTCGGTACAACCTTGTTAGCTGTAGTCACCAGTTAACAATAGATCCTAGAGCTTATTCTTCATTCTGAATAAGTTCTGAAATGGAAACTTTCTACCTATCCTTCCCTCCTTGCAATCCCTGGCAACAATCATTCTATTCTTTGTTACTGTGGCTTCTTTTATGTCATGCCTTCCAGGTCCACCTATGCTGTTCAAATGGCAAGATTTTCTTTTTATTTTATTTTTAAATGTATTTTTATTGATTTCAGAGAAGAAGGAAGAGGGAGACAGAGTTAGAAACATAAATGATAAAACATATGCCCTGGCCAGGAATTGAACCGTGACTTCCTGGTTCATAGATCAATGCTCAACCACTGAGCCACACTGACGGGGCACTTTTAAAGGTTATCCAATATTTCATTGTGTAGATGCCACATTTTCTTTACTGTTATCTGTTGACACACAGTGAAACTGTTTCCACATCTCGCGATTGTGAATAATGCAGCAGTGAACACTGAAGTGCAGTTATCTCTCGGGCATTAATTTTATTTCCTTTGGGCTTATACCCAGAAGCAGATGGCTGGGTTAGATGATAGTTCTATTTTTATTTTCTTGAGGAACCGCCATACTGTTTTCCAAAGTGGCTGCACCATTTACAGCCCCCAGCATGCCCAGGGCTCCCCGATCTCCACATCCTCACCGGCACCAGGTGGTGGGGTGTGAAGAGCCATCGACAAGTGTGAGGTGGCATCTCGCTGTGGCATGCTCTCCAGCTCGCTGATAATTAGTGACACTGAACATCTTCTCAGGGACCAGTTGGTTGTTCATACGCCATCTTTGGGAAATGGTCTGTTCAGGACGTCTGCCCATTTTTATTTATTTATTTGTTTGTTTGTTTGTTTGTTTATTTATTTAAAAAATATGAGAGAGAAATATCGACCAGCTGCCTCCTGCACACCCCTTACTGGAGATGTGCCCGAAACCAAGGTACATGCCCTTGATCAGAATCGAACTCGAGACCTTTCAGTCCGAAGGCGGACGCTCCATCCACTGAGCCAAACAGGTTCCTCTGCCCATTTTTAAACCGAGTTAATTGGTCTGCTATCTTGCTGTTGAGCTATGTGAGTACCTTAATATTTTAGGAATTCTCTCATCAGGGGCAATGCGCTTTGCAAACATTGTCTCCGACTCCCCTGCTGTGTTCACTAGGCTGTGTCCTGTGCTGTGTGGATAGACACATGGTCGTCCGACGTGGCCCCGTCTGCTCACTCATGTTTGCATTGGGTGCCTTGGCTGTTGGTGCCAGAGCAGGTGGTTCTGGCTAAGACCAAAGCCAAGGGCTTCCCCTCCATCTTCCTGGAATGCTGTGGGCAGCCTTGCATTGGGAGAACTGAGTTCTCTCAGAACTCAGCCCTCTGAGTTGGGCCCTTGGTCCCACTGCCGTGATGGGTGGTCTCTGCGTCCTCCTGTCTGTCCGGATAACAGGACACTCCAGGTTCCTCCCGCCTGTTCCCAGCCCTTCCTGGAGAGCCAGTTTCCATTAGACACAGAAACGGTGTTCACCAAGGAGGCTCGGTGCTAGGAGTGCTCGCAGCCACCGGCTGGTCGTTTCTCCAGATCTTTAGATAACATACATCACAATGTCATGTTGATGCTTTTTAGAAAAATTTTTTATTGATTTCAGAGAGGAAGGGAGAGGGAGAGAGAGATAGAAACATTCATGATGAGAATCACCGTTTAGCTGCCTCCTGCTCGCCACACACTGGGGATTGAGCCCATGCCCTGACCGGAAATCAAACTGTGACCTCCTGGTTCATAGGTCGATGCTTAACCACTGAGGCACACCGGCTGGAATCATTTTGACGTTATTGAATCAAATGCAGAAGCCCAGGGTCTTCCCTGGCCTAAGAAGGCAGATGGCAGAGGCCTGGCCAAGGGACAGTCTGTCTCCACCAGATCCATGGCTGATAGGACGGGGATAAGGAGGTCCTGAGAGGGGGGAGAGGCATCCAGGAGTGTGGCCTTGTCCTGGAGGTGAGGCCTCAGCACCTCCCACCAATGACTCCATCAATATCAACCCCGAAGTCTGAATTATCGTCGGAGAGAATGGCGCCCAGAGCCCGGGAGGAGGCCGCCCAGGGAGTTCCAGGAGCAGGGCTTCGGCTCCTCAGCGATATCCGTATTGAGTCGCATCAACGACTGAAGGTCAAGCAGAGTGTGTGACGTGCAAAGCAGCTCCGAGGGCATCTCTTCCACCCCCGGGTTCCCAGGAAGGTCCCCTCAGCGGCATAGGCTCCGCGTCCCCACACGGGGCTCATGGACCAGGGGACAGGCTCGAGTGTGACTCAGGAGGAGACGTGTCAGGTACATGGACATTAGGGTGGCTTCTACTTAGGAACAAGCAGCCACATCAGGGTTCATTCTACAGGGGGTGGGGCGTGGGGGGTGGGAGGTGGGTCTGAGTGAGATTTTGAAGTTAGCAATAAAAGAAAGGTCACAGCTGGGAAAGCTGGGTTAGCAGGGGTCACCTGAGGTGAGAGGTCAGAGACTCAGATCTTGCACTGGCAGCAAACCGGGGCACAGCAGGGTTTGCAGCAGCTAGACTGGCAGCAGCAGGGTTTGCAGCAGCAGACAGGCTCACAGCATGGTTTGCAGCAGCAGACAGGCTCACAGCAGGGTTTGCAGCAGCTGGATTGGCAGCAGCAGGGTTTGCAGCAGCAGACAGGCTCACAGCAGGGTTTGCAGCAGCAGACAGGCTCACAGCAGGGTTTGCAGCAGCAGACGGGCACACAGCAGCTGGAGCCACAGCCCCCCTTGCAGCCTCCACAGCTGGAGCCACAGCCCCCCTTGCAGCCTCCACAGCTGGAACCACAGCCCCCCTTGCAGCCTCCACAGCTGGAACCACAGCCCCCTTTACTGCAGCTGGAGCAGGAACAGGCTGGCACACAGCAGCACACAGGCTTACAGCAGCAGACGGGCACACAGCAGCTGGAGCCACAGCCCCCGCAGCTGGAGCCACAGCCCCCGGAGCAGCCACAGCCGGTCATGGTTCTGGTGGTTGAGGGTGGAGCAGGTAGAGGAGCAGGTGGAGAGGGAGGTGGTGAGGTGTGGAGCCTCCTGGGCCAGGGGCCATTATATACCGCTGGGGACAGGGGGCAGTTGAGATGCTGGGCACATGGTCACTTCCTGGTTCCTGTTGTGCTGTCTTCCTGGCACCTTCGGTGTTTTCTCATAACCAACTGGCGCTGTGCTCTCTTCCCTGGTCGCCTTGGTCAGCACTGCCCACATCCGCACAGGGTCCTTGGTCCTGGAGCAGCACTGAGATTGCCGCAGACTCAGCCGGAGGCCCTGCTCACTCCTGGTGATGTCATCATTGCTGCCCCTTCTCTTGCTCTGGGGGCGCCTGGGCCTCTGCTTTGTCATCTGCAGGGAGCTCCTGGCAGCACCACCTCTCATGGGGCTGCCCGGGGATTCTGCCTCCTGGTCCGCAGGCGCCTCACCTAGAATGGCTTCCCTGAGATTGGAGGGCTGGCTGAGATGGGCGTCACCCCAGGACTGTGCTGTGGGCCCCGTGCAACAGTGTGCTCCTGCCTCTCAAAGGCCTGCTCAGGGCCCTGAAGGCTTGTCTACCTGCCCACCCCCCAGGTGGCAGAGCTGACAATGAATTCAGGACGCCCAGGGGAACCCGGGCCTCAGAGAACAGCAAGAGCTGTGTAAGTGTAAGCAGGTCCCAAGTATTACCTGGTGTCCATAAGCCCATGGACAGGGGACAGACACATGCTGTTCTTCCTGCGGCCACATGGTGTCACCCATGAATCCTCCCAGGCACTGGACAGCAGGTGGGAAGGCAGACAGGAGACCTGCTGGGTGGCAGTGAGCACTGGGTCCCTTCCCCTCCTTTCTCTCAGCCTCTGTCTGCTCACTCCTCAGCCACGTGAATTAGCAGGGTCACCTCTCCGCGTGAGGCAGGATTGATTCCACAGAAAGGCGTTCGCACTCTAGGAAAGGGGTTGGCCAGGCAGGGAAACCATAGCTGCACAAAACAAAAACACGCCATTAAGGAAAACTGAAGATGGTTTTTAAAAACACCATAAACTCGGCTCCTGTGTAAACACTGATCTGGTTTGGAGACTGAGGATTTATTTCCTCAACCTATTAATAACTCCGTAAAGCCCTAATTGGTATGGCTCAGTGGATAGAGCATCGACCTGCGGACTGAAGGGTCCCGGGTTCTATTCTGGTCAAGGGCATGTACCTTGGTTGCAGGTACATCCCCAGTAGGGGGTGTGCAGGAGGCAGCTGGTCGATGTTTCTCTCTCATCGATGTCTCTACTTCTTTCCCTCTCCCTTCCTCTCTGTGAAAAATTAATAAAATATATATCTACAAAAATAACTCCGTAAAGATGAAAGAGCCCACCGGAAAAATATAACTTAAAAAGAAGTCACCTTCACTAAGAAGAAATGGAAGAAAGAAAGGAATGCCCTTTTCCCGCTGTGCGTTCACACAGATTTCAAAATACAGTGACAAGGGGTCGAGCGGGAGCAGCTGAGGTGCTGACAGCCAGGGGACAGTTAGCCACGTCCCTGGTGGGCGAGGTGGGCGAGGCCACAGCCCTCGTTCCCATTCTGCTTCTTTAACGACGTGGATGGAAGTTCAGCGAAACCCACAGCGTCCCCACAGAGACGGCGAGGGAGTAGGAGTGCCGCTGGACCTCACGAAAAGCTGGGCCGCCTGGTCCTTGCGTTTCCCAGTTTCCTCTTCTGCACAAGCACGTGTGTCGGAGTTGGAAGCAATCGGTGTTGCTAATCGTATTTGAGAGGCTGCAGCCAGTTCAGGGGCGTTTGGTTGGGAGGGAGTGGCAGCTGTAGGAACTGTCCTCTGAGGTCACCTGAGGGGAGCAGCGAAGGCAGGTGCTCAGGTAATTACAGGGTCCCGTGCGGGGAAGTGGCAGTGTTTAGGGATCTGACAGAGGAAATGTGGGCCTGGGCCAATGAGAGCCTGACGCCCAGCAAACAAACAGGCACATCCAGGAAGTCTGCACAGCAGGATGTGGGGACCCGGACTGGGGGTTAAGGGGTGGTCCGGGCAGGTATATAAAGGCCCCCGGCCCAGGAGGCTCCACACCTCACCACCTCCCTCTCCACCTGCTCCTCTACCTGCTCCACCCTCAACCACCAGAACCATGACCGGCTGTGGCTGCTCCGGAGGCTGTGGCTCCAGCTGCGGGGGCTGTGGCTCCAGCTGCTGTGTGCCCGTTTGCTGCTGTAAGCCCGTGTGCTGCTGTGTGCCAGCCTGTTCCTGCTCCAGCTGCAGTAAAGGGGGCTGTGGTTCCAGCTGTGGAGGCTGCAAGGGGGGCTGTGGTTCCAGCTGTGGAGGCTGCAAGGGGGGCTGTGGCTCCAGCTGCTGTGTGCCTGTCTGCTGCTGTAAGCCCGTGTGCTGCTGTGTGCCAGCCTGTTCCTGCTCCAGCTGCAGTAAAGGGGGCTGTGGTTCCAGCTGTGGAGGCTGCAAGGGGGGCTGTGGCTCCAGCTGTGGAGGCTGCAAGGGGGGCTGTGGCTCCAGCTGCTGTGTGCCCGTCTGTTGCTGCAAACCCTGCTGCTGCCAGTCTAGCTGCTGCAAACCCTGCTGCTGCCAGTCCAGCTGTTGCAAACCCTGCTGCTGCCAGTCCAGCTGTTGCAAACCCTGCTGCTGCGAGACCAGCTGCTGCAAACCCTGCTGTGCCCCCGTTTGCTGCCAGTGCAAGATCTGAGGCTCTGACCTCCCACCTCAGTGGTGGTGTGGATGCACGGCCCAGGCTCTCAGCCCTGTGTCCAGGCCTCTTGACCTCCTGCTTCCATGACTTCAGTCGCTGATGTCGTCGTCTCCCGCCCGAGCTTCTGAAATGCATCCATGGAAAGAGAGAACCTGGAACCACCTTCTCCCCACGGGACTCCCGTGGCTCATACCCACCTCTTCTCCCGGCTGCCCTCCTGCTCCCGACCTCACCAACATGCTCCCAACCTCACCTAACACGCACTCTGGCCCAGAGAGGCCCTGAGGCCGCTCATTCGTGGGACGCAGAGCTGGCCTGCTCAGGACGGGGTGCCCTCGGGTTCCTCTGAGCCTCCAGACCCCCCTGGGTCCTCCAGAGAGACAGCGTGGAGCTCGGTTCCTCTCTGTCTGTTCTGCAAAACTCTCATCTCTGCCCGCCGGCGCGGCTCAGGGACTGAGCGTCGACCAATGAACCAGGAGGTCATGGTTTAATTCCTCGTCAAGGGCACATGCCCAGGTTGTAGGCTCCATCCTCAATAGGGGGCGTGCAGGAGGCAGCTGATCAATGATTCTCTCTCATCATCGATGTTTTTACCCCCTTCCCTTCTTCTCTGAAATAAATATATATATATATAATAAAATCAATAAAAATATCTTTTAAAAGAACACAAACGTGCGTGATGTAGATAAATCTATCAAAATGCTTTGCCGCATCGACAGGGAAAAGGCCTGTCATTGCTTGCTCGTCCCTCACACGGTGCCCACTGAAGGCCCCATGTTCACTAAGTGCCGATCAAGAGCGTCCGTTCGGTGGGTGATTCCTGGACAGGCCTCCATGCGCGGCCCTGGGACCCGGTGAGAGGGGAGAATCCTGCATGGGGAGGGCAGGTCCCGGGTCAGGGTGCCAGGGACAGGGCTGGGCTGAGTGGGAGGGGTCCCTCCGTGGTCATCAGCGCTCCAAGCTCATGCTTCTCCCCGTGGAGCCCAGTCCTCGGGCCCCTCTGGTCTCTGCAGCTCTTCTCCAGAAAACACCAGACCGCCCGCCCACGTCTCCCTCCTGGAGGGAGGATGTTCGAAAGGCACTAGACTTCTCTGGTGCCCACACTTTTTATTTGTTTATTTTCATTGTTATTTTTAATCCTAGCCTGAGGATACTTTTCCATTGATTTTTGGAGAGTGGAAGGGAGGGGGGGGGAGAGAGAGAAACCTCTATGTGAGAGAGACACATTGACTGGTTTCCTCCTGCACAAGCCCCCACCAGGTCCCAGGCTGGGCCGGGGAGGAGTCTGCCACCAAGATACATGCCCTTGAGCAGAATTGAACCCCAGACCCTTTGGTCCACAGGCTGAGGATGTATCCACTGAGCCACACTGGCTGGGGCTGCTCACACGTTTTAAAAATAAATGTGAGGAAAGTCATAAGAAGGTAAAGGAGCGCTCACAAGAAGTGCACCTGTGGTTCGCACTCAGTGCAGAGCAGGGGTCAGAGCGACGCCCCCCGTTTCAGCTTCCCCCCAAGTGGGTGCCCAGGTAAGTCGGGCCCATGCCGGCACAGGTGTGGGCACGTGGGCGTGGACGCTGCCTTTCCCTTCTCCTAGGTAAGCAGCGCAAGCACCTGCGCCCAGGGTTTCCGAGGGCCCAGCAGCCCTGCCCCTTCTCAGGGCTTCTCTCTGCATCCACCTGAGGGCCCTTCCTCCCTTCTTCTCTGCCCGGCTGGATGAGCGGCAGGCACACACCTGGCGTTTTGCTCACACCCCATTCTGCACCATCGGGAGGGCCAGGGCGCAGTGGACATTCAGTCCATGTTTGCAGGGGTCTCACCTCACTCTGCCTGGCCCTCCTTCTGGGCTGCAGGTGGCACCAGGGCTGGAGACGCGGCTCCGCGCGGAAGAGCCACCAGGGGGCGCTGCTGACCGCTGCCCAGCGTCGCGGCTCCGCGGGGAAAGGGAGATTCCTGTCCTTGGGCTGGTTCCCTGGGCTCTGAGGCTGACAGTGGCCCTAAGGTAAGGACGCAGCTCGGTTCTGGTAGAACAGCATGTCGAACTCGCGGCCTGCGGGCCCCATGCCTGTTTACTTGGCCCGTGTTTGCCATTGAGTTTGACATATTTGTTGTAGAAGCAGGTGAACTGGACGTTGTTGTCATCATCTTATTTATTTTAAATAATTTTATTGATTTTTTACAGAGAGGAAGGGAGAGGGAGAGCTAGAAACATCAATGAGAGAGAAACATGGATCAGCTGCCTCCTGCACACTCCCCACTGGGGATGTGCCCGCAGCTAAGGTACATGCCCTTAACTGGAATCAAACCCAGAACCCTTCAGCCTGCAGGTCCACGCTCTATCCACTGAGCCAAGCCAGTCAGGGCTCATCATCTTATTTTATTTAAAAATTTTTCCAAATATATATTTTAATTGATTTCTGAGAGGAAGGGAGACGGAGAGAGAAATAGAAAGATCCATGATGAGAGAGAATCATTGATCAGCTGCCTCCTGCATGGATCAAGCCCACAATCTGGGCATGTGCCCTGACTGGGAATTGAACCCAGGACCTTTTAGTTCGCAGGCTGACTCTATCCACTGAGCCACACCAGCCAGGGCAGCATCACCTTGTGGCGCCAGGTGCCAATCCCGCACAAAGGCCCTGAGGCTCAGATAAGCTGGAGTGTGTCTGAGTGGAGCTCGAGGAGCGAAGGACAGAGTTCCGGGAATGTAGGTGACAGGGCTGGAATGAGTGGGGCAGGAGCAGGGAGGGCGCTAGATGGAGCTGCCTGTGGGCATGTGGGGAGTGTCCGGGGATGACTATGGGGCAGTGAGCGGTACCTGGTGGCACTCCATCTGCATGCAGCCAGCTGTGCCTGCCCCGGCCACCCCTGACCTTCTCCGACCAGGTGAGCTTCCCCGCCAGCTCCCACCACTGTGCCCAGCAGTGCGAAGGCCCCACACCCACCTTCACTGAACCGCCAGCGGGTCACTGGGAGCAGCTCAGGGCCCTTGGGGGGGAGGCAGGGCTGGGCTCTGGTTGGCTGACTGGTTGGTGGTCTGGGGTTCCCCAGCGGGGCACTGGGAGCAGTTCAGGCCCGGGGACACACACACACACACACACACACACACGCCTGTGGCCCCAAGGGCCCCGGTGCTGGTGCCTCGGTGTGGTTGGGCTGTGCCGCTTTGGGGATGGTGACCGAGCAACTTGCAGGCCGGTCTTGGGAGCCCAGCTGCCAGTTGGCAGGGACCAGCCTGCTCCTGCCACGGCGAGTCCAGCACGGTCACCGGCGTGTGGCACTTCACCGTGGGCCAGACCCGACCGGGAACGCCACCGCGGTTTCCTGTGCAGCCAGAGGCCCGGGCAGAGGTGAGTGCCTGCTCGCAGGGAGGAAGGGGTGGAGTCCTGCCTGGCTGATGCCACAGTGACTGCTGTGACCAAACCCATTGCACCCGTTTCCTGTCCTGTAGGTGCCGAGGGAGGTGGGCAGCCGGAGCTGGGGGGCCTCGCCGCACTCTTCCCTGTCCTCGTCCCTGTCTCTCCCCCGCCTGCGAGCACCTGGTGGGAAAGGCCCGAAGCTGCATCTCCTAGGCGGGATGTGTGCCCGGGGCCGAGCCCTCCTCTCTGCTCACTGAGCCACACCGGCTAGGCCCATGGGGACATCCGGAAAGATGAGAGCACCCACCAGAGGCTCCTGAGGGTATAACTCACCAGAAACGCCGTCCACCTCCCCCAAAGGCCTGGCGGCGGCATCCTCTGGCTCCTTTAAAAGCATGTCCTGCCCCTGCCGGGTTGGCTCAGTGGACAGAGCGTGGGATGTGGGCTCATGGGTCCCAGGTTCGATTCCTGGTCAAGAGCACATGCGCAGGTTGTGGGCTTGATCCCCCAGTGGGCGGGGTTGGGTAGGAGGATACAGGAGGCAGCCAATCAATGATTCTCTCTCATCATTGGTGTTTCTCTCCCTCTCCCTTCCTATCTGAAGTCAAATAAAATAGTTTTAGAAATAATAGATAAAAGCATGTTCTGAGCCCACCTTTCCCCAGATCTTCCAGATTCCGTCTCAGAAAGCACCCAGGCCATTGCCGCCCCTCTGGGCACCCCACCCGCAAAGCCCTCTTGGGGTTTGGGCTTCCCAGACTGAGGCGACAGCACAGCCTGGTACCCCCCCCCCCCAGCTGAACCTGGGCCACCCGGAGTCAGTGCCCCTGCCCCGTGTCTCCGGAGGCCCCGGCTGCAGCAAGAGGAGGAGACGCTTGTGGTTAATGGACCGGGGGGGGGGGGGGGCCTGAGCTGTGTGACACCGGAGCCCTCGGCCGTGGTGGACGGAGACCCACACTGGCTGTCAGGGGGACGGAATGGGTGTCCCCAGAGCAGGGGTGAGGGGCGCTCAAGGACCGCAGGGCGCGGAGCCCTGGCCTGGAGAGCAGGACAGTGCGGTCACCACCGATGCCCAGACCCCCCCCCCCACTCATGCAGAGCGGCCCTTCCCGTGAGTCTGAGTCCGGACTCCCCCACATCGGGCTGCACTTTGCTGTGGGTGTCGCTTTGTAAACCGGGCTTCTAGAACGTTCAGCTCTTTGTCTTGAGTCCAGGCAGGCTCCTGAGTCTGGCTCAGTGGTTTAAAAAGTCACTTTGGCCGAAACCGGTGTGGCTCAGTGGATAGAGTGTTGGCCTGTGGACAAGGGTCCCGGGTTTGATTCCGGTCAAGGGCAGGTACCTTGGTTGTAGGCATATCCCCAGTGGGAGGTGTGCAGGAGGCACCTGATCGATGTTTCTCTCTCTCATCGATGTTTCTAACTCTCTATCCCCATCCCTTCCTCTCTGAAAAAAATCAATAAAATATATAAAAATATAAAAAAATAAAAATAAAGAGTCACTTTGCCCGGATCCTGGTTTCTGAAATATTCTTTCCCAGCAGAGGAATGGACTGGCCACCAGGGGGCAGTGTTGCCTGAGAAATGTGAGCGGATGGTGGGATGCAGCCCATCCCAGGGGAAGGGAAAGTGCAGGGACCACCGTGAGTGCCCACAGGGCGAGCAGGTGCCAGGCTGGGAGGGCCTGAGGCCTTGCCCTGGCCTGGGAGTCCCCGCTGGAACGAGGTGGGGTGGGGAGAGGCTGCCCGCCTTCCCCGAAGGGACAAAGGATTGCTGTTCTGTGGGTGACGCCTCTGAAAGCCATAGACGGGGTGCCGGCTCTCCCTGTGGTTTGTTGTTGGCATTTTGTGTGCAGGACACGGAAGCCCCCCGAAGAAGCTGCCCACCCAGCCCGCCCTGCCCTGCACCCTGCAGCCGTGGCTCCCGTCCTGGCCGCCCGCTCTGCCTGCCGGAGGTGCTGGTGGTCAGCAGGCGGCCACCATCATGGGCTTGACCGCTGAGCACACATCAGCTGCCCTGAGTGCTGTTGGGACCAGCTGGGCTGGGAACAGAGCGGTTAGCGGCTTGGATGGGTCATGCTGGATAGGCTCACCACCAAGGACCCCCCGCCGTGCACCCCACTGGCCCCACCACAACGTGCCAGCCTCTGGGCCAGGTGTCCCTGGTGAGGGCACAGCCCGCACCTGCTCATCTGCTTCCTTTGTCTCAACCAGAGGGGCTGGCAGCCAAAGCCGGGGCCTGGGGCCTGGGGACAGCTGGCCTGAGGCCTCCATCCCACGAGAGAACAGAGCAAGTCCACGCCTCCGGTCCTGCTGGGACTTGGAGACACCTGAGCACAAGAAAGTCAAACAAAGGGGCCTCCCCTGGGCCCCCAAACAGCAGGGTTTTAGCTTCTGATAGAACAGCCCCCGCTTTCTCCTGGATGTGGAATGTGGGTTCAAGGGTCCCTGTGTCTCTGTCTCTGTATGTCTGTCTCTGTATGTCTCTGTATGTCTGTCTCTCTGTTTGTCCTAAGCGCTGGACTGCTGCCTGGCGTGGACCAAACTCACAGGAGAGGGCATTGTGATTGTCAGCAAACTGAACCCAGCCTCCTGTTGCGGGGGGGCGGGGACACCCCAAATGCTTCTTAGCTCCGAAGCCCAGCAGCACCCTCAACTCGAATGGTGACGCTCCTTCCTCCTTCCTTGTCTCAGAAGCAACCAGGCCTCCAGCCGGCCGCTCAGTGCCTGAGTCGCCCTGTTCTGGTCGGCGCCCAGCAGAGGGCGTGTGGGAGGCAGCCAGCCCACAGCCATCTCCCTCTCAAGTCAGATGTTTTTTCCTCTCTCCCTCTCTCTCTGAAAATCAATTAAAAATGGTTTAAAAAAAAAAAAAAAAGTAGCCACAAAAGCAGAATTTTAGCCCATTAGAGTCAGCCGACTGTCCACAGTGCTCTGAGTCCTCGGCTCACAGCTGCCACCTCCTGAGACTCCTCCTGCCTCCTGCTCCGGGGGTGCCGTCTCTCTCTGTCTCTGTCCTCTTTCTGTCTCTGTCTCAGTCCCTTTGCCTCTGTCCTCTTTCTGTCTCTCTCTATCTCAGTCTCTCTCTCTCTATCTCAGTCTCTCTCTGCCTCTGTCCTCTTTCTGTCTCAGTCCCTTTGTCTCTGTCATCTTTCTGCCTCTCTCTATCTCAGTCTCTCTATCTCAGTCTCTCTCTGTCTCTGTCCCTCTTTCTGTCTCTCTCTATCTCAGTCTCTCTCTGTCTCTGTCTCTGTCCCTCTTTCTGTCTCTGTCTCTGTGTGTCTGTCCCTCTCTCTGACTCTGTCCCTATCTCTCTGTGTTTCTGCCTGTCCTTCATCTCTGTCCCTGTGTGTGTCTCTGTGTGTGTCTGTCTCTCCGTCTCTGCCTGTCTTTCATCTCTGTCTCTGTGTCTGTGTCTGTGTCTGTGTCTGTGTGACTCTCTGTCCCTCTCTCCTGTGTCAATGGAAGGAAGACTCCCCAGTGGACAGCAGAGCCGAATCCCTGAGCCTGTGAGAGGAGACGCTCTAGTGTCCTCAGTGCCACCAGCCTGTGGCCAATGAGCGAATGGCAGCGGGGTGCCCCCCGTGGCACGAGCAGAGTCCCTGAGACCAGCGCAGAGCGGGGTCCCACTGGTGGCCTGGGTGCCCTGTGGAAAGGAACAGGCACGGGGTCCCAGCTGCCCAGGGGCTGCGGCTGCCCCAGGAGGGGCAGGGACAGTGCTGTGAGGTCTGGGCCCGGGAAGGAGACATGGCTCCCACGGGCTCCTTGGGGGTCCTAGGCCCAGGCCTCTCCCCGCTTGCCGGTGGCCAGAGTGGGTGGAGGTGGTCAGAGGGGGGAGGATGACCGACCTGCTCTGCCTGGGGCTGGAACATGACTCATCAGTTTCCCAGGCGCCTCAGCCCCGGGACCTAACGCTTCCCCGAGATAAGGCCTGAGGCCAGCAGCCATCCATAACCCCCTGTCACGCGGATAGGAAGGGCCTTTCCCAAAGGCCACGGGAACAGAGTCTAAGACGTGATACCCCAGAGGCTGGTCACCGGGCGGGGGGCAGAGGCCGGACGGATGGGGCGGGGGGCGCAGTGGGAGGGCAGTGCAGCTGTGGACCGCTCCTCAGAGCCCTGCTCAGGGGTGGGCAGCAGGCAGAGGGGTGCCTGGGGTGCAGGGTGCTCAGGGAAAGCCCCGATGAGGCTGGGCACACGGGACGACAGGCCACCCTGGCCTCGCAGGCCCCGCTCCCACTGGGGACGGGGGAACTCGGGGTCTGATTGGCCACAGCCACGGGTCTGCCCGCGGTGCCTGCCCTCAATGTGTCCTGGACCTACCGATTTCCCGGTTACACTGCCCGTGTTTCTATGGTTTTTGTTTCCATATTTTTCTTAAAAATGTGTTTTTATTGATTTCAGAGAGGAAGGGAGAAGTAGAAACATCAGTGATGAGAGAGAATCATGGATTGGCTGCCTCCTACATGCCCCTCACTGGGTATTAAGCCCACAACCCCGGCCTGTGCTCTGACCAGGAATCAAACCCTGACCTGGTTCCTAGGTCAACATTCCACGCCAGAGCCATCATGCAGGCCGGGCTGTTTTCCTCTGAGCCGCAAATACCTGGGCTGGCCCGCACAGGCCACCACCAGCAGGGTGCCTGCCCCGAGATAGGCGCCATGGAAACGGCCTGAACGGCCAGGTGTCCACCCGCAGGGCAGCTGCTTCTCGTGACGTCAGGTGGTTCTGTTCTGGAGGCAGCGGTTCTGCGGACACGACCCCCCAGCACAGGGCAGCGGCTGGCATGGTCCCGGCCGGCAGAGCTGCCTGCTCACCTCACTGGGTCCTGGCAATAGTATCTCGTCCCGAGGGTCCTGCCGCGAAGCAGAGATAAGCAGATTAAGACATTGTTCCCCCAGAGCATGGCCTGCGAATCACTTACCACAACTTGTCAGGAAGGAGAGACCAGCTTTCCCTTCAATGAACCGTAGGCGGGAAACCAGAGAGGGGATTGGGAAAGAGAGAAGCTTCAGGGAGAGAAATGCAGACGGAAAGACCCGGGAAGCCTGATGGGACCGGTCCGGGCTGGTCCGTGAGGGGGCCAGGCGGGTGGGGTGAGCTCAGGGGACCCGTGTGCCCCCAACCCCCATGGGAGACCGAGATGCCGCTTCCCTGTGACCAGGGATACGGGGCCAGCTCTCAGGACACCCAGAAGGAAACGAAAAGTTAGATCCACGGGCCATGAGCTATAAAACTGAATTGCCTAGCTCAGTGGTCGGCAAGCTCACTAGTCAGCAGAGCCAAATATCAACAGGACAGCAATTGAAAAAATTTTTTGAGAGCCGAATTTGTCAAACTTAAACTACATAGGTAGGTACATTGTTATTAACTTAATCTGGCCTTTGCTAAAAGCTCAAGGGGCCAAAAAGCCACATGTGGCTCGAGAGCCACAGTTTGCTGACCCCTGGGCTAGCTTGATTGAACAATGAGACTTATGAGGGGGAGAGAGCCATGCAAATCTGTCCCAGAGACAGGTGTCCTGGAGCCATGCACTCAGGGTGGTCTCCCACGGCCCCGGACCCTCCGGACGCTCCGGACGCTGCCAGCCCCAGCTCTGCAGGGCCTTCGGTGTTGTCCTGTGCACAGCAGTGGCCAGGACGGGGGTGTGAGACCACCGCCACCTCCTACGGCCACAGCCAGTGGGCAGGGAGACAGAGGGGTCGGCCATCAGGGTGGGAAGCCCTGGGCACGGTACCGAGGATGGCAGCGGACACGTAAGGGCCAATCAGGGCAGGGTTCTGAGTGGCCGAGACAGGACCCATTGCGGGTGGGATGGGGACTGTCAGGTGGTCTGGGGGACTATGACCCCTGTGTGGGGAGGTGGGATCACGCAGTCCATGCAGGGATGAGCTGGCAGGCAGGCGCCTGCGAGGAGCTGGGGCGTGTCTGGGCAGTGGGTTTCAGGAGAGAATGCCTTGCATGCAGATGTCATGGGAGAGACAGGCAGATGGAGACAAGATAGAGATGGGGACAGATACAGAAGATAGAAATAGAGAAGAAAGAGCAGGAGGAGGAGGGAGGGGGAGGAAGAGGAGAGGAGGGAGAAGGTCAGAGGGAGTTCAGGGTCCCACAGATGGAGACAGGCAGGGGACAGACAGGGGAACAGACAGGGGACAGGCAGGGGGACAGGCAGGGGGACAAGCAGGGGACAAGCAGGGGACAAGCAGGGGGACAGGCAGGGGACAGGCAGGGTATAGACAGGGGGACAGGAAGGGCACAGGTGGGGGAACAGGCGAAGGGACAGGCAGGGGGACAGGCAGGGGACAGGCAGGGGGAAAGACAGGGGACAGGCAGGGGACAGACAGGGGGACAGGCAGGGGGACAGGCAGGGGACAGGCAGGGGGACAAGCAGGGGACAGGCAGGGGACAGACAGGGGACAGGCAGGGGACAGACAGGGGGACAGGCAGGGGGACAGGCAGGGGACAGGCAGGGGGACAAGCAGGGGACAGGCAGGGGGAAAGACAGGGGACAGGCAGGGGACAGACAGGGGGACAGGCAGGGGGACAGGCAGGGGGACAGGCAGAGGCCTGTGGGCATGAGAGAATGAGACTGAAAAGGGACTTTCGTGGTGGAAGATGCTGAGTGCCCACCTGTGCAGGGTGGTGGGTAACAAGCTATACCTCAGCCTGGGACTGGTCACTGGGAAATGGACACACTCGGTCCCACCTCCTCCAGCCCACGGGGGGCGGCGGCTCTGCTCCCTGGGAAGGCTGTGCCCCAGCCGGGCTCCTGGGACCGGGGCCAGACACAGAGGACCTCTTCGCTGCCGGAGGGCGGGGCACCGGCCCAGAGCACCCAGCAGGGGCAATGACAGGGCCCAGCGACACCGGCTCAGACAGCAGTGGTTCGCTCTTAGCACACCTGTACCCCAGAAGCCTGAGGCTGGAGGACAGGAGCCCTGAGCAGCAGGCACCCTCCCAGGCCTGGGCGCCCACAGGGCCCCCTGAGCTGCCCCGGCCCACAGGCCACTTCCTGCTGCTGCTGACCCGCAGAAGCCCCAGCAGGCCTTGCAGGAGCAACGCTGGCTGCAGGTCCCGGTGATCCCGGGAAGGCACAGCTGCCTGGAATGCTGGGAGCCAGCACACGCGTGTCAGGAGCAGGAATGTTGTGGGAAACACATCACGTCCTCCCAGCTCGCGTGGCCGAGGCTTTGCAGGAGTCCTCAGGGCCTGGAGGCCAAGCTGAGGCCCGGGGGGGGGGCGGGCGGGGAGACCCGGGGCAGGACCGTGTCCATTTCCGTCCATGGACGTTTTACAACAAAAAGTGTCCAACTTCTCAAACCCACAAGGTGCTTCTGAAAAGCGAGTGTATCTTAGACCAGCCAGCCACGGGCTCACACACAACAGAGCCAACCCCACACGTGTGTGAGGTTACATGTCGGCCGTGGGGGCTGGTGGAGGAGCCCCACACACACCAGGCACCCCAGCCCCTTGTCTCTGCTCCCTGATCCCGGGGGAGGGAGGCACCCAAGGGTCTGACAGGGCTGCTGGGCGCCTGCCCCGTCCTCACCTCCAGGAGACAGCGAGGAACATGGGCTGGGCTGGGGGTGGGGACACGGAGGCTCCAGCCAGCTCCGTGTGTCTCTGTTAAGACACAGAGTTACACGGCGTCTCCATGTGACCCCACACCCCATCCTACCACTGTCCCCCCACAACGGAGAGCAGAGGCTCTGAGGGGTCGCGCTCAGCAGGCTACAGTAGCCCAAGGCCGGGAGCAGCCGCGTGTCCACGGGCACACAGAAACACACGCATGGCCCTGCACATGGAGCCCCCTCGGCACCTGCTCCCGGGAGGCCCGAGGACACGCAGGCCCAGGGCCCGGAGGGAGACGGAGCGTCCCGGGGGGTCAGACACTGAGCGGCCCTTTCCCCGTGGCCAGGGGCAGGGACTGGCCGGGCTGTGTAGCCAGGCAGGGCCAGGCTGGCCCGGAGGAAGGGCAGGGACAGCGGCGGCCCAGCCACCGGGCCTGGGGTGACGGCTCTCAGCAGCGAGGGGAGGGGGGCGAGCGGGTAGGGGACAGGGCTGGGCATTCGGGTCGGCATCCCCTGGAGGCTTTGGGGAGCAGGGGGCACCCCCGGCCAGAGAATGGACCTGCAGCCCTCGCCCCTGGGAGGCAGCTGCCGGCCCAGCCAAGGCCAGGGGCTGGGTGCTGAGCTGCTGCTCAGGGGCCTGGGACCCTCTGCCGGACGCTCCCGTGGGTGCTGAGGCCTCACCAAAGCCGTCACAGGGGCAGGTGGGCTGGGATCGGACAAGCCGTCGGGCGTGTGGTGATGTGTCTCCAACAGCGAGTGGGGGCCTCGGCCACAGGGTCAGAAAACAGGGGCCCAGGATGTCATGCTTGTCCACGTGGCTCTGGGGCTGAGAGGACGAGGAGGGACCGGGTCACAGCCCCCCAAACAGCCCCTGGTCCCCACAACTGGAGCCACAGCCCCACTGCTCCCCCAGGGCCATCACTGACCCCACCAGCTCCCGCCCACCAGGCTCCACATGGAAGGTCCTAGATCCGGGGACGCCTCTCCTCTCTGCTCCCAGAACACCCCAGAGGTTCCGCCGTCCCGTCCAGCAGGCCAGTTTGGGGCAGAGAAGAGCCCTGTCCCAGCTGAGGGACCTCACACCCCAGGGCACTGCCCACACAGCTGGGCTGACCCTGGGGGCCAGGCCCGGGCCTGAGGGCTCCCACAGGGGGTCGTGGGGAGATGCAGTGACTGGTGGGGAGCCCCATGGTCCCGGGGGTCCCCGGCCAGCCCTGCACAGCATTCCTGCCACATGAAAGGGAAGGGGTGGGGGTCGGCCTTGGTGTGCGGTAAACACGCTGATTTCTCAACGTAAAGCAGATTCCTGCCGGGACACAGATACACATCTGCGTCAGCACCCCCGCCCCAGGCCGGCCTGCTATCGCCGCCTCTGGGGCCTGTCAGAGTGACCGCTGACACGTTTCACAATCAGCAGACGGAGCTCGCATTCCTTCCCCAAATCCCCCTGACCTCTGCCGTGTCAGGTCTGCTCAAAAACACAAATGTTTGGCAACTGAACGACTGGGGGAAAGAGCATGGGGTGTTTTGTCAACTGGAAAATGCCAACTAAGGAAGGGAATGCTGGTTTCGCCCACCTTGGGCTGAGCTGGGAGCTTATCTCTCTGGGAAGAATCTGCTGAGGCCAGGGCCTGGGGTGGGGTGGGTGGGGCGGCCTGAGCTGCCTCTGGAGCTGGGCCTGGGAGGAGGGAGCTGAGGCCAGGGCTGGAGAGGGGCCAGCGACCCCGACTCTGGGACCCAGTTTTGGGGATGGAGGCCCCGACATTGTGAGCAGCTCTGGGGCAGCACCAAGGACAGTGTCCGTGGCTGCAATGTGGGTGTGAGCTGAGCCTGCTGCCAGCTGGCTGTGTCCCCCTGTCCCTCTCCTGCCTGGAGCTGGGCCGTGTGGGAAGGGAGCAGCTCCCCGACAGTCAGCCTGGCTCTGCCCCCTTTCTGGTCGTGTGGAGGGCTGCTGGCGCAGACATTTGTTCATAGAAAGTGTGGGTGTATTTCTGGGTGTCCTTGCTAATCGCTCCCTTTCTTTCCCAGTTTCTTCTTCTTCTTTATGTCTGTGAGCAGATGGAGCACAGAGGGTCCTGGCTCCTGTGATGTCCCCGTCCCCGTCCCAGTCCCTGGTGTCTGGCCACCGGGGTCTTTCCTGGGCTTTGTCTGCAAGAAGGACACACACGTTTATTTCTTCTTCTTCCTCACACAAGACAGCTTTGTGCAGAGCTCTGAACGCCCGTTTGAAAATAATGGTTTCATGTGAAATGGCTGTAGAGGCACAGGAAGCTGTAAAAGTAGTTCAGGAGTTTCCCACGAGCTTCCAGCAGCAGGCGGGGTGGGCCAGCCTACACCAGCTTTGCTGCAATGTGTCTCCCTCTGAGCCAGCTCCCGGGACCCTCTGCCTCCCTTCTCTGTGGCTGCTGTCCTGTCATTTGGAAACAGTGAATAAGTGCAGTCACACCGCCTGCGACCTTTGACACGGCGTGTCTCAGCGCCATGCCGGGCCGCGTCTCCGTGGGTGCTTCTCTGGGAAGGAGCACCAGCCTGTCTGCAGACCAGCGTTGGTCTGGCTCACCTGGGGAGGACGCCAGAGCTTTTGTCTCTCTCTGAGGCAAACAGAGCCAAGGGAACCCATGTCCACTTTCTTGTGTGAACACGAGCTTTCAGTCCCCCGGGGTCAGCAGGTGCCTCCGGGGCGTCTGGGAGTGCACGGGAGGTTTTACAGAAACCGCCGCATTGCTTCCCACGTGTGCCCGGGAGCTGCCCCGTGACCCCTCCTGCTCCCCCGGGGCCGGCCTGGGGCTCGGCCGCTGGTGTTACTGAGTGCTCCCACCGCAGCCAGTGTCTCCCTGGGGCCCCTCGGTGTCTCTGCAGCCCCTATGCCAGGCTTCTCGGGAGCTGCCGGCCACCTGCACCCCCTCTGCCAGGACGTGGCCCTCACGTCTGAGGCCCATTTTCTTGGTCTCTTTGCTGCTGAGCTCTGGCCGTCTGTGAATTGCCTGCGAGCTCGTCCTCCGACACGTGGCTGGGCCTCCCGTCTCTTCCCAGCAGCCTCTTCAGGGTCAAAGGGCATCGACAGAGGAAAGCTTAGCCATTCGTTTTTAAAACTGTGAGGATTGTGGTTTTCATGTTACATTGAAGACGCCCTGAAGGTCTTGTCCTGTGTGTCCTTTTAGAGTTTTACACCTTATTGAAATCTTATGATCCGGTTTGAGCTGATTTTTGTATAAAGTGATGTGAGGGTCAGTCCAGGGGGCCCCCAGAACATGTACCCGCTGCAGCCCCGTTTGTGGGAGGGGCCACACTCCCTCTAGCAATTCTGCTGTGAGGAGCCTCCTGTGGGGTCCCCTGTGTGCCCCTTCTGCCCCTCCCCGGCCCCCACCCCGGCCACCAGAGCTTCACTGGAAGTCTGAGAGTGGAAGGGCCTGGTTCCTCCCACGTCAACCTTGCTCTTTGTGTTTCTAAATGAGCATCAGACCTTTTGCCTCCCGTCACGTAGAGTCTGTGCCTGGAGCTCTGGTGGGACTGTGTGAGCCACTTAATCAGGTTAGGGACGGTTATGTGGAAACGGGAAGCAGCCAGCATTAGCAACTACATTAATGCAGTTAGACATCTGGCGGGGGGGGGGGGGGAGCTGCTTCCTAGCCCTGAGCCCCTCCGAGCCCCCACCCCCCGCCTGCCCCCGAGGCCGGCCTTTGGTTTGGCTGGCCTTCTGCTTATGGACTAAGCAGCTGCTTGAACACAGCGCTTTTCTGAGCTTATTCGTGAGAAACGTTTTCTCTCAAGCTGCCTTCCTCCATTTCCTTGTGACTCTTAGGGGTTTCGCTGGGAAAGGGACTCGGAGACGTTGGGCTGTGAGTTCTGGTGGATCAGTGCACCCTGCCCCCCGGGGAGCACCCACACCCCCTGCCTGTCCCCTCAGAAACACTTTTATTTTCCTGTTTGGCTTTTGATGGCCCTTTACTTTCCCGGCCGAGCTAGGCAGGGGTGGCGGTGTCCTCTCCCCTTTCCTGTTGACTACAGCCTGCCTGTCTGCCCCAGGCCTGTGGGCGCCAGTGACGTGCCGGAGCCCTCGTTGTCCGGCTCTAATCTGCAGTCCTGCCCGCAGGCTGAGTCACTGCCTTGTTATCGGCTGGGAAATCTGGGCCCCTGCCCTCACATTTTTCTTTCAAAAATGTTAATAGCTGTTCTGCCTGATGCCCTTTGCTGAGACTCTCAGAGAACGCCGGAGGTGAAATCAGCCCCTATTGTAACCGGGGGAATGACGTGGGCAGGCTGGCCAGGGGAAATGCCACGTCTGCCCACCCAGCACCGCGTTTTCCTCTGGTCGGTAAATCTTGTCTGGGGGGAGTAGGATCGTAAGACCTTTTTCTTATTTTAAATATATTTTATTGATATTTCAAAGAAGAAGGGAGAGGGATAGAGAGTTAGAAACATCGATGAAAGAGAAACATTGACCAGCTGCCTCCTACACACCCCCTACTGGGGATGTGCCCTCAACCAAGGTGCATGCCCTTGACCAGAATCGAACCTGGGACCCTTGAGTCCGCAGGCCAATGCTCTATCCACTGGGCAACACCGGTTAGGGACAGACCTTTTTCTTTTGACCACTTTCTTCTATAGATGTTCGTGTTCTCCACGGAGCTGGCTGCAGGGGTTGGTGTTGGCACTCTGAGTGGGAAGTGTCGCAGGCCCTGGGCCCTGGGTGCGTCTGCACAGAGCAGGACGGTTTGGTGGGCTTACACCTTCCTCCTCAGTATTTCCCGTTACGCCCGGCCAGCGTGGCTCCGTGGTTGAGCATCAACCTATGAACCAGGAGGTCAGAGTTCGATTCCCGGTCAGGATACATGCCCAGGTTATTGCTTGATCCCCAGTGTGGGGTGTGCAGAAGGCAGCTGGTCCATGATCCTCTCTCATCGTGGATGTTTCTCTCTTTCCCTCTCCCTTCCTCTCTGAACCAATAAAAATTTACTTAAAAACATTTCCCATCCCACGTTTTATCCGTCCCCCACCCTCACCCACGGCTGTGCTGACTCACACCCGGCTGGTGCCCTGGCCCCCAGAAGACAGTCCAGTGCCACCCCCCAGACAGGAGGATAGGCGCTGCCGGCATTTCAGTCCCTCTTCTCGCAGCGGCTCTGGCTGTGACCTTCAGGGCTTTGACCTTCAGGATCAAGAGGCATGGGAGCCTCTGAGCTCCCACTGACAGGCCAGGATCAACTGAGCCCCCACATGGCCCTCCAGGTCTCCAGCTGATTAGATGGGCCTCTCGCCTCACAGAGGACCCTCTGCTTCCCTCAGAAAAGCAAATGTCAGACTCGGCCCAACCCTGTGAGCTCTCCATCCCCCGAAGAGCTGTGTCCCGGGCTGTGTGTCCGGGCTGTGTGTCCAGGCTGTGTGTCCGGGCTGTGTGTCCAGGCTGTGTGTCCCGGGCTGTGTGTCCCGGGCTGTGTGTCCAGGCTGTGTGTCCCGGGCTGTGTGTCCCGGGCTGCGTGTCCCGGGCTGTGTGTCCAGGCTGCGTGTCCCGGGCTGTGTGTCCCGGGCTGTGTGTCCGGCTGTGTGTCCAGGCTGTGTGTCCAGGCTGTGTGTCCAGGCTGTGTGTCCGGCTGTGTGTCCAGGCTGTGTGTCCAGGCTGTGTGTCCGGGCTGTGTGTCCAGGCTGTGTGTCCGGGCTGTGTGTCCCTGGCTGCGTGTCCCGGGCTGTGTGTCCAGGCTGCGTGTCCCGAGCTGTGTGTCCAGGCTGTGTGTCCAGGCTGTGTGTCCAGGCTGTGTGTCTAGGCTGTGTGTCCGGGCTGCGTGTCCCGGGCTGTGTGTCCCGGGCTGCGTGTCCCGGGCTATTTTTTGAAAGAGAGGAAGGGAGAGGGAGAGAGAAAAACAACAACATGGAGCAGCTGCCTCCTGCACACACCCTGATGGGGGATCGAACTCACAACCTGGGCATGTGCCCTGACTGGGAATTGAACCCAAGACCCTTCAGGGCTAGATCACTCCAGCCCATGGAGCCTGCCAGCCAGGGTGACAAATTCTTGGCTGATACATCAGGATGAGTTCTAAGCGTCTGTGGTGGTTAGTTGTATGTGTCCACTCAGGGCTGGGGCTGGGCCTGTCACATACTTTCTGGATGTGGCGTGGAGCAGGTGGTCTGTGAGCTGGGGGGGAGGGGGCTCGCTCCTCAGCTGAAACCTGAGCAGTGCGAGGACTGAGCTCCGAGGGAGAGGGAATACTGGCAGACAGCCTTCTGATTTCAGGGGCGCCAACTGCTCTTGGGGCCTCCAGCCTGCTGGGCTCCTGCAGATTTGGGGCTCATCCCATCATCTCCCGAGCCTATTTGAGGGTAACCCTTCACACCCAGGCATCCCTGTATGCTCACTGGCTGGTCTGTCTCTCAGGAGAATCTGCTGCCAGGACTGGGGGCCCAGGCCCCCGGGGAACCAGGACCCCAAGGAGCCGGGACCCCAGGGAGCCGGGACCCCAGGGAGCCGGGACCCCAGGGAACCAGGACCCCAGGGAGCCAACCCCAGGGAACCAGGACCCCAGGGAGCCAACTCCAGGGAGCCGGGACCCCAGGGAACCAGGACCCCAGGGAACCAGGACCCCAAGGAGCCGGGACCCCAGGGAGCCGGGACCCAGGGAGCTGGGACCACAGGGAACCAGGACCCCAGGGAGCCAGGACCCCAGGGAACCGGGACCCCAGGGAGCCGGGACCCCAGGGAGCCGGGACCCCAGGGAGCCAGGACCCCAGGGAACCAGGACCCCAGGGAACCAGGACCCCAGGGAGCCAACCCCAGGGAACCAGGACCCCAGGGAACCAGGACCCCAGGGAGCCGGGACCCCAGGGAACCAGGACCCCAGGGAGCCAGGACCCCAGGGAGCCAACCCCAGGGAGCCGGGACCCCAGGGAGCCAACCCCAGGGAGCCGGGACCCCAGGGAGCCAGACCCACAGGGAAGTTGCCTCAGCCCCAGGTCCTCTTGGCTCCCAACAGTGCCCATGTGAAGAGGCAGCCTTGGCAGAAAGCACCCAGGAACCCAGCACCATTGAGAGGTGCTAGGCCTGCTGACGTGAGGGGCCGGGCACCAGCGAGGCCTGGGCAGGACTCCCCCTGACATGGTCCAGGACCCGGCTCCTCTCCTATGCCAGAAGAAGGTGACTTTAGCTGGGAAGGAAGGCCTGTGGCTCGTATTTTGGACCTATATCTGTACACAGTCAGAGGCCATGGAGACGTGCTGGGGAGCCGGCCGCGGCATGGCACTCAGGACAGAGAAGAAGGGGTGACCTTGGCCAGCCTCTCAGTCTCCTGTGAATTGGGGGGCAGGGGCAGGGGGACAGCACGGGCTTCGCAAAGAGTCTGGGGGCTGCCTGTCACACACTGGAAATGGGGGACCCTTCTGGCGCCCTCCCCCCCTCCCGCTTCCCTGATGGACAGCGTGAGGGCCCCCGCGGGGGCCTGAGCACCAGGCACAAGGTCACAAGGCAGGAAGCGCTGATCCCAGCGGCTCCAGGCTCCAGGCGGTATCTGCTGCCCCCCGCCCCCGGAATGTCCAGGCGGCTGAACAGAGAGCGAGGACGTGCCTTATCAGAGAGTCACAGGGCTCTGCTCCCGGCAAAGCGTAAACAAGCCATTCCAGCCTCTGCCCTGGAGATAACGCTTCCACGGCAGCTCAGCTACTCAGCCCTTCCGGGGTCCTCCTCACCACCCCCCGCGCAGCCCCTGCCCCCCAGGCCCTCAGAGCCCTGCTCTCTGTGCTCCCCTGGTGCCGAGGCCAGGGCACCCACACGGGGTTCCTTCTCCTGCAGAGTGAGCACCAGGCCCCCAATGTCCAGTCCAGACACACCTTCCCACGCAGCCAGGCAGGGGTCCCCGAGGGCCTGTGCACCGGAGAGGGGGACCCAGTGCTCCAGCTCCTTGGGGGGCCATGGGCCGTCCTGGCACCAAGGCCATGGCTGGCCGTACCCAATATCCAGGGTGCCAGGTGGCATCCTTCTGTGTCCTGCCGGTGGATGGGGACACCCTCATGGGCGGGACCATCTCTGCCATCGGCCCCCCCACCCGCACCCTCAGAGGCTAATGTACGTGGGGATTGACCAGATGTTCTGGAGCCCAAGGGTCTGAGAGTCATCACCCCTCAGACACAGGGGACACTTCCTGAGCCGGGGTGGAGTGTCCGGCCCTGCCATGGCTGCAGGGAGTGAGTTACATGAGACCAGGCAGATGGCGAGGGGGTGACCGTGTGAATAATGTGAACAGCTGTGTGGCCGTGAATAATGTGTAAACACTCAGGTGGCCTTTGGCAGAGAAGAGGCTCCCCACCCCGTCCCTCGGGCTCTGGGACGAGGCCGAGGGCGGCTGCTGTGGGGACCGGAGACTCCGGGACACGGGGGCCTCGGGGCTTGGCAAACACTCCCGCCGCCGGGCTCTGCTCTGCCATCCTGAGGGGAGGGGTGATGCCCCCCAGGGAAGCGTCACTGAGCAGGACCCTCCACAGAGGGTGACTCTCTAAACAGTAACAGTACAGCCCGTCTCAGCTCCTGCTGCAGAGAAGAAGGGGCACACGGGGCTGAACCTGGGGCCCAGCCCTGGGCCAGGGTCCCCCAGGGTCCCTTCGGACTCGTCCCTAGAACAGGAGGGGGTCCAGGACCTGCCCTGAGGGCAGAGGGCACCCGTGTTGGCAGCGCAGACCCCGACACCTCCCCACCTCACAGACTCCAGGCCAGGCCCCCACAGGCCTGCCCAGATTCTGAGTGGGTGCAGCAGGGAGGGAGCTCTCCGACCAGAAAGGGGGCAGAGCCAGGCTGACTGTCGGGGAGCTGCTCCCTTCCCACACGGCCCAGCTCCAGGCAGGAGAGGGACAGGGGGACACAGCCAGCTGGCAGCAGGCTCAGCTCACACCCACATTGCAGCCACGGACACTGTCCTTGGTGCTGCCCCAGAGCTGCTCACAATGTCGGGGCCTCCATCCCCAAAACCGGGTCCCAGAGTCGGGGTCGCTGGCCCCTCTCCAGCCCTGGCCTCAGCTCCCTCCTCCCAGGCCCAGCTCCAGAGGCAGCTCAGGCCGCCCCACCCACCCCACCCCAGGCCCTGGCCTCAGCAGATTCTTCCCAGAGAGATAAGCTCCCAGCTCAGCCCAAGGTGGGCGAAACCAGCATTCCCTTCCTTAGTTGGCATTTTCCAGTTGACAAAACACCCCATGCTCTTTCCCCCAGTCGTTCAGTTGCCAAACATTTGTGTTTTTGAGCAGACCTGACACGGCAGAGGTCAGGGGGATTTGGGGAAGGAATGCGAGCTCCGTCTGCTGATTGTGAAACGTGTCAGCGGTCACTCTGACAGGCCCCAGAGGCGGCGATAGCAGGCCGGCCTGGGGCGGGGGTGCTGACGCAGATGTGTATCTGTGTCCCGGCAGGAATCTGCTTTACGTTGAGAAATCAGCGTGTTTACCGCACACCAAGGCCGACCCCCACCCCTTCCCTTTCATGTGGCAGGAATGCTGTGCAGGGCTGGCCGGGGACCCCCGGGACCATGGGGCTCCCCACCAGTCACTGCATCTCCCCACGACCCCCTGTGGGAGCCCTCAGGCCCGGGCCTGGCCCCCAGGGTCAGCCCAGCTGTGTGGGCAGTGCCCTGGGGTGTGGGGTCCCTCAGCTGGGACAGGGCCCTTCTCTGCCCCAAACCGTCCATGCGGAGCCTGGTGGGCGGGAGCTGATGGGGTCAGTGATGGCCCTGGGGGAGCAGTGGGGCTGTGGCTCCAGCTGTGGGGACCGGGGGATGTGGCCCGCTCTCCCCACTGGCCCTGTCCCCCTGTCTGTCCCCTGCCTGTCCCCCTGCCTATCCCCTGTCTGTCCCCCTGCCTGACTCCCTGCCTGTCCCCCCTGTCTGTCCCCTGCCTGTCCCCCCTGTCTGTCCCCTGCCTTTCCCCCCTGCTTATCCCCTTCCTATCCCCCTGCCTGTCTCCCTGCCTGTGCCCTGTCTGTCCCCCTGCCTGACTCCCTGCCTGTCCCCCTGTCTGTCCCCCTGCCTGACTCCCTGTCTGTCCCCCTGTCTGTCCCTTGCCTGTCCCCCTGCCTGTCCCCTGTCTGTCCCCCTGCCTGACTCCCTGCCTGTCCCCCCGTCTGTCCCCTGTCTGTCCCCCTGCCTGACTCCCTGCCTGTCCCCCCCGTCTGTCCCCTGTCTGTCCCCTGCCTGTCCCCCTGCCTGTCCCCTGTCTGTTCCCCTGCCTGACTCCCTGCCTGTCCCCCCGTCTGTCCCCTTTCTGTCCCCTGCCTTTCCCCCCTGCCCATCCCCTTCCTATCCCCCTGCCTGTCTCCCTGCCTATCCCCATTTCTGTCCCCCTATCTGTCCCCTGCCTGTCCCTGACTGTCCCCTGTCTGTCCCCCTGTCTATCCCTTGCCTGTCCCCATCTGTGGGACCCTGAACTCCCTCTGACCTTCTCCTTCTTCTCCTCTTCCCCCCCCTCCCTCCTCCTCCTGCTCTTTCTTCTCTATTTCTATCTTCTGTATCTGTTCCCATCTCTATCTTGTCTCTGTCTCCCTGTCTCTCCCATGACATCTGCATGCAAGGCATTCTCTCCTGAAACCCACTGCCCAGACACGCCCCAGCTCCTCGCAGGTGCCTGCCTGACAGCTTGTCCCTGCGTGGACTGCGTGACCCCCACCTCCCCACATGGGTCTCACAGTCCCCCAGGTGGGAGGAGCGGGGGCTGAGGGGTACATGTGCTGCAGTGGTTCTAGGGTTGGCTGCCACCTCCTGGGCATCCCGGGGTCTCAGG
This sequence comes from Pipistrellus kuhlii, assembly GCF_014108245.1. NCBI lineage: Eukaryota > Metazoa > Chordata > Mammalia > Chiroptera > Vespertilionidae > Pipistrellus > Pipistrellus kuhlii. The sequence goes on from NW_023425597.1 coordinate 144,926, forward strand.
GGCTGGGCCTCTGGCTGGGGCTCCTGCAAACCCCCTCTGGGCCTCAGAAAGGGCACCCATCCTGGGGTCCCCCAGTGCTCAGCACCCCGGTCCTTCCCGATGGCCATGCCCTCCTGTCCTGACCGGCTCCCCTCCCGCTCCCGGTAGGATCCTGTGCCAGGGCACCGAGGCCGGTGCTGGCCTGTCTCTGAAGTCCAGGCCCCTACACCCTGAGCCACCCTCTCTCCAGACGCATCTGCCCAGTGCACCCCTGATCACGGCCCATTTCTAGAACCTTCCATGGGTGCTGCCTCCCCTCACGGGGCTGGCCCTGGGAGGGACTGGGCTCCTCCATGGAGCTGGGTCAGTGTTGATGAGGAGACGTGGGTTAGTGGTTTACCTCTCAAAATGGCGAGCAGATGAAGGAGCTGAATGCCCTCCTTCCAGGGTCTGGGACAAAAGCGGTTTCTCAGGCTGGTCCCTGGGACCCGGCCTGGGCCCCCCACACACACACACCGGGGTCCTTCCTCCTGCTCTTCCTTGTGCCCCCCATCCTGGCTCTGCATACAGTCGACACCACATAAATGCCCGATGCAAGGAGGGTATGAGCAGCAGTGGGACACAGGGTGGACAGGACACCGTTGGTGTTTGGGGGCTGGAGATCAGGTGTCCGCCCTGAATGCCTGCCCCTCTCCTGCCCCGGCCGAGCCACGGGCTGTGCCACTGCTGGGGTCCGTGTCCCCAGTGTCCCCTCAGCCACTGTCCAGGGGACGGGGGGGGAGGGTAAGGGTGAGAAGGGGGCTCCTGGGGAGGAGATCATGTTCCAATCCCACAGGCCCTCAGACAGCTCCCCTCCCGGCTGGGCCCCCCAAGGCAGGGCAGTCTCATCCTGAGTCGAGTGGGGGTTTGCTAGGACCGGTGACCACCCCTCACATTCGTGTGTGGGAGCCCGAACCGCCCGGGGTGTGGCCATGGAGGGGGGTCTTTAGGAGCTAAGTACGTCTCAGTGAGGTCATGAGGGGAGCCCAGGGATGGCCGCCTCGGCCCCATCGCCCACCGGGGGTTACGGGCCAGTGCGTCTGCGTGATTGAGTATCAACCTATGAACCTGGAGATCATGGTTCAATTCCCAGTCAGGGCACCTGTTTGGATTGTGGGCTCCGTTCCATAAGGGGTGTGCAGGAGGCAGCCGATAAATGATTCTCATTGTGGATGTTTCTTTTCTTTTTTTAAAAAAGGGGTTTTTATTGATTTTTAGATAGAGAGGAAGGGAGAGGGAGAGATGGAAACACCCATGAGAGAGACACACCCATCAGTTGCCTCCTGCTCACCCCACACTGGGCATCAAGCTGGCAGTGGGACACATGCCCTGATCGGGACTCAAACCGGGGACCGCTTGGTTCCTGGGACGGTGCTCAATCTGCTCAGCCACATGGTCTGGGCTCATCATTGATGTTTCTTTCTCTGCCTCTCTCTTCTCTAAAATCAATACTAATACCAAACAAGCACAAAGAAAACAAAACAAATGAACAGAGCCTGTGGCTGCCTCGCCCAAGGTGGGGGTGTCCCCGAACGCCTGCTCGGGGTCCTGTGACTTTGCAGAAGCCCGAGGCCCTGGCCAGGAAGAGCAGGCCTCCTGTGGGTGCACAGCTGAGCTTGGTGCCGCTCTGTGCTCTCTGGCTCGCCGGAGAGGGAGCCGGCAGGTGCCTCACCCACCCCCGCGCCCCTGACACGGCCCTTTGAGAGCCTGGTGGGTGAGCGGGTCCAGGGTGAGACGAGGTCCCTCTCTGTGGACTGAAGGTGTGCTGCCTTCATCAGTGAATGATCTCCTTCCAGGGCCCAGCCTGCCCTCTGGCGGCTGGATCTTCGCTGTGTGTGTGGACATGGCCACCAGGTGGCACGAAGGATGCACAGGGAGAGAAGGATGCCCAGGGATCATGTGACTTGGGGGCAGTCATGGGAGGACCAGTCTCCCTGGGACACAGGCAACCTCTGAGGGGTGGGACAGGGCTTGAGTCTGGGGGCCTGGCAGGGGGATGTGGGGGGCAGAAACAGGAGCCGCCTGGGCCAGCCAAGGCGGGCACCTTCCTCATGGCCTGTGGTACAGTGCCAGGAGCCGGCCCTGAGCTGTGGAGGGGACGGACGGGGAGGGCAGCCCAGACCCGGGGGAGGGCAAGGGCATGAGGAAGGAGCCGGTGGCGTCTCTCCCGAGGGGAGGCCCTTGGTCTCATCACACCCCCAGGGAGGCTGAGCGGAAGGTGAATGCGCAGAAGGGTGGAGGGAGGGACGGCGCCTCCACACCCAGGCTCTGCCGCTGGCAGGAAGGGGCCATGGACCCGCTGCCCTGAGCCCAAGGCCGCGGGGTCCCTGCTGCCCTCGCTGTGGGCCAGCCTGTACTGGTCCCTTGGGGGGCCCAGGACTGGGTCCAGGCTGCCGGTGTCCCTGCCTCTGAGCCCTGGGGTAGCTACCGTGTTTTCCCGAAAGTAAAACATCCTCCGAAAATAAGACCTACTTACAGGTTTCCTTCTGAGTGAAATATAAGGCATCCCCCTGAAAATAAGCCCCCCCCCCCCCAGGCTCTGTCTCAGAATGCCATTGCTAAATATGAGAGATTTGGTCCACTGATTCTGAAAGAAATGGAGTCATAAGAAATTCACCAGGAAATTCAGGAATTGGATTGTTATGATGATGTTCCAGAAGATGGTGACATGATTGTCATTGAATAAATGAGTAAATTCTTGATACTGTAGGATTCACAGTTTGTCTGGTTTGTGTTGACAACTACCGTGCTACCATACCGTCTACAGGTGATAAATTTCCTTTATTTTCATTTAACAATAAATGTGTACCATATTCTTCTTCATAGAAAAATAAGACATCCCCTGAAAATAAGACGTAGCTCATCCTTGGGAACAAAAATTAATATAAGACACTGTCTTCTTTTCAGGGAAACAAGGTAGCTGGTGGTGTCCCCAGACTGTTCCTGAGCAGGACCCGAGCAGACACCAGGGGGCGCCCACGGCCTTCCCAGCAGCTTCCTGCCTGCTCACTAGACCCCTTTCCTGCATGGAGAACCGGCTCCCAGGAGGGGGCCTGCTAAGCGACTTGACATTCCTCCCCATCACCTTTATTTATTTAAAAAATATATACATTTTTATTGATTTCAGAGTCAGGGAGAGGGAGAGATAGGGACATCAATACTGAGACAGAATCATGAATCAGCTGCCTCCTGCATTCCCTACAGGGGAAATCGAGCCTGAAACCCGGGCAAGTGCCCTAATGGGCATCGAACCCTGACCTGGTTCATCAAACCCTGACCTCCTGACCCGGCTGGCCAGGCCTCTCTTTTTATCCAGCCTCTCCAGGCCCTATCCCCCGCTCCACAGCTACTTCTCTAGCTCAGCTTCAAGGGTTTGACTTTTCTGTTTGTTCGATTCCACATGTAGGTGAAACCACGCAGCGTTGTCTCCTCGTCCGACGGCCTCACTCCACCATGTGCCCTCAGAACGTACTTCCTGTCCGTGTGCGGCCTTCTTACCGCTGGTGCTTCCCGCGGTGGCGATGGCGAGGGAGCCGCATCAACGTGGGGGCACGTGTGCCTTCGAGATGCTGATTTCCTCCTCTGGGCGCATCTGGACCCGGAGGAGGGGCGGGTGGGCCAGGCAGCTCTCTCCTGCGAGGACCAGGGGTTGAAGTTCACGTCCAGGAAGCCTGCCCGCGCCTGGCCCCCGTGGGGCGAGGGGACGATGCACCACATCCCTGACCCTGAGGCTGGTTTCCGTGTGGACCCGCTGGGCCTCGCAGCCGAGACCTGGCGGGACTCCTCTGGACGTTCCGGGTGTTTCTGGACGAGACAGCACGCGACCAGGAGACTGAGAGACGCAGATGGTCTGGGTGTGGGTGGGCCTCGCCCAATCAGGTGAAGGCCGGAGCAGAACTGAAGCCTGAGCTCCCTGGCGGGGGGAGGGGGCGCGCGCAGTCAGCCTTCAGACGCAAATGCAACTCTCTCCGTCAGGGGGCGCTCTCCAAGCCCCCCGAGGCCCGAGTCAGTAAGCCCCTTTCTCTGTTCACATCCTGTCAGTCCTGCGGCTCTCTCTGCAGCCGGCCGAGCGCCCTGACCCAGGGCCGTGGGACATGCCCCCCGACAGTGTGGCCTGTAGCCGGCGGGGCCAGGCCCTCCCGGTGCCCCCCAGGATGGAGGCCTCCACTGACCAGTCCCGGGAAGAAGCCCCCCTCAGAGCAGCTCCACATGGACCCTGAGCAGGTCCGCACACAGCCCGGGACCCACGAGGGGAAGGCCGAGCGGGCCTTGCTGGGCGGGTGCTGCCAGGGCTGCCAGGAGGTCCCCGACGCTAAGCAAGCACCAGCCTACAGGAGAGGCCAGCACCTCCCACTGAGAGACGACTGCGAGGGCGGGTCTCTGTGGGCCCAGGAGTCCCGTGCCCCCACATCCCAGGCCTCCTTCTTCCAGGGGCCAGGGGGAAGCCCGGGGGTGGGGGGGAGGGCAGGAGGACTCCTCCTGGTGTCACCTGGTCGATTCAGTTCCCGGAGCTGAATCCTCCCAGGGGGTGGGGACTGGCTGTGTGCGCTGGTTCCAGCCGGCATTCCCGGTCTGTCCAGGCTGCCCCCCTCACTTCCGTCAGGTGCCCCTCAGCCCACCACGTCACAGAGGCGAAGGCTCGTGTGTCTATGGTGTCAGCGTAAAAAAGTCAACATTAGCCTATTGTGAACAACAGGGGGGCGCCTTCAACTAATACATTCCAGCTACAATACCCAGCAAACTCACCGGAAATGGCTCAGCCGGCCCTGCCCAGCCCGTTGGGCTCAGTGGATAGAGGGTCAGCTTGCGGACCAGGTCCTGGGTTCGACTGCAGTCAAGGGCATGTATCTCAGTTGCAGGCTCCTCCCCGGCCAGGCCCTGGTCAGAGTGCATCCAGGAGGCAACCCACCGATGCGCTTCTCTCACGTGGATGTCTCTCTGCCTTTCCCTCTCCCTTCCACTCTCTTTGAAGATCAATGGAAAAATATCCATAGGTGAGGATTAAAAAGACAATAGGATAGTGGAGAAATTCTTGGGGTTAGCATGAGAGCTGAGTGGATCCTGGGACCTTGTGAAAAGCCGCAGTAATCCAGATCTCGTGGTATTGGCTCAGGGACAGACAGACCCTGCAGAGCTAGAAACAGCCTGCAGGGTGAGGATGCTGGAGAGGGGACAGTGATAGCCTTGCAGCGAAACAGAGGACGGGCTTTTCAAAAACCTAGAGAGAGACACGGATGAAAGGTACCCCTGTCTCCCTTAAAAATCAGTTTCACAGAGAGGAAGGGAGAGGGAGAGAGAGTTAGAAACATCTATGAGAGAGAAGCATCGATCAGCTGCCTCCTGCACGGCCCCTGCTGGGGACTGAGCTGACAACCCAGGCATGTGCCCTTGATCGGAATTGAACCCGGGACCCTTCAGTCCGAGGGCCAACACTCTATCCACTGAGCCACCCTGGCCAGGATCTTGCCCCTGCATTTGCACGCACACACAGGCCTAGGTAGCTAAACATGAAAAGCAAAATAATAAAGATTGTGCAGGATAACAAGGAGCCTGGTGACCCGGTGGCCTTGTGCACGTGGGCGGCTGGGACCGGAGGACAATCCTGGAGGGTGGCTTGCCGCTGTTGGGGGGCGGCAGCCAGTAGTCCTCGTGGCGGGGGCAAGATGGGGGGGGGGCGTAAGGGTCCCTCCAGCCCCGTCCAACGAGGTCCTCATCTCGTCCCTCCCGTCCTCTGTCACGGGCTCCGGTAGCTTCCGTGTACTCACCCCTGGACCAGTTCAGCACCGTAACCCCTCCCGTCACCGGGGCCGGTGGAGAGGATAGGGGGCAGGAGGGTGACCGTTCACCCATTCACACGAGAAGTTACCAACCGGCCACAGGCCAGGCCCCATGCAAAACCGAGTGAGGAGGGGGGGAGAGGGGGAGGGAGAGGGAGGGCCTGCAGGGTGCAGCACCCTCTGGAGGGTGACGGCCCTCCTGCACCCGTGGTGGAGGCTGGCGCGGGGTCTGGCGTGTGCCCGCTGCCAGGAGGAGACAGAGTGTGAGCTCAGACGGACTCGGGCTGGGAGGCGAAGGTGCCGTGTCTGGCGGGAGCCCCAAAGCCCAGCTGCTGGGCATCTCGGAGAGGCCCGGGCCCCTGGTCTGAGGGCATTCCCTCGGTACCAGCTGGCCTCTACGGGGAGGGAGATAAGCCAACGCCCTAAATCCTCACGACCCACAACCCCAGCCCCGCTCCCCTGGACGCCTCCAGGCTGGTCCTGACCCCAGACGGGCCCGCCACCCGCAAGGCTGCAGCCTGGTCTCCACTGCGGGTCCTGGCCACCAGGGCCCCTGCCTCAGGACAGGAGGCCTCTCTCCGCACCTGCATGAAGCCCCCGGTCTCCACGGCCGTGGCCCCTCACGCCAGGGCTCGGAGCCCCTGGGCCCCTCGTCTGCGCCCCTTCCTGGGGTGACTGCCGATCCCGGGCTGAATCTCATGCCTCCCTGAAGTCCCCTGTTTGTCACCAGGGACATCTCAGAGGCTGGTGTTCCCCCAACCTCCCAACCCCCTTCCCCCCACCCCCGGACCTGGGCAGGGAGCTGAGCTCATCTCCATGGAGCACTCAGCCTGGCCGCCAGCCTGGGGAGCAGGGGCCCTGACCTTGACCCTGGACCAGCGACTTCAACTGTTCCCTCATTTCCCCTTGGCTGACCTTCACCGCAGCTCAGAAGGCGAATGCCTCTTCCCTCCTCCACAGGTGGACAGACAGGCCCCAGGGGGACAGGACACCCACACCTGCCGGTGTCCCCTGCTGTTAGCCCCGTGGGCAGCCTGTTCCTGCTGCACCCCTCTTCCTCGCCAAGGGGCTGCCTGATCCTCTCGGCACCTCACCCAAGGCCTCCTGGCCCCCCGTCTTGTTTGTTTGTTTAGAGAAAGGGAGAGGGAGAGGGAGATAGAAACATCAGTGATGACAGAGAATCCTGGATGGGCTGCTGCCTGCACACCCCCCACTGGGGATCAAGCCCGCAACGCAGGCATGTGCCAGACAGGGAATTGGACCTTGACTCCTGCTTCATAGGTGAACACCCCACCACTGAGCAATGCTGGCCGGGCTGCTCCCGTCATGCAGAGCGGACAGACCTCCAGGGTTAGAGAGCAAACTTCCCCGGTGGGGTCCTCTGAATGCCACCACCACCCCACCCCACCCCGCTCACCCCCCCTTTTCCCCCAAACCTCCAGCTGGCGCCCCGCCCTCCGGCGAGGCAGGGACAGAGGCGGAGCCGGCTGCTGCTGGGCAGGAGTTTATTGAAAATTCACAGACACAGGAGCTCTGAGCGGGGTCGCGGGGTCGCAGCTTGGAGCCTGGGTCAGGGGGTGGGTGGAGGGAGTCCCCAGATGCCAGCAGCCCCCACACGCACGCACCGGGAGCTCCCTCGGAGCCCTTCTTGCTGGGTGTCAGGTCGGAGGGACCCAGGGACCCGGGTGGGGCACACGGGGTGGGGGTGCAGCCGCGGGAAGCCGGGGTGAAGCCCAGGAGGAGCCAGGGGCCAAAGCAGGTGGAGGGCTGGGCGAGAGGGGCCTGCACGCAGCTCGCCGCCCTCGATGATGCGAACCTCGCCAGCCTGGTCGCCCGCTCATGGCTCCGGGGCCCAGGGCGGACGCCCGCTCTGCCCCCCCCCCCCCCCCCACGGCATCTCGGTCCTGAAAGAGCCCTTCTGGCGCTCGGCGCCTCAGTAGTCGGCGAGCGGGCGGCTCAGTAGTCGGCGAGCGGGTACCGCAGGAAGATGAAGACCAGGACGATGCAGGAGGCGGCCAGGGCAGAGCTGGTGATGTTGAACAGCCGGGCGGTCTTGGCGTCCTCCACGGCGCCGTTCAGGTCATTGAGCAGCTTCTTGTCCCGGACCTGCAGCCAGAGGAGGGGTGAGGGAGGGAGGGCACACCAGGCCTGTGGTGACCATAGGAGGGGTGAGGGAAGGCGCACCAGGCCTGTGGTGGCCAGAGGAGGGGTGAGTGAGGGCGCACCAGGCCCGTGGCAGCCAGAGGAGGGGTGAGTGAGGGCGCACCAGGCCCGTGGCAGCCAGAGGAGGGGTGAGTGAGGGCGCACCAGGCCCGTGGCGGCCAGACGAGGGGATGTGAGGGAGGACACACCAGGCCTGTGGCAGCCAGAGGAGGGGTGAATGAGGGCACGCCATGCCTGTGGCAGCCAGAGGAGGGGTGAGTGAGGGTGAGCCAGGCCCGTGGCAGCCAGAGGAGGGGATGTGAGGGAGGACACGCCATGCCTGTGGCGGCCAGAGGAGGGGTGCCTGAGGGAGGGCGCACCAGGCCTGTGGCAGCCAGAGCAGGGGTGAGGGAGGACACACCAGGCCCGTGGCGGTCAGAGGAGGGGTGAGGAAGGGCCCACCAGGCCCGTGGCTGGGCAGGCAGAGAGCAGGGGCCAGGGCAGCGGGGGACCCGCTTCAGCACCCCTTCCTGCCGGCCGGCCTGTGGTTCCACTGGACAGAGTCCTTCCCGTGGGCACTGCCACATACACAGGCCCGTCGAGTGGGAGACAGGGAAGGTGAATACGGTGCCACGTTACCCCGGCGAGCCGTCTGAGGGACAGCACACGGGAAAGCTTTGTACTTTTTTAGTCTGAAATGTTTGTTGTTTTTTTAAATATATTTTATTGATTTTTTACAGAGAAGAAGGGAGAGAGATAGCTAGAAATGTCCATAAGAGAGAAACATCGACCAGCTGCCTCCTGCACAACCCTACCGGGGATGTGCCTGCAACCAATGTACATGCCCTTGACTGGAATTGAACCTGGGCCCCTTCAGTCCACAGGCCAAACTGGTTCCGGTGGTCTGAAAGTTTTTTATATGAAACCCCGGGTGAGTCACACTGCTCCGTACTTGGAAGTGGAGCTCTGAAGTGCTCACACCTTGGGCTTGACGGTTATGTGTTGATTGCATCTCAGTGAAGCTGGAGAGAACTAACTAACTAACTAACTAACTAACTAACAAGGAAGCTGGTCTCAGAGAGACGTGATGGGGCAATGAGACAGCGCATGCATCATCCTAAATGGATCCGTCCCAACTAATCAAAAATCAACCAGGGCCCCAGCTGGCCTCGCTCAGGGGTTGAGCATCGACCTATAAACTAGGAGGTCACAGTTTGATTCCCAGTTGGGGCACAGGCCTGGATGGTGGGCTGGATCCCCAGGGTGGGGTGTGCAGGAGGCAGCCGATCTGTGACTCCCTCTCATCATTGATGTCTCTCTCCCCTCTCCTTTCCTCTCTGAAATCAATAAAAAGGCATTAAATAAATAACAACAACCACAGCCCCTGAGGAGAGAGGGAGGAGACAGGCAGAGATGTGGCGTGGCAGGAAGGGGACATCTTTACGTTAATGGCTTGGTGGGTGGACAGACAGACAGAGGCAGGGGCTGGTGCGAGGAGGAAGGTGGGCGGATAGTCAGGGACACTGATGGACCAGGTGTGTGAGGAGAGACATGAGAGGAGAGGAAACAAGCCTGCACCAGGGTGTGGGTGAAGCAGGTGGACAAAGGTGCCGGATGGGCTGGGTGGGGAAAAGGGAGGAATGGGTCACAGAGAGAGGTTAGGAGGAGCCAGGAGAGTGTAATGAGTGGGTAGGTGAGGGGTAAGAAAGGGGGAAAGAAAAGGAGAAGCTGTGGACAGAGGGTGGATGTGTGCGATGGTGGGTGGGCATGTGCCATGGAGGGTGGGCGTGTGCGATGGAGGGTGGACGAGTGCATGGAGAATGGACGTGTGAATGAAGGTGACAGATATGTGTCCTGGCGAATGAAGGGATGGGAGTGGAAGCGATGGTGGTAAGAATGGAGAGGGGGATGGTGGGTGAAATCACAGTAAAAGTGATACAAGAGAGATGGCGATGGGCATGGGACTGGGCTAATGGCGTGACCTGGTCTTAGTTCCGTTAATCCTCTCAGAGTCACTTTTTGGTGGTACATCCACCTTTGCCTAGGATGCACAATGGGGGGGAGGGCGGTGATGGATGTACTCTGGGATGAACTGAATAAACAAAGGAGTCCAGGGGGAGGGGGAAGAAAGTGGGTGGATGGATTGAAAGATCGGTATAAAGCTTCATAACAAAAAATGGGTGAGTGTGTGGGCAGGTAGGTGGATGGACGAATGACATCAATGGCTACAGGGAGCACAGATGAATAGATGAAAGGATGGATGGACAGATGGATGGGTGGATAGATAGATGAATGGATAGAGGAGAGGTGGATTGGTAAATTGAATTCAGCATGTGGAGTGAAAGAAGAGGAGGAAAAGAAAAAAGGCAAGAGAATTCACAATCATAGATGAATGGGTACATGACCAATTGTATACATGGATGGATGAGAAGGGAGGGGAAATAGACAAAAATTATAGGGGATAGACTGCATGGATGGGTGGGGTCAAGGGTGCAAATGAGTGGAAAGGGGTACGTGATGAGTGGGTGAGGTGCAGCAAAAGAGCAGTGGAGGGAAGGGAAGTAGATGGCTGGAAGGATGAACAGATGTACTGACGTGTGGACTGGGGGATGGGGTGGAGCTGGTAAAGTAAAGTGGAACAAGTTACTGAGAAAGTGAGGTTAGATGAACAGTTAAGTGAATTGATGTATAAGGAGGGGATGGGGAGAGTGGGAAAGGAAGGAGACTGTTAATGAAGATGTAAAAACATGGATGGATGGATGGATGGATGGATGGATGGATGGATAATGGATGGGTGGGTGATTGGATGGATGAGTGGATGACTGAATGATGGGGGATGGATGATGGGTGAATAAATAAATGAATAGATAGATGGGTGGATAAATGATTAGGTAGGTGGATGAATGATGAACAGCTGATGGAGGATGGAAGGGTGGATGGGTGGATGGATGGAAGATAGATGGATGGATGGATGGATGGATGGATGAATGATGGGTGGATGGATGGATGGATGGATGACAGATGGGTGGATGAATGAATAGGTAGGTGGATGAATGGCAAATGGCTGATGGAGGATGTATGGGTGGATGGATGGATGGATGGATAGATGATGGATGGATGGATGATGGATGGGTGGATGAATGGATGGATGGATAGATGATGGATGGATGGATGATGGATGGGTGGATGAATGGATGATGGATGATGGCGGGTGGGTGTGGATGGATGGTGTTGACATTCTGAAAGGAGGGAAGGGCCAATATGTATATACAAGAGCTGACCCAGCATCCTCCCTCCTACCTGTCCTTTCTGGCTTTCCTGTCACTGAGAAGTCGCACAGCCTCCTGGGCCCACAACCTCGTTAGATCTCCTCTCCTGTCACCATCCTGTACTGGGTCCAGCCACATGCCCTCTTGCCTGGACCCTGCTGAGAACCCTGACTCCTCTCTGCCTCTGGGCTTCTCTCACCGCCTCCCTTCTCCCCAACAGCTCTGCTCACACAACCGCAACCGCCTCACAGTGGTCCTTGTTCTGCACTGCGCGCCCCCCATCCGCCTTTCCTGGACCACCTTCCTCTGCTCCCCACAGAGCACGGGCCTCACTGTCCCTGACTCCTCCCCTCGTGTCTCCATGTTTCCTCCTTGGGAACACCTGCCCCCTCATTATCCTTCCCTGGACAGTGTGGGAAGCATCCCATACCAACCCCAACCTCACCCTCCCGTTCTCTGAAACACGGGGTGCTCATTGCACCTTGTCCTGTCCATGCACTGCTAACCCAGCACCCCAGGCCCCTAGGCTGGCCAGCCCTGCCTGGGGCCCTGATGGCAGTAAGAAGGGGAGGGTCTGGTGGGTGGACAGCCATGGAGGGGATGGGTGTCTGCAGGGGAGGGGGCTCGGCCAGAGGGAGTCAGTCGAGTATTTGCAGAAGAGAGACCCTGGTCTTCCCTAAGCCCTTGGGCTGGGGGGGGGGGGGGCAGGTTGCAAACGGAGGTGTGATCCCAGGACAGATGGGCTGGGTGTTCAGTGAGGCCGGGGAAGGTTGGCATGGATCTAGGGGGCTTGCAATGCCAAGACAGGGGGTGGCGAGGGGGGCGGGAGTCATGAGGAGCAACTTGTGCAGACAGCATGGACGGACAGCTGATGCCTGTCTGCCTCCCTTGGACACTGGGTTGAGCAAAACTAGGCTGCACCCCGTGGCAGGCCCAGCCCGCAGTGAACGTGCTGCCCGGCATCGGGGAGGGCGGGCGGGGGCGGGTGGTATGAAGATGGATAAGCACATGTGCGAGGCAGCGATCAATTTACCAACCCATCCATCCTCCATCTATTCGTCTTTATTTCACACCCACAGGACGCCAGCCTCTGCCCGGCCACCGTGAGCCTGTGGAGTTTCTGTTGGTTTGTGAACGATGAGGGATGGGCTCTGGGAGGCAAGGTGGCGTCTCAAGAGCTCACTGCTCTGAGGGACCCACTGGGAGCACAGCCAGGGCCTCGGACCCAGGCCTGCCGGGTGCCCATGGAGGTGCTATGACCAGCTGCACATGCTGTGGGTGCCGCCGGCTGGGCTGAGCAGCTGGTGGACAGATGGATGAACTCCCCAGAGTGAGAGCCTGAGCCGCCAGCACTGTGTGCCCGCCCTTCCAGGTGAGCCCCGAGCCTCTGCCCCTTGCTGCCCACGAGGAAGAACACAGGCGAGCAGCCCCAGGTGGAGGCGTCGAGTGCCTTCTGCCCCTCAGGAGCACCAGCCCCGACCTGCCCCCTGCACCGCACAAGCCCGCACCACTCAGAGTCCATGACCTACCTACGCCTGCAGCAGATGGGCCTGCCCCGTGCCAGCCGGCCGCCCACAGCCAGGCCCAGGAAGGAAGGGACGCTTCCGAACAGGAGCCGTGCTGCCGGCCCAGGCCCACAGGCGGCGGGCACCAGGGGAGGCCGAGCTAGGGCTGGCCTGGGAGTCCCCACCCAGCTCCCAGGGATCCCCCCTTTGCTGCCTCTGCAGCACACACAAACACACACACCACACATGCACACTCATGTACACTCACACCGCAGGCACTCAGTGCACACATACACATGCACACACGACAAGCATACAGCTATATGCATGCCCATGCTCATGCACACATGCTCAGACACATGCAGTTCCACTCACACATGCATGCACATGCACACCTGCACATATGTCCACATTCATGCTCACACAGTGTGCTCACACACACACTCACACATACATGTGCACACACCGGCATGCATGCACACACGTTGTGCACACATGCATGCTCACACACATTCACTCCCATAACATGGTTCCACATGGTGGAACCCAGGACAAGTTCACAGGCCGGAACGGAGGGGTGAATGGCGGTCAGCGATGCCGACGCCGATGGTGAGTCAGGAGGAGGGGAAGCCAGGCGGTCAGATGCACAGTGCCAGGGCGGGCGGGCGGCTCACAGAGGCACAGCGACAGAACAGTCCACATCCTTCCATCTGCCCCGCCTCTCTGGCCCCGCCCCTCCCCTCCCTGCAGCCCCCATGGACCGTCCCCAACCCGCTGCCCCCGCCTTGCTGGTCAGCTGCAGTGGGTGAAATGAACTGGACCTTGGGCCTCACATTCGGGAAGGGGATGATCTGCTGGCTGCAGGCCAAGCCCATCCTGAGCCACAGGGGATGGGGGACTCTTCCTGGGTGGGGCTCCAGCAGCCTGGGCTCTCTGTCCTCACACACACACGTGTACAGACCTCTCCCCCATGTGTGAGTGGTCACAGCTTCCCTCCTGTGACCGGTTTCTACCGTGCCCTTGGTGGGGGCCTGTCTGCTCCTGGCCAGCTCCTCTCAGAGCAGCAAGGGGCTCTGGGCTCTGGGGCCATGCCTACCCGGGCAGGCTGCGGGCTCTGAGAGTATGGACAGGACGTGCTGACGGCTTTCACCAGGCTCCCTGGCAGACCATCCAGAACTGTGTGAAGGGGGGGGGGGGGGGGCGTGACTGTGACCAGTCTGTGTGGCCGCCCTCCACATGTCTGTCCTGCATCAGATTCCCCAGCGAGGGGCTTGGACAAGGTGTCCAGCCGCCCTGACATATCCTCCTCCTGTCAGGGGGAGGACTCCAGGGCCCCTCCACAGCCCCATCCATCCAGGGCAGCTGTCCAGGTCTAAACCCCCCCCCCCCCCCGAACTGCACCCAGAGCACAGGCCCTGGGCCCTGAGTTTGTCCCCTAAGCTGGCAGCACAGAGAGCCGGGCCCTGTGGAGCCAGAGCCCAATTAAGACCCCCGGGAGCTCCCAGCTCAGCACAGGAGGGCCGCCAGAGCTCCCCACACCCTCCTCGCTCCTCAGCCCCCTTGGCTGCACCCGCTGCACCCACGGCTCATCTGAGAGGGTGAGGTAGAGCGACCCCCCTAGCCTGCCCTGCACCCCCACCCGCCTCACACTCACCTTGAGGGAGTAGGCCAGGGCGATGAAGCCCAGGCAGCAGAAGTTGAGGTAGACGAAGTTGAAGATGGACCACAGGTAGTAGTCGTTGACCTCGCTGGTGTCGGGGTACACCTCGATGACCGTCGTGGGGTTGGTCATCGTCTTCTTCTCCGCCAGGTGCTTGCAGACCTGGGGCTGGCCAGCCCCCCGCACGCTGTCTGCCTTGCCGCCCTTGGCCTCCATGGGGAACAGCGTGGGTGCCATCGGGGGAGAGGCCGAGGGCTCGGGGGCCGGGCCCGCGGGCGCCTGCAGGGCGGGGGGCTTGGACACGCAGGCGAAGCAGCCCTTGGGTGACCCCGCGGGGGGCCTGGGGATCCAGAAGGCCCCGTCCAGGGGCACGCGGGCTTCCTGGGCGCCGTCCGTGGTGCTGGCCGGGGCTCCCAGCGGCGCTGGGCACGGCCGGGCCCTGGGCCTGCGGGGCGAGAAGAGGAATGGGAACCGAGTGCGCTCTGGCCGCCCGCAGCGTCTCCCCTGCAGCCCAGGGCAGCCCCGAAGGACAGGACATTCCCGGGGAGGCGGCCAGCTGCCCGCCCGCCCGCCACCTGCCTCCCGTGTCACACCGAGGCCCTTCAAGCAGCCTTGGCACGGACATTGGGGCCTTTTCATGGCTTTGCCAACTGCACACACACGCACCCACTGACATCAGCCCCCGTCCCCCCGCCCCCAGGCCCGCCTGGCCTACGTTGCCATACACAGAGCCAGCACCCCGCCCGGCCCCCGAGCGGCGGCCCACAATGAGGCCTCTGCCTGCCGCGCTGGCAGCGAGCAGCGGCCCGGACACCTGCAGCGGAGACGCTGACACATCGCGGCCCGGACCGCATCTGTGCGCTCCCGGAGGAGGAGGCGCCGCCAGCCAAGGCTCCCCACGGAGACGCGCAGCCCGAGAGGCAGCCGCTCGGGCCCGGGCGCCGGGCGGAGGGCGAGCGCACAGGAGGCTGCGGGGCTCCGACCTGCGCCCACGACGCCCCCGCCCCCACCCCGGCTCCCCCCGGGCTCCCCGCGGCCCCGGGACCCCCGAACCCCGCGCCGGCACCCTCAGGGCGCCGCCCTCCCGGAACCGCGCCGGATGCCAATGTCACGGCCGAAGGAGCGCTTTTCCAAGGATGCGCTGCGCCCATCGCCCCCGGAGTCTCCGGGGTCTTCGGTCCCCGCGCCCCCAACCCGGTCCCCGCGCCCCCGTGGTCTCCGGTCCCCAAGCCCCCGGGGTCTCCAGCCCCGCGACCCCCAGCCGGTCCCTGCGCGCAGCCGGACGCAGCGGTCTCACTCACGGCAACTCCGGGTTGGCGGCCTGGCCCTGCGCTCTGTCCGCGCGTCCTTCCTCGCCCCGCGGCCGCGGTCTGTCTGGCCGCTCCGCGTCCTGGCGTCCCGACCTCGGCGCGGGGAGCGCGGATGGGGGGCAGGGAGCGCGGGCTGCGGGTGGCGCTGTCCCCAGAGCCTGCGCGCCCTCCGCAGCGCCAGCCAGGCGGGCGGCGCGGCTGCAGCCCGAGCTCGACTCAGGCGGCTGCGGGCACAGCCACCTCCGCCTCCTGCGCGCAGGGTGGGGGCAGCGGCGGCGGCGGCGGCGGCGGCAGCGGCAGGGGCCGAAGCCCGACCCCCTGGGGTTTCAAGGCTATCCAAGGATGCACACCCTCCCCCCAGGCCATCCTGACTTCGGTAGCCCAGCCCGCCCCCGGCCCCTCCCTCTGGCTGAGCCCCTGACCCCTCCTGACCCCTTCCCAGCGGTCTCCCCCAAGAGCCCCTTTCCTCCCTCCAAACTAGCCTCTCGCAGGCCCATTCCTCCTGGAGTCTGACCCTCGCAGTCCCTAGCCCCCCAGTTGCAGTCTTTCTGTGGCAGGATGGAGCACTCCAGTGCCCAGCCTACAGGACCCCGTCCCTAACCAGAGGTGACACCCCCAGTGCCAGCCCCCTGAGCCACCAAGCACACCCCGGTAGAAGCCTTGCCTCTCCTCTCCCCAAGTCTGACCCCCACTCCGGCCGAGCCCCTGAACTACCTTCCTAATCCAGTTCCCTCAAACTTGGTCTCAGAGCCCATGTCCTCTCACCAGTTGGCCCGTCTGCCCATGGGGCCAGATGTCCTTTTCCAGTCCTAGGGACACGTTCTCCTTGAAGCTCAGTCCACTCTCCAGCCCTCCCCTCTCCAGGGGCCTAGCCTGTCCCCCTGTGTCCAATCCCCCTGTGTCCAATCCCTCTGGGTTCCACCCCCCCTGGGTCCCACCCCCCCTGGGTCCCGTCCCCCTGGGTCCCGTCCCCCCGGGTCCCGTCCCCCCGGGTCCCGTCCCCCCCGGGTCCCGTCCCCCCCGGGTCCCGCCCCCCCCGGGTCCCGCCCCCCCGGGTCCCGCCCCCCCGGGTCCAGTCCCCCTGGGTCCCATCCCCCTGGGTCCCGCCCCCCTGGGTCCCATCCCCCTGGGTCCAAACCCCCCTGGGTCCCGCCCCCCTGGGTCCAGTCCCCCTGGGTCCCGTCCCCCTGGGTCCCATCCCCCCGATCCCATTCCCCTGGGTCCTATCCCCCTGGGTCCTGTCCCCCTGGGTCCCGCCCCCCTGGGTCCCGTCCCCCTGGGTCCCGTCCCCCTGGGTCCCATCCCCCCGATCCCATTCCCCTGGGTCCTATCCCCCTGGGTCCTGTCCCCCTGGGTCCCGCCCCCCTGGGTCCCGTCCCCCTGGGTCCCGTCCCCCTGGGTCCCATCCCCCCGATCCCATCCCCTGCAGGTGCTGTCCCCACACGTCACGTGCCCTAAGCAGTGCCTGCCCCACACACACAGCCTGTCTTCATCCACCCACCACCTCTCTCTCTCACTTGGCCCACTGCCCCCACTCCTGCAAAAGCACCAGTGATCCCCTCCATCACCAGGAGACCCCCAACCATGAAGGCGCCACTCCGAGCTGGGTCCTGTTCCGTCCATGGGCCCTGGGCCCCACCGCCCTGAAGCATGGTGGCCATCTGCCTCTCATCCCCTCAAACTGTGACCCAGAGGCCAGCTGTGCTCTGAGCGTCTCCCCCATGAAGACCCCTTCCCCTTGGACCCTCTCAGCCCGCTCCCCCTTCTCTTCATGACCCTCTCCCCCCTGAGCCTGGGTCCTCAGGGACCCCTTCTCTCTTCAGGATCCTGCCTGCCACTGCTTGGTCCTCTGAACCCTTCTCTCCAGAACTCCATGCACCAGCCCGGCCTGGCACAGGTCCACCCCTCTCCAAGCTCTTCCCGTCCCCCACCCCCAGCCTGGCACAGCCTCCTCTGGGCTTGTCAGGAACCTGGGGCACAAAGTCAGCCTTAAATGCTGCTAACACCGGTTTGTGGGTAAGCCCTCCATTCTGACCCATGCTGGCCACACCCGAGGTGCCAAGGCCAGGGCCCAGACATGAGGGCCGTTGGGGTCTGTGGGGAGCCAGGGTTCAGGTCTCCCTCACCAACACCCACTGCCCCTTTGCGACCGGGTGTGGGGGCATCCAGACCTCCCTCGGGGGCCAAGCCTTCACTGAAGGGGCCCTTCAGCCTGAGTGGGGCCTGGGCACCACACCACTGGGTTTCCCTGACATCTCTTCCCCACCAAGGCTCTGCCAAAGACTCACCGGTCCTCTCTGGGCAGGGCTGTGGGGGTGACCAGCGGGGCCTGGTCTGCTCACAGCCCACCTGGTCCCAGGCAGCAGGCAAGGGGCACTGTCCCACAGGGTCTGCTCCAGGCCGCAGCAGGTCAGACCCCTCTCCTGCAGACCACGTGAGGCTGCTCTCTGAGGCCTCCACGGGCTCCCACCTGGGGGACCTCAATGCAGGGTATGGGCTGGAAGGAACAGAGCAGGTCCACATAGGCCCTGGGCTGGGGCAGAGCAGGTCTGCAGTGAGGAGCTGCTGTTAGTCACCTAATCTAGAGACTCGAGGCTAAGGGTGAGATTGGAGGCAGGTGTTGTGCCCAGGGTGGCCGCAGGGCCAGGCTCTGGGCAGGAGCATGAATGACCGCAGGGCCTGGGCCAGGGCTGGGGTTGATGCTGGGCAGGCCGTGCTGGTCCCCAAGTTCCAGAGCAGGGACAGAGGTACCCTCTGGAGGCCCGAGACTCCAGCTGGGCGGGTCACATGCATAGCGATTCCAAGCTGTGGGCCAGGGCCTTGGGACCTTGCCAGCCGAGGCGTGGCCTGAGCCATGAGAAACAGGCCCCTCCCGGAGGCGCTGCCCTCGGGCCTCGGAGCACACGGCTTGGATGACAGCCTCCCGGCAGCCCTGCCAGGTGCTGGTCTGCCCGCTCTTGCTCATATTTCAGGTGCAGAGAACAGGGCACGTGTTTGCCAGCCTCCTGGCTTCTGGGTGAGCCCTAGAGGTGCTCCCAGAGGCCCAGACCCCAAGGCCCGGCCAATGGCAGCCAAGGCCCTGCAGGCCGGAGAGGCACCAGGCCAGTGACGATGCCACGTGCCAAACTCCTATCCATCCCTCAAAACCTCCTGGAAAATGTCCTTTTTCCCACCCCTCCACAGAAGCCATAAACGGGTGGGAAGGAGTCCCTGCGGCCTGAGGGGATTCCTAACTCTGATCCCTGAACCCTGTGACTGTGACCCCAGGTGGGCCTGCTTGGCACTTGGCAAGCACAGGGCGAGGCCACTTCCAGAGCTGCTTAGTCCCACCAACCCTGCGCAGGTCCCTTCCTAGCCCAAGTGGGGTGTGTGGGAAATGGGGGAACGCAGGGCCCTGCTGCTGAGGTCTCCCCCAAGGGCAGAAACGTGGTCCAGGAAAGCATGGCAGCCACAGTACACGGTCTCCTGGCAAAAGCATTGGCTCACCAGAAGCCTGCAGCCCAGCCACACCCTGCTGGTCACTGCTCCAGGCCAAGGCACGAGCCAGCAACCAGCCCAAGCCTCCATCACCCCAGGTGCCGAGCACCTCCCAAGCAACCCCCTCCCAAGTCAGCCTCCCCCACACTGGGATCTAAAGCCACCCACCCCACCAGCACAAAGCACGCTCCACACACAGATCCGTAACTTTATTTCCAGGTCAACTTTGGCTCCCAGTCACTCAACAAGGGGCAGCCTCTGAGAAGGCCGGTGCCAGCACCCTCCCGTCCCCCTTCCCAGATGGGGTCAGGCCCCAGCATGACCCACCGGCCTCCCAGGGCTGGCTCGTCTCCTTCTTGCTGGCCCCAGGCCTCAGCTGGCCCTTCCTTGATGGGCCTGAGATGGACGGACGGGTGGGGGTGGCACTGCCCAGCTCCAGGCCCAGGCTGGGTGGAGAGGGAACCGGGAAGGCAGCCTGGTGCAGAGTGGCGGCTTGGCCCTGATGCTCAGCCCAGAAGCTCCGCCAGGGCATCAGCCCCCAAGGCCCAGGGGGGACAGGGTGGGGAGAGGGAGGAGGAAGCAGGTCCTGGGATGCACAACCGAGCCGAGCTGGGTGTCCCAGGTGAGTGAGAGGGCTCTGAGCACTACTGAGCCTACTGGCTGCCCTCAGCCCCGCCCTCCGTCAGACAGACAGACAGACAGACTGCAGGCAGGCGGCATTCTGCAACTGGGGAAGGGAAAACCACGAAACGGTGCCTGCCACACTGAGCGCCGAGCAGCTGCAGGTGTGAGAGTGCAAGAGTGTGAGTGAGTGTGAGTGTGTGAGTGTGGGTGGGCAGCCGGAAGGGCGGGCGCTGCCTCCTCCCACGACCCTCCTCCTCTCCTGCCAGGGGGCAGGCGGCTACAGCTTGGCGGCCTCGGCCAGGCCCACGCGGTTCTCGTCGCGGTCGAACACGGTGTAGTAGCGGCCGATGAACACGTCGCCCAGGATCCAGAGCGGCCCCGCGGGCGGCGGGATGTCCATGCCCATGAAGCCGCTGAGGCAGATGGTCTTCCCGCCCTGGGACACCTGGAAGGGCGAAGCGAGCATTAGCACCAGCCGCCCGCCCGGCCTCCCCGCCTCCAGGCCGCCCGGCCCCGCCCCCCACTGCCCCGCCTCCAGGCCGCCCGGCCTCGCCCCCACGGCCCCGCCTCCAGGCCACCCAGGCCCGCCCACCCCCACTGCCCCGCCTCCAGGCCGCCCGGCCCCGCCCACCCCCTCACTGCCCCGCCTCCAGGTCGCCCGGCCCCGCCCCCACGGCCCCGCCTCCCCACCTTGAGCGTGTAGTCCTCCGCACGCAGCTTGTAGCCTTTGCCCCCCAGCTTCAGGGTGACCTCGGGCAGGCTGGACACCTTCTCGCAGGGTATGATGTACTGAAGGAAAGACGGCAGTGTGTGTGGGGGGGACAGTGTGTGGGGGGACAGTGGCCTGGGGAACAGCCACCTGGGTACCCGCCCCTCCCGCTGGCCCGGCCGCCCTGCTCACCTCTCCTTGGATGAGCGGCACGGCCCCGATGGCCTTCTGCAGCTCCCGCACCTCGTCCACGGGGCCCACGATGAGAGAGGTGCCCGTGTCCACGATGGCCTCACAGCCCTCCTTGCACAGGGTCAGGCCGCTGCCCACGTCGACCCTGCAGGGGACGTGGATGTGTCTCCCAGGGCCGCTCAGCACCCCCACCGTGCCAGCTGCAGCCCTGGCAGGAGGCTTTCTCCTCTCTCAGGCCTTGACCGTGAGAAGTCGGGCAGCAGAGCCCAGAAGCCAAGAGCAGGTTCACGGACAGTGGAGAGGGCAGCAGGTGACCAGAGGCACCTAGGGCCAGCGGGGCCCGGGGCCCGGCCCATCCATGGCCACAACCCCTCCCAAACCGACCAGAGCCTGGGCTGGTGGCTCCCCAGGGACCTGCTCGCTCCCTGGGGGCCTGCTGACCCGCAGCTGGAGGCCCCCCCCCAACCCCCCCCAACCCCCCCGAACGCAGCTTGGCCAGTACTCACTGCTCCATGTGGACCTGCCAGTAGGCTTTGCGGGTGACGTTGAGGTAGGAGAGGGGGCCTTTGTAGTACTTGGAGTCGGTGCCACCCAGCATCAGCTCGCCCCCTGGCTGTGCAGTCGGGTCCCTGCGAGGTCAGGGAGGGGCAGTCAGCCCCCTGCCCGTCCCATGTCCAGCCCGAGGGCCGGTAGGACAGGGAAGGCTGGGCCAGGTCACTGGCCAGGGGTGGTTGGAGCAATCTTAGAGAGCTTGCCAGAGCAGGACCTTCCTGAGCCCGCAGGATGGAAGGATCCAGAAGAGGCACAAGAAGGGATGGAGCTTCCTTCTCCTGCCCTAGGGGAGGGCTCCGGTCCCACACCCCGAGTGGACTGCAGGCCTGGCCCAGGGCCCGTGGTCAGGACCTCCTGGTCTGCCAGCAAGGGCAGCAGGGTCAGGCTGGCGGGCAGACGGGGACGGGAATGCTAGGAGCCAAGGAGGGGAACCAGAGGACTGAGGGAAGGCGCCGGGCAGCCCCGAGCGTTGAGCTAGCTGTTCCTGGCCTGTACCCTCTGGGCAGGCAGCCACTGGGCCACATGGGTCCCTCACTAGGCCCGGCTCTGGTTCTGAGGAAGGCCCACCCACCAGGGCTGGGCACGGCCCCCGGGGAGACACGGCCTTCTCTAGGGCCCGCTCCCCTTGGAAGGGCGGCCGCACTGCCTCCAGCCGCCGTCGGGGGCATGGCCCAGGGCCCCAGGGAGGACAGGGCCGCTGCAGCTGGGCCCGCTCCCCTGCACATCGGCGCGGCCGGGCCGTGGTGAGACGGGGCCGCCCGCGCACCTGTTGAGGTAGAAGGAGAAGATGTTCTTCTCCACCAGCTTCTGCTGCATCAGGTTGTCGAAGACCGGCACCACGTTGTTGACCGAGATGCCGGGGTAGGCCATGCCCAGGATGCCGTCGAACTTGGCTGCGATGAAGGTGATGCCCGGCTGCTTGGTGGCCTCGCCGAAGACCTGCCGCTCCACCTTGACACCGCCCGGGCCTGCCTTGCCCGAGTTACAAGGCACCTGCGGGGGGAGGGGGGGGAGGAAGGGGTGCAGGGGGTCAGGGGGCCTTGTAGACCCATGAGCTTTTCCCCGAGCCCCAGGCGGGCGCTCCCAGCCAGCCTTGCGTGTGCACGGCCCAGCTACAAAATGCAGCGGGTCCCTGCCCATCACCTGGCACATGGAGCTGAGGGCAGGGGGCTGGAATCAAGGGCTGGAAACATGGGGGGGGGGGAGCGAAGGAGTTGAGGGGTTTGGGGGGCCCACTCTGGCAGAACTTTAACAGGGATCGGGGAGCACAGATGGAGGCCCTGCTCAGCTCCAGCTCCCACCCCTTCCCACCTTGGCAGCTTCTGCCCTCAGCCCAGCCCAGGGAACAGGGCCCCCACTCTCAACCCTGGCAATTGAGGCCACGCCCCCGCTCCTGCCCCGGCAGGCTGCAGGCAGAGCAGGATGTGGGAACGGGCTGTGCTGTGCGGGTGACAGTGGAAGAGGGAGTGTGCTGGGCCACATCCTGCCTCAGCCGGAGCAGCTGGGGGCGGGGCCCGGCAGACTCGGGGGTGGGGGGGTGGGGAGGGTGGCCCAGAGAAGCCGAAGCGCCTGGGAAAGGGCTGCTGGCCTCAGCTGGCCCGGGTGCCATGGCCTGGGCCGCCTGCAGCCGACGACAGCCCTGCAGGAGGCTCGCTGCCTTCCTGTGCCTCAGGGGCCGGGGCCGGGGCTTTGAGGGACCTTCTCTCGTCCCCCACAACTCCCGGGCCAGGTCTCGAGCTGGCTCCACACCCAGAGACTATCACTGGCCCGCTGGCCCCTCCTGAGGGGGAGCATGCCCCCCCACCAATGCTGGTGGGGACCGAAAGCACCCCGTGTCCTGTCAGCTGCCGGAGGGGCTCCCCACACCTCTGCCCTCCCCAGGAGCAGGACGCCCTCCCCTGCCCAGGACCAGCCCCAAGCACCTGCAGGCATCTCAAACCCAAGCATCAGATTGAGCGAGTCCTCCCTCAGGCCCACCTGCCCACCCACGTGCAGGGAGCCAGGGCGGAGGCTGCCCCGTTAGCCACCCAGTGGGCCCTGGTCCCAAACCTGCACCTGTGCACCCTGGCTCAGCGCCGCCTCGGTGTGGAAACCCTAGCTCTGCCCCACTGGCCTTCGAACCCCCGGCGAACCCCTGGGTCAGGCCTGCTCCCTTCCCGCCCCCACGCTGTCCCCCGCGGGCACAGCTCTCTCCCCTCCCTCCAGACCTGCACTTGGCTGTGACCCCGGCGTCCCCCCAGCTGACAGCCACTGCCACCCAAATCAGCAACCTCTCCAGGGAGCCGGAGCCACCAAGGCCACCGAGAGAGGGACTCACCGACACGGTGTCCTGGCTCAGGTACCCCGAGAGGCTGCCTGAGCCGTAGTGGATGGCGAAGGAGGTGCCGTTCTCCACGTACGTGCTGGACTTCCCGCTGTTGTACTTGTGGTGGATCCCTGTGCCACAGGAGCGGTCAGCCTGCCGCCCGCCGTGGCCTCCGACCCTCGACCCCACACTGGGACAGGCTGCTCCCGCCGGGCCCGGGACAGTGGGCTAGCACCAGCCTGGGTCTTGCCCCATCCCGGCCGTCACAGGCCCAGCCCACGAGAAACGAGGCCGGCAGGAACAGGTTCACCCGGAAAGCGGGAGCCCTGGGCCGGGCCGGCTGGTGCGTCTAAGAATCGGGAGCAGCAGGCTGCCCACGTGCAGCCTCCTCCCCGGCGGTCAGCCCACAGCCAGCCCCCGGGACCGGAGGAGGCAGGCAGAGGCTGGGCAGCAGCCCCCAGCGCCCAGGGAGAGCTAGTCCCCCCACCCCACAGGGCCTCGGCCTCCTGCCCGCTCCAAGCTGAGTGCGGGCAGTGCAGAGCGGGCCCGGCCCCTGACACCCTCCCCACTTGGGGCCGGACAGACGCTTGGCTTACAGCAGGCGATGTCCAGCAGCTTGCAGTGGATGGACGGGACCCACAGGTTGGAGGAGCCGGTGTCGAAGACGACAGTGAAACACTGCGGGGGCGTCCCGATGCCGATCTCCCCGTAGTACTGGGCCTGGGGGCGGGGAGGGCTGTCAGCCCGCGAAGGGGCCCCCAGTCCAGACCTGCCACCCCAGGCCCCGGCGTGCAGCCCCACCCCTACTTGGCCAGGGTGAGAGGAAGGAAGACCCCACACCCCCATTTGGAACATAAAACCAGTGTCCAGTCAGTTAGGACAGGCTCTGCCAGCCATGAACCTCGGGCGGGGAGGACCTGAGCCTCATGAGGGGAGGACCAGAGCCTCGGGCGGGAGGACCCCCGCGGTCCAGGCCCTGAAGGGAGAGGAGAGACTGCCTCTCCAGGACGGGGGCCAAGTCAGAGCCTGACTCTGGGCCTCAGTTCCTACCCTGCTCCTGCTCCTGCCCAACAGGGCCAAGCCTGGAGGGCTCCCAGGTAGAGGAGTCCGGGTGGCCAAAGGGAGAAGGGACACCCTGGAGGTTCGGAGTCCCACACGGCCCAGCCTCGCTGCCTCACAGCTCTGGGCCTCAGTTCCCCATCTCACACAGAGGGAGCAGGGGCTCCAGGGAGCATATGGGCGCATGTGCCCTGTGAACCTCAAAGGGAAGCCCCATCCTTGGCCCTCTCGTAGGTCAGAGGGCATTCTTGAGCTTGTGGTCACCTAGGCCCTGCCTGCCTGGGCACTGGGCATCCCCTCCCCCAGGGAAGGAGCCCGGGACACCAGTCACCACAGGATTCTGGCACCAGTCCCCCTCCCCGCCCCCCTCCCCCGGGCATCTCTCTCTGGCCCATTGAGCAGCTGACTCATTAATTGTCCGGATTGGGGGGGAATGGAGAATGACTCAGCAAATACCCGAGCATGGGCACTGAGGAAAATCAGGAACTGGTCAGTTGACCCTGGGCCACAGCCCCCCTCCACCGGCTATATCACATGCCTGAGGCTCCAGCTTCCTGGCATGGCCGGGGCTCGGGACAGCCAGGACTAAGTGCACAGCCCCTGAACCAACCCCAGGTGGACCCAAGGCCGATGGCAGCAAGAGGCCAGCTCCCTAAGGCTCGGGTGGGGCACCCCAAGATGTCCCCAGATCTGGGATAGGATGACCAGGCCCCAGCTTGTGGTGTGGCTTCCAGAACGTTCCAACCCTGAGTCTCTACCCTGCTCAGGCGGTGGACACAGACTGGGTCACAGGTTGCCCCGGGCCTGCCAGCAGGTGCGCAGGAACACAAGCTCCAAAGCAGTTAGTTACGCCCCAGCAGGCAGGCCCAGAACCCGATCTCCGGGGGGCAGGCCTGTGCTAGACGCTGGGCTCCCCAAGCCGGCCAGTGGCCCTGCGCCCAGCTCCTCACCGGGGAGGGTGACGCTGGCCCCACACCCCACAGGCCGGCCTCGAGGAGGAGGCACCGCCCGACTCTGAGCCCATGGTCAGTGGCCCGCTGAGGTCACCGTCTCAGGTGTGTGCCAAGGTCACCCCAACCAGCCCTCCCTCTCAGCCAGGCAGGAGCGCGGGCTGTGCAGACCCCAGGGATGCGGGCAGGGGGCATGGCCGAGTGGAGGCTCCTCCCACACAGGGCAAGTGAGCCCTCAGAGGCCGGTGCTGAAACAAGAGCATCCTCCACCACGTGTGCGGCTCCCACGGACCTTCCCCCAGAGCCGTGTTCTGGGTTAGCCTGCCACCCCCACCCAGGTGGACACACTCTCCCACACTCACGTCCATGTAGTTCTTGAGCACCTCGGGGACGGGCCCCCCGGTCACCGCGGGCACCCCCAGGGCGTATTTGGAAAGGGAGCCCTGGGCGATGAGCTTTTCCACGGGACCTCCCATCTCCGACATGGTCCGGCGGATGGACGTGAACTTGTGCAGCGGGATTCTGTTGAGAGGGGGGCAGGGGCGGGGCTCCTTAGGGCAGGGCAAGCCTCTGTCTCCCTCCTGGACCCCCTGCACCCACACCCAAGCATCCCCGCTGGAGGCAGCCAGCACCTGCTCCACCCCCTCCTCAGCCACCAGGGCCTTCAGAGACCCCCTCGTCTCCTGTCCCCACTGGGATCTCTCCCGTGATCTCCTCTGGTGGGATCCTTCCGGCGTCGGCAGCCACCTGTCACCCCTTTGCTCTGAGCCCTGTTCACCTGGCCCTCTGGCCGCAGCTCCACTCAGACGGTAGACCCCCATGCTCCCACCTCCCCTGTCCTCCCTGGGGCAGCTGCCTCCTGGCATCAGATTGGGCTTCAATGCCACCCCCTCTGAGGAGTCCTCCTGACCAGCCTCCGCTGCCCTTCACATCACCCCCGTTTCTTTCCATCGCTCTCACCCCACACTGCAGTGACCTCGGGCGCGTACTGCTGACCCCTCACTCTCTCCTCCCCAGATGCAGCCCCGGGGGGATCAGGACTGCACCTGGAGAGCGGGGTCTCGGCTGACAGCCCCCTGGTACCCCCCTGGGAGCACCCTTCACAGGAGCCTCTGCCTCCCAGCACAGGGGCCCTGGTTGTGTGGTGCACGGGCCTTGGCCATCAGAGCAGAAAGGGGTCCCTGGAGCCTGGGCCTGAGCTCCCTCTCTGCTGCCATGGTGAGGAGGCGGGGCAGGAGAGCACACTGAGCAAGGTTAGCAGCCACCTGGGATTCGAAGTTCAAGGTGATGGCTGGCTGTTGCCAGCAAGCCCAGGGTGTGTCCTGGGAAAGTGGGAGGCTGGTGGGAAGAGCCCGGGGTTCCTGCCTGGGGGGAGGGGAGGGCCGTGCCCTGCAGCAATCCAGGAGCCAGCAGCCTCCTGCCCCACTGCACTGGCGGTGTGAGGGGCTCTGGCCCCGCTATCCCACCCAGAACCCTCACCCAAGTTCAGAGGCTTGTGGGTGGGGCAGAGGCAGGCTCAGGCCTGCGGGCTGCTTCCCCCACAACTGCTCCAGTTGGGGCTCCTCACCCCGGGTCACAGCCCACGCAGGGCAGCCCTTTGGCAAGGCCCAGCCAGCTCAGCCCACAGCCAGCTCCCCAGCCTATGATCTCATCCACTTTCCCATGGGCATAAGGCCCTCGGCCCAGGAGGACCGATTGGGGCCCAGGCTGGATACACAGCCCCCAGGGCTGGGGGCGCAGAGGCATAAAGGAGTGGGCCTGCTGGCAGAGCAGGAAGCCTAGCAAGGGCAGGAGAATGGGGGTGAGGGGGCCCTCAGCCTGGCACAGGGGTGCAGGCCCTCAGGCCTGAGGCCACTCCCCCAGACCCTCTCCTTCAGCTAACACCCTTCCTATCTCTTGGGTTTTGGGACTCTTAGACCTTAAGACTTAGGGTGGCCTCGAGGGTCTCCTAGCCCATGGCCTGCGGTGAGATCTCACGTGACAAAGCGGGGGAAGGCAAGCCCAGTTCCCAAAGGGGAGCCCCAAGCGGGAGAACAACTCGCCCACGTTCAGGGGCCTGTAAGCCAACACCGGGGCCTCCAGACTTCCACACACGGGCGCACAGGCACCCACCCGCCGGTCCTGGGAGGCTGGGTCGGCCCGGAGTCACAGCGCCCTCCCTCCTGCCCCGCCAGGATGTGGGCAGGGTGGACGCCCGGGTTGGGGAGGCGGGGGCTTGAGCGAACCCCGCGGCTGCAGAGCGCCCCGCCGCACCCCAGGCGGCCCTGCAGGAGGCAGGGCTCGGGGGGAGGGGGGGGGGGCGCGGAGGTCATGAGGGGCCGCGGGCCTCACCTGATGAGCGCGGCGGCGGGCGCGGCCAGCAGGCCGAGCAGGAGCAGCAGGCAGGGGGGCTGCATGGCGGCGGCCGGGTCGGGTCGGGTCGGGTCGGAGCGGACGGCGGGGTCGGAGCTGACCGCGCCGAGGTCGCGCGCTTATAGCCGGGATGACGGCGCAGTCGGGCCGGTCAGCTGACTGGCTTGTTTGCGCCCGGGCCGGTCACGTGGGCGAGGCCGGCGTGCGCGGGGCGGGGCCTGGGCGGGCGTGGGCGGGGCTGACCCGGGACACGCCCCCGGCCTGCAGGGAGCCTCCCGCCCGGTCCCCGCGGGTCGCGACCCTCACCCCCGGAATCGCGGGCCCCCCCACCCCCCGACTCGGGCGTCACAGGCCCCGAGCGGCACAGCCACGGACCTGAGCTGCAGGGTCCCGGCCAGGACTCCCCTGGCCGCCTTCAGCGGCGGCACCCCGAGTCTTGGCTCCTCCTCCCCAGGCCCAGGCCCGCAGGCGGTGCTTCAATGCGGCCCACCCCCTTCTCAGCCCCCCTTCCCTGGGGCGCCCTGCTCCACCTCCCCTGTGCCCACCGCTTCTGCGCACCCCCTGGCGCCCGGATCCCCCCGCCCCCTTTGCCTGGGAGTCTCAGGGACCCTCAGCCACCCTCAGCCTCTCTGTGCCGGTGTCCACGACCTGCCCCCACCCCGCCCCTCACTCCCATCTCCCCAGAGCAAGGCCAGGCCTGGCCCCGGTCCTCCGCCTCAGACCCCCTTCCTCTGGGACCCCAGCCTGCCCTCCCACGTCCTCCCTAGGCCTCAAGTCCATGAGGACTGGGTTCGCAGGGCCTGGGGAGTGAGCCCTCTGCTGTGGCCACAGTGACGGCCGCCACAGGACCACCCTGTGCTCCTTCCTGCTCCATTCCAGGCCTGGGTCTGCGCTCAGTCCCTGAGGAGGGGCCGGCTGCATGCCCGTGCCCAGGCCCAGCCAGAGGAGGGGCCGGCCTTAACCTCCAGGAGGAGTTAGAGGTCATGCCAAGAAGGGAACGAGGTGGAGGAATGTGCTAGAATGTGACTGCTGTCCCAGAGGCACTCAGGAGGCCGGCAAGGCCGCGGGAGGGGGTGGTCGGAGAGGCGGCTTATGGCTGGGAGGGAGGGCAGAGGTGGCGGTGGTCTGGCTGGGGCTGCCTGGAGCCAGGCTGGGAGTCTGGGGCTCCCCCTCCCTGCCCCCCCCCCCCCCCACAGAGCAGCTGAGAAGAGACCTCTGGTGCCCAAAGGCCAGGGAGGCCCCTCCCCCATGCACCTGTCAGTCCCCGCAGGACAGAGCCCCTCTCCATGCTGTTCCCAGGATCCCTCAGCACCCAGAGCCGAGTCTGGCACGTGGTGGATGCTCAACAGCTATGTGTGGGAGGGACAAAGGGGTGCTCGGGGTCCCTCCCTGTGTGAGTGGCCAGTGGGTCCCAGGGGGCCCTCCCCTGGTGCCCTGCCCAGTGTGGAGTGGGCCCAGAAAGAGGCCTCCCTCAGGCCAGAGGCCATGGGCCCAGCAAAGCCTCAGGGCCTCTCTGACCTCTGACCTGCTCACATCTACTGGCCCAGGGCCCTGGCGGGCCTGGTGGGGACAGGGCTCCCACGGCATCTGGGCAGGTGTGGGGCCCACAGGTCTGAGCTGGGCGGGCACCCAGGGCATGGCTCTTGGTCTCTGGTTTCTAGTGGGTGTGGGCCAGGGTCCAAGGACTCCAGAGGGACAGCCAAGGCCCAGGAGGGGGGCTGCTCGGTGAGTCAGGGGACAAGATGGGGTTGGAAGCCATGCCACATGACCACCCCTCAGACCCTGGTAGCCATCCCTCCCAGACTTATTAGTTCAACACCCACCTCGAGCTCTGGGTGCTGGGACGTCACGGGACCCACACAGACTCCCTCCCTTATGGAGGTCACCCTCCAGACCGGGGACCAGACACCACGAGGGCTACTGAAGGAGACAGGGCTTCGGGGGGAGACGGGGGCCGGAAAGGGCCACGGCGACAGGAAGGAGGTGTTGCAATGGAGAAGCCTCGTGTGAGCCGCCTGAGGAGGAGATGGCTCAACACTGAGGCCGGCATGGACCGCCTGGTGGGGAGCAGCCAGCTGAGCGGAGCCCAGGCAGAGGGGGGAGCTGCGTGTAGGGGTCAGAGAGGAGCCCCCGCTGATCCGGGTCTTGTCCCCACGCTGAGCGCTCCTAGAACTGCCCCAAACGTGGGGAGGGGGGGAAGGAGGGGGCGCCGGGGGCCTGGCTGAGGCTGGGCAGGGCCCAGAGGCTGGGTGGAGCTGTCAGCTTTGGGGCACACTTGGGAGGCAGGGCCAGGAGGGCTCTGGCAATGGGACAAATGGAGGGCCGTGGAAAGGTCCATGCTCAGAGGGTCTGTCCAAAACAGCCAGATGGTGGCATGCCATTGGCTGAGACGGATGCGGGAGAAGAGACGGGGGGGGGGGGGGGGGGGTAGCTCAGTGTTGGGGTGTGCCGTGGAGACGGCGCCCAGGGCCCTGCAGTGGTTGTTGAGTGGCAGCAGCTGTTGGAGCTGGGAGTGGAGGGCGCAGGTCCAGGCTGAGAGAGCAGGACCAAGGGATGCCCAGGGCCACCCGACTCCCTGCCTGGCGGACACTAGGCCACGCTCCTCGGGTGCTGTGGGGATTCCACTCCCAGCAGCCCTCTTGCCAGGAGATGCCACTCCATGCACTTTGACCCCAGAGCACCAGGCGAGGGACTGCCTCCCCCCGGCACACTGAGGAACCCCAATTTTCAATGACCCTCCAGGACTCAAGTGTGATGTGCCCTCCTCACCGGTCAGCGGTAACTCAGTGACGAGACTGGACACAACAAGGGCGGGAGCGGACTAGAGGGAGCCCAGGGTCTCCCACCTTAGGAGGTAAAAGATGGGGGAGGGGAGCAGAGGGACCAGAGACCAGGAGAGGCGTGCCGAGGCCCAGCGAACAGCGGCTCCAGGAGGGGTGGCTGCTGGGACTCTGGTTCAGGGGAGCAGTCCCCGGCGTGGACCGTCTGACCCTGAGGAGAGCTGCCCAGGCGTGGTGGGGTGAAGTCTAGGGGAGCGGCTCCTAGGAGGGGCCCGCGAGGGGACAGGGGGTGCTGGTGTGCGGGCAGATAGCGGACGGGAACGGGGTGGGGGTGGAGCGGGAGCGTCTCCCCTAACGCTGGGGATGGGGTGGGGGGTCTCAGAACGCAGCTCGGTGGAAGTGTCCGTCCTCCCTCACACCACACCCTCCCAGGGCCGGGCGGGTTAGCGGGAGAAACACCAGCATGACTCCTGAGGGGACGAGGGCCAGGGAGACTCTCCTCGTGGTCTGACAATCCACACAGACGTGCGGTTTCAGCAGGAAGCTCCCACAAGACGCCGGGGCGCCTGACAAAACGACAGACAAACCCCAGCGGAGAACAAGGATCTGATAAGGATGCGCCTCGGCCGCGAGCCAGGCACTCGAGCTCAACGCTGAGCAAGAGCACCGCCCTACTGGAAACGGCGAAGACCTAAATGCCAGGGATTAGGAGGTGCTGGGGGTGCGAGCCCGCGAGAGGCACCTGTGTCGTGTGGGAAGTGTTCTCCGAAACAGCAGTGAGACATTGCTGCACGCCCACCAGAAGGCCCAGATCCAAACGGAGAGCACACGCTGGGCGGGTGGAGCACAGGAACGGCACTCGGGGCTGGTTGGGGTCAGGGGGGGAGTGGGGGGGGAAGGGCACTTTGAAAGCAGTCTAGTGGTTTCTGACAAAACCAGACATAGTCTCACCGCAGGATCCAGTAACAACCTCCTTCAAAGACTTGAAAACTTAGGTCTAGCCTGGCCGGCGTGGCTCAGGGGTTGAGCGTCAGCCATGAACCAGGAGGTCAGGGTTGGATTCCCAGTAAGGGCACATGCCTGGGTTGTGGGCTCAATCCCCAGTGTGGGGTGTGCAGGAGGCAGTGGATTGACGATTCTCTCATCATTGATGTTTCTATCTCTTCCTCTCCCTTCCTTTCTGATATCTCCTTTCCTTTCTGCATTTTAAAAAAGAAAGGGGAGAAACCAAGATGGCGGCATAGGTAAACACCTGAACTTGCCGCCTCACACAACCACTTAAAAACTACAACTAAAAGACAAACGGACATCATCCAGAGCCACGGGAAGGCTGGCTGAGTGGAAATTCTACAGCTAGAAGGGAAGAGAAAAGCACACAGAGACTCAGGAGGTGCAGAAGTGCACAGGTATGGAGACACATGAGGAAAGATCTGGCAACTGAGTACATGGCTGGCTTTTTCAATCAGGAGGGAGACACAAGCTCCGGACTGCTCTGAACTCCAGTTCTGGGTGAGACTCTGGGGACTCAGACTCATGTGGGGAGAAACTGGACTATCTGGCAGAGGGCTAAACTCGAGGGCGGCTTTCTCTCAGAGGATACTGAGACCCAGGGGCTTCTTAGGGCAAGGCTGAGGATCACCCATAGCTGTTTGCTCTGCCCTGTTGATTCCCTGAGACCCTGCCCCACCCAATTTACAACCCCACCCCATCTGTGTGCAGAGGCTTTTGCATATGAGTGGCCTGGCCCTTTGCAATCTAAAATTACCTAACAAACTGCAGCTGAGTCAGAGAGCCCCAGAACTTCCAAAAGAAGGCTCAAGGCCCCATAACATCTTGCATTGCTTCACAGCTGGGCCTCATCTGGGCACCTCCAAACCCCAAACAAAGAAGAGGAATCTGCAGATCTCTTCATAGCTCCTGCTGAGTGGCCTTAGGCAGAGGCTAAATTAGCACCTCATTGGAGATCCAAGAGCCAGTGTACCCAGTGGTCAGAGAGAGAGACCATCAGATTACAACTCCTCAGATCCATAAGGAACACACTCAGGGGGGCAGACTCAGTGAGCACCAAAGCCCCACTTAAGCAAGACCTGCCCCATAAGGGTGTCTCCAGCACAGAAGTTGTCCCATTGTAGACACAACTGATCCTCACAGCCTGGAGGTCAACTCCTCCCAGTGATACCAACAACAATCAAGACCTAACTACAACAAGACTGTGCACACAGCCCACAAAGGGGTGCACCAAGAGTGTCCACCTCAGGTAGTTGGGAAGGCTCAGCTACTGGGCCCTATAGGACACCTAGCACACAAAGTTACTTTATCAACTCAGGGGAGCAACAAAAATGCAGAGACAAAGAAACAGGTCACAAATGAAAGAAATGGAGGAAAGCAAACTACTGGATATAGAGTTCAAAACCACAGTTATAAGATTTTTCAAGAATTTTCTAGAAATCATTGATAAATTTAGTGAGACCCTCGAGGATATGAAAAAGGACTAACTAGAAATTAAGCATACACTGACTGGAATAAAGAATAATATACAGAGGGATCTGTAGAATCCCAAGAATCAAGTCAAAGATTTGAAATATAAAGAAGCAAAATACACTCAACCAGAAAAGAAAAAAGAATAAAAAAATATGAAGATAGTGTAAGGAGCCTCTGGAACAACTTCAAGCATACCAACATCTGAATTATGGGGGTGCCAGAAAAAGAGAGAGAGCAGGATATTGAAAACTGATTTGAAGAATAGGTTAGGCATCAATCAGGCTGGCAGGAGAGTGGTTATCAGGTTGACAGGCAGAAACAGAGGCAATCACGAAGGCAGGCAGGCTAGCAGTTGGGAGCCAGCACTCCTGGATTGTGAGAGGGATCTGGCCAAAATGGGCAGTTGGGCATCCCTCTAGGGGTCCCAGATTGAGAGGGTGCAGGCTGGGCTGAGGGACACCCCTCCCCCATGCACCAGGCCTCTAGTATAAAATAAAAAAGAACCACAACCCATAAGAAGATGGACAACCCAGTGGAAAGGGAAGAGGAGGGAAGCCAGGCGCCAGCAGATATGGCCGTGTTGTCTTCATCGTCCTTAGGAACGTCCCGATGGCAGGTGGGAGCTGCCCGGCACACCCAGCAGGACGCTGTGTGCAAACACTGGGAAACCAAGTGGTGGGGAGGGAGCTATGGGAGTGAGCGGCCGGCTGAACGGCAAATTGGCACGCTGGTCCCGAGCTGCCCTAGGCCAGCGGCACCTCTTCGAGGGACAGACCCACAGTGAGGGTCCCCAGTCACAGATCAGGTGTGAGAAGGTGCACGCAGCAACACTGACAATAGCCCCCGACACAGCAGTGAGATGAATTGTACATCAGATTCACACCCTGGAGGTGACCGACTTTGAGAAGACACAAACCCCCAGCATGCACAGCGGAGCGGGGGCTGTGGCTGCTGGCCCTTCTCTCCCCTCTGTCCCCTTGTCGCTCAGGGAGGAGAGAAGGGGTCCTAGCTGGCGGGCAGTCTCTTCTCTGCCCTGGGCCCCTGCCCTGGGCCTGGGTGTCACCCGGAGGCCCCGAGACCCCCTGCAGCCCGGGAGGAGAGTGCTGGCCAGGCCCTCAGCTCTGGCTCTGAGCCTGTGGCTTCCTGAGGCCCGGGGAGAGGAGAGGAGGGGTCTGTGAGTGCAAGGGCTGGGCTGCGGGTGGCCTGGGCGGGGGCTGCTCTGGGTGCTGGGTGTGAAGTCGTTGTGATCGGTCCTCCCTGCAGGTGGGTGGGGGAAGGGCTAAGAAGCTGAGTCATGCCTGCTGGGCTGCCCTGCCCTCCAATTGGGCCTGAGTCACCCCACTTGCAGGCCCTCGGAGCCAGGAGGAAGTGGGGGTACAGCTCCCTGGGGCCCCAGCCACAGGCCCAGGGCATTAGTTCTGCGGGGGAGGAGGCCATTGAGGGAATTAGCGTTGGGTCAGCTGCCTTGGGCGGGGCCTGAGTTGGTGGGGGAGGCTGGGCTGAGAGTGGCTGGCACAGTTAGGGCAGGGGGAGGGTGACGGGCACGGGGGTGGGGCAGGGGGGAATGCCAGGCTCAGCTGGTCCAGGAGGGGCATTCTGGGTGCCCTGGGGGACAGGGACCTGGTGTGGCCTCGTGCCCTTCCGTTCTCCCCACGAGAGTTAGGCAACCTTCCCGCTGTCATTCAGGGCTTCCCATCCAGTCACGGCCCCTGTGCCTCAGCCCAGCCTGCACGCAGGGAGGCACAGTGTCCAGGGCCCGCAAGGGCTGGAGCCCAGTCCGTTGTCCTCTCCCCTGGGCCTTGGCTTCTCCCCTGAGCCCCAGCTGCCACCGTCCCCAGTTCTGTGCCTCGTGTGGGGCTGACTCCAGACCGGCAGGGCCTGGGGCAGGCCCGGCACTCTTGGGGCATCGGGAGGAGCCAGGTGCTGCAGGGACACTTGCTTTCTTCAGTCTGGTGGGTGGACCTGCTGACCTGTTAAGCCAGCACCCCCCCCCCCCCACACACACACACTGGTGGATGGCACTGAGATGGAGACAGAGCTCAGAGGCTTAGAGAACACAACCGTAGCTCGGGGCTTCAGTCTAGATGCGGATGAAGAGGAGACCAGGGTCCTCATGACTCTGGAGTAGGCACCCCAGGGCCAAGGATTGAGCTCAGTGCCATGGCCTTCCCCTTGGGAGGTGGTTTGGGAGTCTGGCAACCACATGGGGACCTTGGGGAACCCCAGGAATGCCTGGAGCAGACATGCACTTGGCCAGGCTGTGGGGGGCCCGGGAGGGCCTAGCTGCCTCTACCCCATTCACTGGGGAGACAAACCGGGCATGCAGGGAACCCCTCTTAGGGGTCCCACAAACCCTGACCAATTCAGGCAGGTTCAGGAAAGACTTCCTGTGAGAGGTGCTCTGGGGGGTTGCTCTGAAGCGTGGGGGGTGTTGGGGCCCAGGGGCATATGGATGTGGTGGTGGGTTTGAGGCTCATTGTGGTGAACTGCACAGAGCTCTGGGGGTGCAGCCAGGTCTCGCCCTTGGGGTCTGTGTCCCTGCGTTCTCTGCCACTTGGTGACAGACTCGGGGTGCGAGGACCGAGGCTGCCCTGCGCCGAATGGCAGAGAACAGAGATGCCAGGGGCGAGGGCAGGGGAGGGGAGGGTGGGGAGTCACGTGGTGGTAACCTGGCCGGTCGTGGTGCCCAGCTATTGGGTCAAACGTCGTTCTGGGCGTCTCGGTGAAGGTGACCTTCTCCTGTGATTGACATTCCAGACAGCAGGCTTGGACTGGAGCAGATGGCCATCCGTCACGTGATGGGCTCAGCCAGTCAGCTGCAGCCTTGAGAAAAGCCGAGGTCCATGAGGGCGAAAGAATTCCACTTCCAGGTGCCTTCTGGCTGGAGCTGCTACCTCAGCTTCTTGGGGGTCCAGCCTGCAGGACTCATGGTCACTGGAGCCAACCCTTCAAATAATCCCTCTAGATCACATGTGTCAAACACAAGGCCCTCGGGCCAAATCCGTCCCGCCAGGCCTTGCAATGTGGCCAGCACCTCGCTGTCATCACTGCACTCCGCTGCGTTTCCATCACAATGACAGTTTATGACTGTTCAGTAAACCATTCGGCCCACGATTTAGGCTGGATTTTAGATTTTTGCCCCTTCTCTGATTGAGCTCGACACCCCTACTCTAGATAGATGGATGATGGGTGGGTGGGCGGATAGAAGGGTGGGTGAATAGGTGGATGGAAGGATGAAAGGAAAAATGGGTGGATAGAAAATGTATAGATGGTGGGTGGGTGGGTAGGTGGGTGGGTGGAGAGATGGTGGAAGAATGAATAGGAGATGTATAAATGGATGATGGATAAATGGATGGATGATGGATGTGTGGGTGGATGATGGATGTAAAGAGGGATGGATAATGGATAGATGGATGGGTGGATGGAGGCAGGGAGGGAGGGAGTGGTTGGATGGATGATGGATGGATGGGTGGTTGGATGGGTAGATGGATGGATGGGTGGATGGGTGGATGGATAGATGGATGGATGGACAGACAGACAGATAAGCTCACCATCTCTGGACAACCCTGACCAATAGGCAGGCTCAGGAAAGGCTTCCTGAGAGGTGCTCTGGGGGGTTGTGAGCCGGGCAGACAGGGGTGTTGGTGACTGCTGGGGGTATGCAGGGAGGCGGGCTGGGTGAAGGCCTCTGGGGGTGGAGGGGCTGAGTTTGGAGTGCAGGCCCAGTGAGGGCTGAGTTACCACAGGGATGTGGATGGAAGGGAGGACAGAGGCCCAGATCCAAGCGTTCCCTCTCCTGCAGTGACACCTGGGAGGGGAGGGACCTGAGCCGGGATTATGACCTGAAGAATGGGACACGGCAGTGACAACATACTGGGAAGTGGTGGGCACGGGGAGGTGAGGAGAGGAGTGAGTCACTGAGAAAACAGCAGTGCCTGCCAGTGCCGGTGGCTGCGTGACAAAGGACCACAGGTGGAGCGGCTTAAAACAACACAGTCATCCTCTCGTGGCCTGGAGGCCGGGCATGGAGATCGGCCTCCCAGGCTGAGACCCAGGTGCTGCTGGCTGGTTTTTCTGGGGCTCCAGAGCAGACCCCCTCCCCGCCCTTCTCAGCTCTGGGGGATGCTGCATCCTGGGTGCATGGCCCTGCCCGTGCCTTCCCGACTCCCCTCCCCATCCCCCCCCCCCGCCTCTTTCCCGGAGTCCCCTGTGAGTCAATCGAGCCCCCCAGGTCACCCCGGGTCCACAGCCTGACCTGCAAAGCCCCCTTTGCCCTGTGAGGTCACATGGGCACAGGCTCGGGGGTCAGAATATGGGTGCCCTTTGTGGACACAGAGAACATGGGGATGAGGACAGGTCTTCGGTTGGGGGCCCAGAGCATGGGCGGTGCCAGTGGCTGGACTTCGGAGAGAGGTGTCCCCAAGGACGTGGTGCATCTGGGCAAAGTCAGGCCACGGCCCAGGGAGGGTGAGGGATGGAATCAGCTGGCCAGGGCCTGGCCTGGCACCTGTACAACCACCGGGGCAGGCGTCAGGAGCCCAGCCTTTGTCTGAGGGGCCTGTGACGGGGCTGGGGCTGGGACGGGCACCGGGGGCCGTGATGGGGTCCCTGGCAGACACGGGGGGGCTGAGTGGAGGGGCTGAGGTAAGATGGGTGGGGGCTGGACTTGGGGAGCTCGCAGGGCTGTGGGAGGGAGGTAGTGGGGCTGGTTGAGTGAGCTGGGCCCTGGGGAGTGGTGGGGGAGTGAGTTGCAGGGCTGCCTGGCCGTAGGGCCGAATTGCTCTGCCGTCACGCCCGGGCTGGCTGTGGCCGGTTCTGCGAGGAGCAGGCTCGGTGAGAGCGGGAATTGAGCAATGCTGGCCTTGCCCAAGTGCTCGCGTCCCACAGAACAAAGGCGCGGCTGGTGCCTCTGCAGCTGGAGGCCCGGGAGAGGAGGCGCAGCCCCTGCCTCTGCACTCACCTCACCGCTCTGCACACACGGCCACGGTGACCTTGCTCCACACCACACGCCAGGCCGGCCAGGCCGCCTCGCCTCCGTGTCCCGCCTCGACCCAGAGCGGTCTCTGCAGAGCCATGGGGCAGGCAGGGGTGCCCACATCGCTGGTGCCGGAGGGCAGGGCCCTGCGACCCTGTCCCAGCCTCTCGGAGGGGGTGCAGAGGTGGGCCGGGCAAGCCCAGGGGAGGCCTCCACTCCCGGGAGAACCTGCTCTGCCTCGGCTCCCGGAACTGACCTTATCAGCCTCCCTGCAGCTCTCCACCCTCTGCCCACGGCCACGGCCACCGGGCCTGTTCCTGGGGCGGGCCCAGGGCTGGCGGTCAGTGCCCGGCGCTCTCCGGGGTGCCAGCTCCCCAGGGCATCCAGCCCCTCCCGGGCAGCTGGATAAACGGGCTGGGGGCTGTGACGCCCCCTCTTTGGAGCAGTGACCAGGGGGGCAGGAGGAGGGGGGCTGTTAAGACCGGCCTTCCCCATGGGGAGGTGGGGGTGACCTCCCCTCAGCAGTCCACTTAGTGACTCAGTCTGTAGGCCCCTCTTTTGGCCAGTAAACCTTCACTTATAAAACATATATATGTTTTTATTGATTTCAGAGAGGAAGGGAGAGGGAGAGAGATAGAAACATCAGTGAAGAGAACCATCTATCGGCTGCCTCCTGCACGCCCCACACTGTGGATCGAGCCTTCAACCGGGCATGTGCCTTGACCAGGAATCAAACCATGACCTCCTGGTTCATAGGTCAACACTTAACCCCTGAGCCACGCTGGCCTGGCTGAATTCTCTCATTCATTTTTTGTAGGATCTGCAATGATCACTCCAATCTCATCCCTGATGTCAATGATTTGTATCTTCTCGCATTTCTTTCTGAATAAATCTGACGAGATAGTTTCATTGGTTTTCTGTCTTCCATGCCATAGGTTTCTACTCCTACATCTTCTCCCTCCCTCCTTCCTTCCCTCCCTCCCCTCCCTCCCTCTTCCCTCCTTCCCTCCCCTCCCTTTTCTCCCTCCCTCCCTCCTTCCCTCCTTCTTCCCCCTCTTCCCTCCCTCTTCTCTCCCTCCCTCCCTTCTTCCCTCCCTCCCCTCCCTCCCTTCCCTACCTCCTCCCTCCCCTCCCTTTCTCTCTACCTCCTTCCCTTCTTCCTCCTTCCTTCCCTCCCTCCCGCCTCTCCCTGTAGATTTGATTTGTGTTTCTCTTTTCTGATTTCCTAGGGTGGCAGCAGAAGCATTGACTTGAGAACTTTCTCCTGCTCAAATGTCAGTACCAGTGCAGCGTCCATCTCCCCCAGGTCTGGGGGGGTCCTGCCAGGTAAGGAACTCCAAACCTGCAGGGAGTTTCTGTGTGTTCATGAGAGTCAAACTGACGACAGTTGTCGGGGAGTGAAATCTCTGGGGGCTGAGAAAATGCTCCGGAAAAGTTGCAATTAGAATAAAAGCCGGAGGCGTGAGGAGGTCATGTGAAATCCGTGGTGGTGGGTTAAGGGGGCGGGAGAGAGCAAGGTGGGGGAAACTCTGGGATTGGATCAAGAGTAAACCTGAGCGCCTGGCCGATTTGGCTCAGAGGATAGAGTGTCGGCCTGTGGACTGAAGGATCCTGGGTTCGATTCTGGTCAAGGGCACATACTATGTGTACCGGTTAATAATTTGGATCTATTTTCAATGGATGGAGTTACACATATGTTGATATGTGTGTGTGTGTGTGTGTGTGTGTGTGTGTGTGCTATTTGATATGTATGCTATTTTGTTGTATTGACAACAAGCTTCAAAATTTCATATGTCAAATTTTAGGAAGGTGTTAACATCATAGATATTTTTACGCTTAAAAATGTTGAATTTCATTTAAAAAAGCATTTGTGGGAAGTTTTAATTCATTCTTT
Source organism: Pipistrellus kuhlii (assembly GCF_014108245.1). Lineage (NCBI taxonomy): Eukaryota > Metazoa > Chordata > Mammalia > Chiroptera > Vespertilionidae > Pipistrellus > Pipistrellus kuhlii. The sequence goes on from NW_023425597.1 coordinate 184,957, forward strand.
TATTTTGATGAAAAGTGCTGCTGAAAGTTATTGAATACTTCATGAAGCTTATGGTAAATATGCTCCATCTCCAGATACTTGTGAACGCTGGTTTAAACGCTTTAAAAGTGATTATTTTGATGTGAAAGACAAAGAACGTCCAGGTCAACCGAAAAGTTTGAAGATCAACAATGACAAGCATTATTGGATAAAGATGCGTGTCATACTCAAAAACAACTTGCAGAAAGATTAAACATTGCTCGGCAACAATTTCCAATTGTTTACAAGCAATGGGGAAGATTTTAAAGGAAGGAAAATGGGTGCCACATCAACTGAACGAAAGACAAATGGAAAACTGAAAAGTCATTAGTAAAATGTTGCTTCTAAGGCACGAAAGAAAGTCTTTTTTGCATCGAATTGTGACTGGCAATGAAAAGTGGATTTATTCTGAGAATCCCAAATGCACAAAATCTTGGGTTGATCCAGGTCAACCATCAACATCGACTGTAGGGCCAAGTCGCTTCGGAAAGAAGACAATGCTCTGCGTTTGGCAGGATCAGGAAGATGTAGTTTTATGAGCTTCTAAAACCAGGTGAAACCATTAATACTGATCGCTACTGACAACAAATAATCAATTTAAGCCATGTTTTGTTTATAAAAACACCAGAATGGGCCAGAAGACACGGCAAAGTAATTTTGCTTCATGATGATGCACCATCACATACTTCAATGCCATTTAAAAACATATTAAAAGTGTCTGGGAAATATAAACCCACCCGCTGTGTTCACCACCCCCTGCTCCTTCAGATGACCACTTGTTCCGATCCACTTTCTGAGCAGCACTTCAACACGGATGAAGAAGTGGGAAATTGGGTCTCTGAACAGTCTGCCTCATAACAAGAAAAGGTCTGTTGGGACGGTACCCACAAATTACCTGAAAGATGGGGGGAAATGTGTAGCTAGCGACGGACATCACTTTGAACAAAGCACTTTGGATGTTTCTCTTGATATTATCGTGTTTTCTTTGATTACAAAATGCACATTGTTAACTGGTAAAGGTCCAATCTGAATTATTAACCAGGACACCTAGTTCCTTGGTTACAGGCTCCTCCCCAGCCAGGGCCCTGGTCTGGTCTCCTGCGGGAGGCAACCAACTGATGTGTTTCTCTCACATCGATGCTTCTGTCTTTTCCACTCTCTTCCTCTCTCTTTAAGAGTCAAAGGAAAAGCCTCCTTGGGTGAGGAGTAACAACAGAAGGGCCAAACCTGGGAGGCACTTCTTCTCCGCGGTGGGCGCTCACTAATGTTTCCTGCATGTGGAGAAGGTGCTCAGGGAGCTAGGGAACAAGGAGGCGAAACCGCACAGCAGAGCTAGAAACATCCATGAGAGAGTACATCGGTCAGCTGCCTCCTGCACACCTCCCACTGGGGATGTGCCCGCAACCAAGGTACATGCCCTTGACCGGAATCGAACCTGGGACCCTTCAGTCTGCAGGCCACAACTCTATCCACTGAGCCACACCGGCCAGGGCCAGAGGTTGGCTCTTGTTGAGGAGACTGCAACCTCGAGTGCAAGACTTCCTCCCATGGGGTCATTAGTTCACACCTGCCTGTGTGGTTCCTTCTAGGCTCTGAATGGCAGCCCCCCATGCGGGCCTCCGGAGCCTGTGGGGGGTCAAGAGTGGCCCCTTTGGCATCCCCAGTTCCTGGTTGAGGCTCAAATGCCGGGAGCGGGGTGCTGCCCCTCCCCTGCACCCAGGCGGCTCCTTAGGGTGATGCTGTGGATGGAGAGTGTGTCCCAGCCTCCTGGGATTGGGGGGGGGGGGGTTCCCTAGCCCTGTGGGTGCGATCCTCTTCACTTCTGGCTCCAGGGTCCCTCCCTGGCTCCTCTGTCTCCGTGACCAAGCACCTCTTTCTTCAGTCTTTTTTAAAAAAATAAATTTTTATTGATGTCAGAGAGGAAGGGAAAGAGAAACATCAGTGACGAGAGAGAATCATGGACCGGCTGCCTCCTGCACACGCTGCACTGTGGATGGAGCCCGCCACCTGGGCCTGTGCCATGACCGGGATCGAACCCTGACCTTCTGGTTCACATGCCGGCCGGGCTGCATGCCTCTGGAGAGCCTTGTTAACAGAAGCAGCGTCTGGAGCCGATCTCTCCCTCCGGCGAGGCCAGGCCCTCCTGGGGACTCTGCCCAGGTTCCCACCCACTGGGTTGAGCACCAAGTGTGCCCGGTGCTGGGAGCTCTGAGGGCACTCCCTCAGCTCTGCCGGGCGGTCTTTCCCCATTGCAGGGCGGTTTCCCCGTGCATTCACCCATCCCAGCAGCTAGAAACTTGCGAGGGACCCTCCTGGTGCCTGGGGCTTTCCCAGCGGCTCTGCCCACCCTGGGTCCCACCATGTGACCTCCAGCGTGTGACCTCCACCATGTGACCTCCAGATTGTGACCTCCAGCGTGTGACCTCCAGTGTGTGACCTCCCTGGGGTCCCAGGTTGGCTTAGCTCAGCCGACTGTCAGGCGCCGCCTGCATCTGGAAACCCTCTCCAGGCAGATGGTGCACTCCCACCCTCTCATCACCCTCCCTCTCCCCGGACCCCTACCCGGCTGCCGCTGTCCACAGAACGTGTTTTATTTCCCACATGTTCCCGTTGTTTTCGGGGTAGAGGGAGGTCTGGTCCCAGCCCCTGGGGGTCAGGAAGCAGCCGTCTCCCAGATGTTCCTCTTCCTGCTCTCACTTCCTCAGGAGGTTTTGAAGTTTTGGCCACAACTCTTCTGAGAACAAAGACCCGGCATCTGCCGCTCTGCCTCCGGGCCTCGGAGATTTACGGGCAGCGAGCACGGGAGACAGGCTCTCACGGAGGAGGCGGCCGCGGCCCCGCAGGTGGACGGCACGTGTCGGAGCGGGAGGCACGCATCCCAGCGGGGCCTGGGCCCACCACCACCTCAGTGCATCCTGCGTGCCCCCTGCCCCCCAGGACCCCCTCAGCCTAAGGGAGGAGGCGTGCGGCAGCCATGGGCCTGGGTGAGTCCATCCCCTGGATGGAGCAGTGGCTCCCAGCAGCGGCCCTAGGAGAGGAGAGCGTGTGTCTGTGACATCACGCAGCACAGGCCAGACTTCCTGGGGGGCCATGACCCCAAATCGGCCTGAGAGGCCCATGGTAAGACCCTCTCCCCTCTCCCTGGACCCGGGCGGGGGGGGCGGGGGGCTCAGGGGATGGACAGCTCCTCATGGGAGCCAGCAGACTCTGGACGCATTTGCAGGGTTTATTTCGGTGTGTGTGTGTGCTTAATACATTTGTATTCACTTCAGAGAGGAAGGGAGAGAGAAACAGCCATGATGAGAGAGAATCATGGACAGGCTGCCTCCTGCATGCCTCCCACGGGATCGAGCCTGCAACTCGGGCCTGTGCCCTTGACCAGGAATCGAACTGTGGTCTTCTGGTTCATAGGTCGATGCTCAGCCACTGAGTCACACCAGCCAGCACATGGTGTTTCTAGTGAGAGCCTACCACACGTCCGCTAGCAAATTCGGTGTGGCTGAGAGGGGAGGGAGGGCCAGCGCTGCCCCTGGCAGAGGGGGCCATCGGCAGGCAGAGGGGCCCCTGTGAGGACAGAGCCGGCCGGTGGGCCGTCAGGATGTGGGAGCCCCTGTCTGCGGCATTCACAGCCACGGGAATAAACGGGTTCTCGGGGGCAGACTGGAAGAGCAAGGGGGCTGAGGGCAGGTGGTGTTCACCCCAGGGGGGGGGGGGAAAGGGGAGGAAGAAAATGGCAAATGAATTCACAGTTACCTCGTACCCCACGCGAAATCCCTCCGACAGACCCACGGTTTAACAACAGGAGGTGGGATTTGGAAGAATCGGCTCATGGTGGGGGTCAGGGCAGCGGACGGCTGAGAGGGAGGCTCTGAGCCAGAGGCCCGGCTCCCATGTGCCCATGGTTGCCTGTTGGGATAAGTACAGTCTGACCTGACCCGCCCTGTGGCGAAGCACCCCAAAGTTACCCAGCATCCTTTGGTGTGGTCGGCGCCTCTCACTCTCTTCTCACCAAGAGACCAGGGCAGCCGGCTGGCATGGCTCAGAGGCTGAGCATCCACCTAGGAACCAGGAGGTCACGGTTTGATTCTCGGTCAGGGCATGTGTCTGGGTTGCAGGCTTGATCCCCAGTGTGGGGTGTACAGGAGACAGAGCCATGATTCTCTCTCATCACTGATGTTTCTATCTCTCTCTCTCCCCCTCTCCCTTCTCCTCTGAAGTCAGTAAAAACTTAATTAAATAAATTAAATAAATTTAAAAAAAAGGAAGAAAGGAAGAAAGAAAAAGACGGAGGACAAAAAATGAAGGTCCCTCGTCTGGACGCGAGGAGTCCAGGAGGGCTTCCTGGTAGAGGTGATGTTCAGGCCGGCCCTTCTCTGCAGATGTCTGCTGTCCATCACCAGCTCCAGGGAGCAGCCAGCCAGGACTCTGCAGCTAACTGTGTGGAAATGGACTCGCCAGCGCCCTGCCTGACCCCTGCTGGGTGGGGCATCCCCACGAGGACCCCGCCCTGCTCTCCCCAGCTCGGCCCGGTGGCGGCCGAGGACCGGCTGAGTCACACCGGATGCTGGACGCTGAAATGCCTCCAGCCCCGGTCACTGCCGCACAGGAGTGAAAAGGCCCACACGCGGGGCTATATTTAGATAAATGCCTGAACTCACCAGCTCCTGATGAGCTGTATACGCGTGTGAGAGTCAGCATTTCCCCTTGTTCCGGATAATTCTTAGAAATAAATGCTGAGGAAAGGCCAGATTTGGGAAATTGTCGATTTGTAAGCCCTGGTGAACTGGGCTCCAGGACCGTGGTCTGGAGGGGGGAAGAGGGAGCGGTGGGGGGTGATTCTGTCTCGCAAGGTCAGACGGCAACATCTGGAGACATTTCTCTTTTTTTTAAGTTTCTTGATTTCAGAGAGGAAGAGACACGGAAACATTCATGATGAGAGAGAGTCGTGGATGGCGGCCTCCTGCATGCCCCCTACTGGGGTTCGAGCCTGCAACTCCGGCATATGCCTTGATCGGGAATCCAACCGTTGATGCTCAACCACTGAGCCACGCTGGCTGTGATGGGTGCTCCCCGCACTGGTACCTGGGGGCGGGGCTGCAGACAGATGCCCTACTAGGCCCAGGACGATCCCTGCCGGCAGGATGGGCTGTGGGGACGACCTAAGGTGACCCCGGGGCTCCCTCCCACACTCACCCATTTCTGGCACCCTCTCCATCCAGGGTGTGAGCCCCGCTCCTCACCCAGAGCCTGGGAGCTCCCTGTGCCAAGGGAACATCTTAGAAGAAGCAGGAGCCGCTCCCCCTGCTGGCTGCTGTGTGCCCTGCGGGTGGGGAGCCCCATGACAGGGACCATGGCCTGGAGGAGGGAAGGACCCCTCTCTGCAGCCAGGAGGAAGGAGTCCCACCCACAGCTCCCGTGAACTCGAAAGGCCCTGTCCCCAGTCCGGCTCAGCTGGACGCTCCGGGGACCTGGCCCCAGCCTGCAGGGCCCGCGGGCTGTTCCTGGACTGCCCACCCCGGGCCCAGAGGGTGATAGACGTGTGCTGCTTTACTCCACTAATCTGCCAGTTTGCCACACATAAAAGAAAACATACCCAGGCCCCAGGTGCCAGGTGTGCCTGGGAGAGAGCCAGAGGGCGGATGGTCTGGGCCTTGCAGGCTGTGCGGTCTCTGCCATGGCTCCTTGGCCCAGTGGGGCCCTGGTTTCTGTTCGTGGAACAGACGAGCCACAGGACACGTCAGGCCGCGGTGCCGAAGGACAGGGTCCGGGCAGGTCACTGCACCTTCCAGGCCGTGGGATTCAGTGTCTGTGGCTGCGGCACAGAGGCCATCTGCGCCCCCCACAGGGCCCTGCCGTCGGCCTCAGGGACACCCTCTCACCTCAGACGCTCACACCGAATCCCACCGAGGTCCTCCTCGGTGAGGAAGGAAGCTGCTTCCCAAGCCTCCCCACCCCGACTGTTACTTTATTTTTAAAAAATACATTTTTGGTGATTTCAGAGAGGAAGGGAGAGGGAGAGACCTCGGTGATGGTTCGCGCACAGTGAAAGGAAATTAATTAGAAGAAATATTTCCAAGGCCTCCTTGTCCAGTCCCAATCGGCTGGACCGCGGCAGCAAGCTAATCTATTGGTCAGAGCGTCTGCCCCCTGGTGGTCAGTATGCATCACAGTGACTGGTGGAACAGTTGAACGAATGGTCAGACAATTAGCAAATTAGGCTTTTGTTGTATAGGATTGATTTCTAAGAGGAAGGGAGAGGGAGAGACAGAGACCTCAATGATGACAGAAAATCATGGGTCAGCTGCCTCCTGCACGCCCCACACTGGGGATCGAGCCCATAACCTGGGCCTGTGCCTTGACCAGGAATCCAACCTCCTGGTTTGTAAGCTGATGCTCAACCGTGAGCCAACCTGCTCGGTGCTGCCTGGCTGCAGGGTAAGGGCACCCCAGTGTCTCCATGCACCAGCCGAGACCCACAGAAATGCCGTTGTTCCCTGCTGCCTGGAGCTCACATGTGCCACCCCACCTGCCACCTCTCTCTCCATCTCTCTTTCTCTCTCTCTCAGCCCCATCCCTGCTTTCCCAGGGCCATGGGGAGCTCCTGGCCTTGGACCCCCGTCCCCGCCTGTTCTGGGGCTGGGCACTGGGAGTGTCCTTGGGATTCTCTGTCTCACAGGGTGACCACTAGGCCTCCCTCAGGGCCTTTGATGCCCAGCAGCCAGGACTCCAGGGGGCCCTCTGGGGTGGGGTTGGGGCACATGTGAGGTCAGGAAGCTGTAGCTTTTCCCCGAGGACCCGCCCTGCCTCCTGGACAACTGAAGGTCTGAAGGGCTGAGGGGCTGAGGGGCCAGGGAGGTTACTGTGTGACCAGGAGCCAGGAGGGGCCCTCCATCCAGATAGGGGGTCAGTGTGGCGACTCCACTGAGGGGGCTTCGGTTGGTCGGAAAGGTCTGGAATCTGAGCTCAGGAGGAGGCGGCCAGGTCAGGGGCTGCGGAGGGGTCCCGGGGGTGTGTGTGTACAAAGGGGGGTACCCAGTGCCTGCCAGGGCCCCCGGGCTGGGCTGCAGGAGGCTGGGCAGGCGGGTGGAGCCGGGCAGGCTGGCAGGGAGGCACCGGGGTTGTGGGAGCAGGTCGAAGCCTCCAGCAGCAGCCGGAGGAGGCGGACAGCAGGGGGAGCTTGGAACCTGGCTGATGTGTCCTCCTCCCGCTCGGTCACCTGGCCACCTGAGCCGGGGCCCTGCCAAGCTAGCCTCCGAGGCCAAGGCATGCTGATGGGCTGGTCCCGGGTCCCAGGCCCCCGGCTGCCCTGGGCTGGCCACCGGGAGGTGAGAAAGGCCCAACAGAGGGACCATGGCGGGAACCGGGTCCCGGGCTCCCCCGCGCTCAGACCATCAACAGTACAGAGTGAGGGGCCCAGCCAGGGTCTGGGGAGACCAGGACATGGAGCCCTGAGCCTGATGGGAAGAGCTGCAGGCCTGGCAGAGGCACTCTCTCCGGAGCTTTGGGGACTCGGGGGGGATTGGGGTGGCCCTGGCTCATCCCTAGTTCTCTGTGGTGAGCTCCTCGGCGCTTGCTCGGGCCACACGTGTGGGGTCCTGTCCAATCCCTGTAGGCTCAGGGCACCCTCCCCCCATCCCTCCTTGATAGCAGGCCGCCTGCTACAAGGCTGGTCCTGGAAGTGGCCTCCAGACCCCCTCCAGGGCCTGTCCACACCCCAGCCCACGGTCCAGCCTGGTGCTGGGCCCAGGCTGTGTCCTCAGGCCAGGTCCAGCGCAGCCCACCCAGCCCACGGAGGGCAGGAGTGCCTCGGCAGCCCCACGGCCCTCACGCCGGCTTGCAGGGGCTCCTGTGTGTCCTGCACCGCCCTGGGGCCAGGAAGGGGCTGGCAGCGGGGTGCAGGGACAGGCTGGTGGCCAGGCCCCGAGCTCTACGTGTGGAGGAAGCCCAGGACCCCGAACGTGGGCAGTCCCGGGGCCAGTGAGAGCAAGCGGGGGGCAGGGATCCTCTCCCCTGTGGGGGACAGCGCCTCCAGAGAAAACACCCCAGTCCCTCCTCTCCCGAGAATCCTAGAGAGTGGGCCCTTGTCCTGGCTCACAGGGCAGCGCTGGGAGCTGGGACAACGGGTTCCCTGTCCCCCGGGCGGGGAGGGGCACAGGGGCACCCCACCACATCCTGGCAGAGGCGGGAGGCAGAGCTTGGCCACCCTGAAGAGGGCCCCACCGGGCAGCATGCTGGGGCCGGGGCCGGGACCTTCTCCCCGGGACCAGCTTTGGGCTGAGGTGGGGAGGGGGCAGCAGGGAGTGGGGTCCGTCTGTGGTCCCCAAAGTAGAAAACTCACCTCCCACCTCTGCCCCTTCCCCCCGCCTGGGCCCCAGGCCTGCCCAAGCTGAGGGGGAGCTGAGGGGGATGAGGCTTGCGGTCGGGAGGCCAGGGCTGGCGGAGGGGCCGCCTGGGCGGTGGAGGGTCTGGAATGTGCACGCAGCCCCTCCCGCCCGCAGCCAGCCCGTCCAGGACACGCTCCATGTAGGGAAGGCTTTGATCGCGCGTCCCACCCGGAGGGTCCCCCTCTCCCCTCTCCCCGCCACGTCCCCCCGCCCAGCCCCCTCGCGCTGCTATGCCAGCAAACGGGTTTGCGTTGGCGCCCGGCCAAACCCTGGAATGTGCCTGCCGGCTGCAGCGGCTGTTTCTGGAACAGGGACGACAAAGCGCGGCCTGTCTCGGGGTGGGGCGGACGGGCCGCGGCCTGCCCGGAGTCACGCAGGAGCCGGCGGGGGAGGGGTGACTGGGCTCTCACAGGCCGGGCCGGGGGGGGGGGGGCAGGCGCCGAGGGGACCCGCTGCACAGAGCACCCCAACACCTAGACTTCTGTGTGGTTCAGGCCCTGGGGAACGGTGCCACGTCCCGACCCCAGGCGTTTCGGGCAGCGTCTGCACGTGGGGTCACAGGCGTGTGGCCTGAACGTGGGCCCCGGGCACCAGGGTCAGCTCTTCAGTCACCCGTGGGGTCACGAGGCCCGGCACGCAGGGGCAAAGACCAGGTGGGGAGGTGAGCCCACCTGGCACGGCCATGATGGGCAGAGGCCCGGCTCACATGGGCGGGGGCACCCGTGAGAGGGCCCTGGGCACCCAAAGATGCAGTGGGACTCGGAATCGGCCCGGGGGCCTGAGAGGGGGCGTGGGCTGGTGTGAGAGGCAGGCGCGGGGGTGACGTGGCCCGGGACACTGAGGGGAGCGTGGCCCAGAGCAGCACAGGCGAGCAGAGCAATAGGGACGGGCAGGGCATCGAAGCTCAGGCCGTCAGAGGCCCTGGGAACGGGGAAGCTGTGTGTCTGTCAGGCTGGTGTTCAGAGGAGTGTGGTATGGGCTGCCCAGATACTCAGAAAGCTGTGGGTCAGGGTTCTGAGGCCCGGCGCCAAGGGTTCTGAGTCTGGAGCCGGGGTGAGGAGGCCAGCTGCCTTGGACCCAGAGGACAGAGCCGGGCGGGCCAGACCTGCTCTGGACCCAGGACTTCGGGGTGTCAGGAACCTGCCCCATCCGCTCAGGGGAGCCAGGCTACCCAACCCTCTCGGGATTCAGAAAGTGACTTCCAGGGGTGCCATGCGGGGTGATCATGTGCCCAGGCGTCCCGGGCCCTCAGTGTGGGGCCGTATTGCCTGTACTAATGGGGTCCCCAGTTTTGCAGTCTAACAGAACACCCATCATCCTGGCTACAGAAAGGCCCAGAGGACCGGGTGGCATAGAGGTTATCCCAGTTCTGCAGGGAATGGGGTTCAGGACCCAGAACCCCAAGAAAAGTCTGTGAGTGCTCAATGCCACAGGAGCATCTGGCTGTGGACCCCAACTCAGCGGAGTGGGGTGCGGTACTCTGACACTCGGACAAGGGGTTCAGAACTCCACACACACACACTAGTGGGTTTCAGGACCCCAGGTACTCCATGGAGTACAGGACCCCACAGTCTGACTAACGGGGTCCAGGCCAAGGCACGTCTGGGTGGGGAGGCCCCTCTGCAGACACCTGGGTGGCGGGCGGGCAGGCGCCCAGCACGAGGAGAACAGCACACAGAGCCGGAGACAGGGATGAATGGACCCACACAGGCAGAGAGGGGTGGAGGGGGGCGTCCAGACCGCAGCTGAGGCCACCGGCGGGCCTGGCACGGGGCGAGCGGACGTGTCGGCTGGGCCTCTGGCAGTTTGGGGCCAGCACGTGGGCCAGGCTGTCCGGGCCCCGGTGCCCACCCCGGGGGTTCACAGGAGTGGGGGAGCCGCTCTGACACGGATGCCCTGGATGAGTTGGACCCACCCAGAGCTACAGAGGGGCTCATAGGGTGAGCCCCAGTGACAGGGAGGGAGGGGTGCAGGCCCTGGGAGGGACCCCAGTCCCCAGGCCACTGAGAACCTCACGTCTTTGGCACGGGGGTTGGAGCTCCAGCATTTGGGAGGTGTTACATACTGCAGTGCAATCAGAGATGGGGTATGTCCCCTCCATTTCCAGGTGAATTGGTTATAATTCACCCTGAAACTCCAAAGAACGAGACTCATTCCCCAGAAACCCAGACTCACTGACAAAAGAGCACAGACTGGAAAGATAGTGGGGTGCAGGCCCTTAGAGGCTCAGAGAGTGGGGTACAGACTCCCAGAGGTTCAGATGGTGGGATGTAGGTTCCCCAGAGGCTCAGAGAGTGGGGTACAGACTCCCAGAGGTTCAGATGGTGGGATGTAGGTTCCCCAGAGGCTCAGAGAGTGGGGTACAGACTCCCAGAGGTTCAGATGGTGAGATGTAGGTTCCCTAGAGGCTCAGATGGTGGGATGTAGGTTCCCTAGAGGCTCAGATAGTGGGGTACAGACTCCCAGATGCTCAGATAGTGGGGTATAGGCCCCCCAGAGGCTCAGATAGGGGGTGCAGGCTCCCAGATGAAGAGGCTCAGACATTGAGGGAGACACAGGCTGGTCCTGGCAGAAGGCACAGGGCTCCTCCGCCCCAGGACGTAGCGAGCGGAGCCCGGTCCCTGCCGTCCTGGGTGCCGGTGGCCGGGCCCCTGCACGTCTCACGGTTCCTGCCAGCAGCTCCCCCTCCCCGAGCCAGCATCTGCCCTGAATTCCAACCTCAAACATCCCAGACCACCCCGGAGGCAGCCGGTCCAGAGCCCCCCTCCAGGTCCCCGCGAGGCGCTGCCAAGCCGCCAGCCCGGGGCACTGGCCCGGGGCTGCCGGCTCTGTTTGGTTTTCCCTTCCTGCCCCGGAGCCTCAGCCGCAGTCGCGCCACAGGGCGCCCCTTCCTGGGGAGGGGACCGCGCAGCGGCTGGCTCACGCGGGGCACACGTATGCGGCCGCATTCGAGGGCCTGCGTCCGGGGACTGGCACGGCGCCCGCCCACACGCCTCCCCCCGGAGCGGGGTGCCGGCTCCCGGCATGCCCCACTGCCCCACAGGCCTCCTGAGGGCCCGGAGCCCAGCCAACGCCCGGCCCCTCTGCCGTCAGGCGCCTCGTCCAAACCGCACCGCTGGGCGGGACTTGGAGGGCGGCCGGCCGCCCGGGGACGCCCACGCGCCACGTGCCGCGTGCCCCGAGCCGCCGTGACTGGCATGGCACCGGCACGCAATGCCACCTGCGGTGCCACAGAGCAGCCTCAGAGCCTGCCCAGCCCTGCCGGCGGCCTGCCGTGCCCGGGCCCTGGGGCACATTCGCGAGCCCTCATCTGGCCACTGGCCCCAAGTGGCTTCTGGGAGACGACCGGCCGGGAGGGTGCCCGGTGCTGGCCCTGGGGAGGGCCGCACCCAGAATCGCTGGACCAGGGAACTGGCCAGAGCCCGAGGCGGAACTGGGCCCAGGGACGTGCTGCTGGGAGCGGGGACGCCCCATGGGCTCAGGAGAACCCGGGGAACCTGGCAGCCCAGCCAGGGCGGAGGCCTCCAGAGTCTTCTCTGCTCCAGGAACCTGGGCACCCAGAGGCCCTGGGCACAGGGGAGGGTGCCGCCCTCAGCCCTGCCCGCTCACCGGGCGGCCTCCGCAAGCAGTGCCGTAGCTCACCTGCTGGCACCAGGTTCTGTGCCCGGTTCTAGTGGCACCAGAACGCCACTGTCCTTCCAACACGGGCGTCCTCATGACCAGGGACCCCTCACCACCCCTCTAGCAGGTCCTAAGGGAGGACTGGAGGTGCCCCTGGAGGGGGTGGGCCCAGGCGCCTGGTCCTGGGCTCGAGCGGTGCCCTCCTCCCAAGGGCGTTCCGGCTCCCGAGGGCCAGCAGCTCCGGTCTGAGGTGGGGCTCCCCAAGGCCCGGCCTCCAGGCCCTCTCACCCACCGAGACGCTTGTCGCTGAGGCAGAGAGCCAGGGCTCCAGCCGAGCCTCTGAGCCCCGCCCGCGAGTGCCCGGAGGCCGGAGGCCAGGCGGGCCGCAGAGTCAGCTTGAGGTGAGAGCACCCGACCCCGGGGGGCTGCCACTCTGACCTTTGGGGGAACCTCGCTCTTCCCAGGGAAGGCCTGTGGGAGCACGCTCCCATCAGGCAGAGTCCCCCCGGCTGGACAGTGACCAGGCTGAGGGGGAGTCCCCGGGGGCACCCACAGCCCCGTGCCGGGGGCCTGGGAGAGGACACGAGTGGAGTGCAGCACCCACGTCAGGCAGGCCCATGTGTGGGGGCCACTAGAGAGGGTTCCTGCGGGAGGGGGAGCTCAGGCAGCTGAGGGCCCGGGTGGCCTGGGGGGGAGTGTGGCAAGGGGCAGCAGGAGCGGACACACTGTGGGGTCCGGGAGGGGGTGGGTAGAAGGAAGATCAGGACGCTGTCTGCAGGGGCTTCAGGGAGCCTCCAGGGCGGCAGGAAAGGCTTTCCCGGCCCGGCCGGCCACAGGGAGCAGCGAGCAAGGTCTTCTGGCAGGGACGCCGCGAGGCGGCCCAGCATGAGGGCTGGGGGAGGGTGAGCCCGCAGACCCACCGCGCCCGGCCTGTGGGGGTCACGCTTCCCCCCAGAGGAGCCCCAGGACCAGAGGCAGGACCTTGGCCGCTAACCTGGCCCAAGGAGCAGACGGCGCCACCTGGTGGCCGTGGGCCGGCCTGAACCTTTACCACCAGGCGGACCCTGCGGTCCTGAGGGACCATAAGGCTCCCCAGGCCTCCGGGTGCCTCTGGGCTGGTGACCAGGGTCCTGAGGCCCCATGACCCCCTCGGGCCAGCTCCCAGGCTTCTCCTGTGGCCCCCAGGGGTGGCCTTCAGCAGGAGTCAGATCAGGAATCCTGGCCAGCAGCACAAACTCTGTGACTGTGCCCGTCCGGCCCTGCAGTGCCCTGCCCCTGCCCTAACCCCAGTGAGGATGCCCTCAAGACAGGGCAGGGGAAAGGCATGCACACACACACACACATGTGCATGCAGGCCTCGCAAACGCACATGCATGCATGTATGCACACACAGCGTGCTGACCACTGATGCCGAAGTCTCCACCTTAAGAACCCGGCAGGCAGCTAGCTGTCTCCATTCCAGAATACATGTGGCCATACACCATGGGCAGAGGCGCCAGAGGGAGCCGGCGCCTCTGCCTGTGGTGTCCACCTGTGGCTCCAGGGACCCCAAAGGACCCGGCAGGCTCTCGGGCCAGCCCCGGGCCCAAAGGGGCCATGGGCACTCGCCTTGGGGGGCCCGTATGGAAAACGTGCAGCCTCTTGCTCAGAAGGTGGTTGGAACCTCAAGGCTGCAAAGGCGGGAGTCGCACTGAGTGCCCTCCACGCCCCCTCTCTGTGCTGTGACCACGGGGACCAGCCCCGGGGGTGACCGAGCCCTGCCCCGGAGGCAGGACACAGCACTGGGCACCTCCCCTCTCGGCGTTGAGGGGCTTGGTGTCTCTGGGAGTGGGGCTGCCCCTGCCCAGCCCGTCGTGGGGGGACTAGGCATGGGTGAGCGTAAGTGGTGTCCTCTCAGGACCACCTGGGCTCCTGTCTGTCCCTCAGCAAGCTCGGTGCCGGGCCGGGTGGGGCGGCAGCAGGAGGGGATCTGGCCCACAGGCCTGGTTACTTCTGGAGGGGGTGGCAAGAGGGGTGCCAGGCTCTTGTGGGTATAAAGGGAGCCCCAGGTTGGAGGAAGGTGCCTCTTGGAGGCCAGGGCTCCCCAGAGGAGAGGAGCCAGGAGGGGCTGGGCCGAGCGTTGCTGTGGGCCTAGGTCAAGGTGCACCCGCTGTGGCAAAGGGCCCCAGCTGGAATCCGGCTGGGAGGGGCCGGCCCGGCCAGGTGTGCTGCCTCCCCAGGCCCCAGGCAGGTGGCGGAGCCGGCCCGCCCTCCTCCCCACCCCTTGCCTAAGGGTGGCAGATAGGCAGGCCCGGGCGGGAGGGCGGGCTGCTGAGTCAGTTTGCAAGGAATGTTCGGGCACTCCCGGACACACCCCGAGCCTGCCGGCCCCGCCGCGCCCTCCCAGGTGCCTTGGCCCTGCGCCCGCAGTGCCAGGAACGCACCTTCAGCCCGAGCTTGCTCAGACCGGCTCCCGCCGGCTGCAACCCCGCTCCTCAGCCCCCTGCTCCCCCCATGACCTCATTGAGCCCTGACCCTATGGAGCTCCCTTCGCTGTGCTCTCAAGGGCCCAGGGCTGGCCCACATGTGTGAACAGCTCCTCCTGTGTGACATGCAGACGGGAGGATAAGGGGTCCCCCAGGCAACCACAGCTGGGATCAAAGGGTTCCTGCAGGAGGAGGCCCTGCGATGAGAGGGTCTGCAGGGAGGCCCAGGGGGGCCCAGCCTACGTGGCCAGGTCTGGGGGCCGGGGAGGTGGCCAGGGACCAGGCCTGTGGCAGCTAAGCTGGCGCTTTGGCCAAAGCCCAGGACCTCCCCCGGTTGGCTCCACTCATAACCATGCCCCTGGCCACCCCGGGCTGCTTCCCTGCCCAGCACACCCAGACTGGCTGCTGCTGGAAGACAGGGCGGTGGGCAGAGGCCTGAAGGCCACCCCCACAGGTGACCCGGCCGCCCTGGCCATCTCCTCCAGGCCAGCAGGGATGGGCGATGGGGCATCCCGCAGGCCCCCACAGTGCCCCGGCCCCCACGGGCACCTCGGCTGCACCCGGGCTCATTCCAGACCTCGTTGCCAGGAGTCCCTGTGCGTTGTGGGGCCCAGGAGGGTCCTGGGGCCGGCCGGGCTGGGTGGGGGCAGTGCTGCCCACAGGGGCATTTCGGGCCCATCTCTGCGCCCACCCCAGGGCCCCGATGGGCACAGGTGGCCGTCGCTGTCGCCGCCGCCATCCTCGCTGCTTCCTGCCTCCTGTGCGTCGTCTGCTGCTGCCGTCGCCGAGCCCGCAGGAGGAAGCCCCGAGACAAAGAGGCCGTGGGCCTGGGCAGTGTCCCGGGCACCACCACCACCCACCTGGTGAAGGCGGGCACCGGCGCTCCCGTGCCCGGCACCTGGCCAGCTCAGTCCCAGATCTCAGCTCAACGTCTAGGTCAGGGGCTCAGGGGCTCAGGAGGAGCTCAGGCCCCCAGCGGCAGGTGTGCCCAGCAGAGGAGGCCAGAGGGCCTTCCTGGAGGGGGGAGGCAGGGAGGGGGGGAGGCAGGAACAAAGAGAGGTGGGAGTGCCAGCCCCAGCTGGGCCTGCACCAGGGCGGCCACAGCACGTTCTGAGGAGGCAGGGGTGCCAGGGACCGGCTGGGGCAGGGCCACCGTGCTGGCTGGTCAGCTGAGCTGTGGGTGGACCCTCTGGTGGCCTGGTCCAGGGTGGGCGGTCAGGGTTCTGAAGAGGGTTCGGTCCCAGCAGCTCCGGCCACCATCCCTGCCCACTCCAGGTGCAGCCGGAGGTGGACGACGTGGGGTCCGGCCCGGGGGGAGCCCCGCAGTGGGGGCGCCTGCAGCTCTCCCTGGAGTATGACTCTGGGAGCCAGGAGGTGAGGGCCCCGGAGGCTCTGCGGGCTAGGAGGGGGGCCGGGTGCGGGGCTGACCCCGGGCCCCCGGCTGAGTCACCCTTGGCTCCCAGATCTGGGTGGGCCTCAAGCAGGCGGCGGACCTGAGGGCCGGGAGCCCGGGGGGCAGGCGGACCCCTACGCCTGCGTCAGCCTGTCCCCCCAGCCCGGGCACAGACACGCGACCCGGGTGCACCGCGGCACACTCTGCCCGGTGTTTGAGGAGACCTGCCGCTTCCGCGTGAGCCTGGCTGCCGGCGAGGGGGCGGGCGGGCGGGGCCGGGCGGGCGCGGGCGCGACTCACACCCCGCCTGCAGGTGCCGCTGGCGGAGCTGCCCCGGACCACCCTGCGGGTGCAGGTGCTGGACTTCCGGCGCGCCTCCGGGCACCAGCCGCTAGGCGAGCTCCGCCTGCCGCTGGGCACCCTGGACCTGCAGCACGTCCTGGAAGTCTGGCGCACACTGGGGCCCCCGGGCACTGTCGAGGTAAGGGTGCTGACCCCCTGCTTTGGCCCGGGCCTGCCTGGGGTGCCAGCAGCCGAGAGACCCAGGCCCCTGTCGCGCCCGCAGGCTGAGCGGACGGGGGAGCTGTGCTGCTTGCTGCAGTACGCGCCCGGCTGGGGCCGGCTGACAGTGGTCGTGCTGGAGGCCCGGGGCCTGAGCCTGGGGCTGGCAGGTGAGAGCCCCCTCCGCATCCCCTGGGGGGGGCACAGGGCTCGGAGGTCAGGCCCGCGCCCCCCGCGCCCCCCTCCGCCCGCCCAGAGCCGTACGTGAAGGTCCAGCTCCTGCTGAACCGGAGGAAGTGGAAGACGAGAAGGACGTCCGTCTGGAAGGGCACGGCCGCCCCCTACTTCAACGAGGCCTTCACCTTTCTCGTGCCGCTGAGCCAGATCCAGGTGGGCTGCCTGGAGGAGGGGGCCCGTCCTCCCGGGGGCCATGCTGACCGCCTGTCTCCTCTGCTCAGAGCGTGGACCTGGTGCTGGCCGTCTGGGCCCAGGGCTCGCGGCTCTGGGCTGAGCCGGTGGGCAAGGTGGCGCTGGGAGCCCGGGCCTCGGGCCAGCCGCTGCAGCACCGGGCCGACATACTGGCCCACGCCCGGCGGCCCGGCGCCCGGTGGCACCGCCTGCGGCCCGCCGGGGAGGTGGACCAGGCCCTGGGCCTGAGGCCCCGCCGGCGCCTGCCCCTGCCCGGCTCCTGACAGCACCCTGAGCCTCCATGTCCCGCCCTGAGCTGTGGGCCCGTCCCGGCCACGGGGGGGCTGCAATAAACGTCGCTTCCACCACCTCCTGTGTCTTCCTGTGCCCGGGGCAACGTGGGGGGCACCTCCGAGGGCGAGAAGGAGAAGGCCCCCTCCAGACTCACCCAGCCCTGCGGCCTCCGGGGGCGATGAGGGGCCCCTCTACCCCAACGAGCACAACACCGGAGCGGGGAGCCCTCCTGCCTGGGGTTCAGCGTGAGGGACAGTGTGTGTGAGGCAGGAGGGCTGGAGGGGGCCACGGGGTGTGGTGGGCAGGAGGGGGCCTTTGAGGGCGCTGCGGGAAGGAAGGGACCCACCCCCGGGGCCCGGCCGGCTCCTCTCGCCCCTGAACCTCGGGGCGGCGGCTGCAGGGCTGCCCCAGGCGCGCGAGCAGCAGGGGGCAGTAGAAGCCTTCGGAAGCCTCGCAGGGTCTCTGGGGGCCCAGCCTGGCGGGAAAGAATGCAGCTCTAATCCCCCACATCTGGGACTTCGGCTCTGCCTGACCCTCCCCACGCCCCGAGCGGGGCCGCTCCCCCGGCTCAGAGGCAGCCAAGTCCGGGGCCTCCGGATGCCTGAGCTGGGTGGGGGCTGCCTGGGCCCCAGCCCGGAGGGGAGAGCGTTCCAGGCGGGGGCCCCCCGCCCCTCTGGCAGGGAGTGTTCGAGCTGTGGGAGCACAGCCCTGGGTGGGGCGCCCCTGCTTGGCTGCACGTCCAGGGCGACCCCGTGCCTGCTGCGGGCGGGAAGCCGGGTTCACGTCCCCGCCCGAGACCCCAGGAGCTGCTGCAGGCCCAGAGGCCCGTTTGGGGTCCGGGCCCGGCTTCGGAGCTGGGCTGGGGGAAGGGGGGCCTGGCCAGCGTGTGGCAGCCATGCCCTGGGCTGGAAGGGGAGCAGTGAGCTGCTGAGGAGGTGGCGGTGGGGGGGAGGGGACAGGGGACACTGTGCTGTGGACCCCCACGTAGGACGGGGGCCTGAGTCCCAGAGCCCCTCGGCTGACCCTGAGCCGTGATTCCCCCCTCCCCCCAGGCCTCACGCAGCTGCCCGCATGCTCCTTGCAAGAACAGGAGCTTCTCGGACTCGTCACTGATCCCTAAATAGAGCAACCCAACCTCGGCACCCCCCCCCAAGACTTCTTGGACTGGAGGGCAGCATGTGGCTGAGCCGGCCAGGCGGCCGGGCCGGTGGGGAGGGCCCTGCGCCCCCATTGGTCTGAGGAGGGCTCCATGTCCTTTCTGAGCGGGGGCCCAGCCTGGGGAGGACATTTATACCCCTCCCGTGCCCACCCGCCAGGCGACACCGCCAGCCGACCTGCTCCCCGCTCGCGCAGCCGAACGCTAGGTGAGGCCACGGGCGGCTCGGCCCGGCGGGCACAGGCACCCACACAGCCCGGCCGGCCTTCGGGATGCCCCTGGGTGGGGGGCCGGCCACCAGGGACCCCGCCGGCAGCCCTCTGCGGGGGGCTTGCTCGGGTCTGGGGGTGCGATGGAGACGCAGGGGGAGGTGGGCCTGGGCGGGAGGGGCAGGGGGCCTGGACAGGCCTCGAGGACTAGGCCTCGGTGTCAGGACGCGGTGGGAAGGGGTCTCTGTGCGTCAGGGGACCCCAGGCTGAACGGGGGAGCAGCCTCCCGCAGGCAGGCACTTGGGCCCAACGCCGAAGGAGCGGAGCTAAAATTAGCAGGAGCACCTGCCCGGTGCCCGCCCCGCCCCGCCCGCGGGGACAGCTGCCCGCCCGCCTGCCCGCCAGGGACTTTCTGGGACACTTTCTCCTCGCTCTGCTCCCAGGGAATTCCAAGATGATCTCTCCCCCCTGCCCCCCACCCCCAGGAGGCTGGAGTTGGGGGCGGGGCAGCAGGGGGCCCGGTGAAGGTGAGGTGCTGTCCCCCACAGTCCGAGGCCCTGACACCCCATCTTTCTCTCCCACAGGCTCTAAGCCCAGGACTTCAAGATGGGGGAGTAAGTGAAGTCCCCGACCCCAATGCCCCTGCCGCTCCCTCCTTCCACCCCCAGGCGGGGCCTCTGCCCGCCCGGCCATGCTGTTTTGTCCCCTGCCCCCCTACCCCCACCCCATCACAGACCCTAACCTCTCTCTTCTCTCCCCCCTCCCCACCCCCCCTCCACCCTCCTGGGACAGTGACGAGGTGAGTATCTCTTGAGGGTGAAATGCAGAGGGAATGGGAGCCCCCCCGCCCCCCCCGCCCCAACTGAGATAGGTCAGAGGTCAGAATTTCAAGGTCCAGGAAGAAGGCCCCCACCCGCACCCCCGTCCCCGCAGACAGCGACACACACAGGAAGTGGCAGCTGTTGCCTCACGGGAAGGGGAAATGGGCCTGCGGCCTGGTCACCCTGGAAATGGCTGCTTTTCTCGAATCACGACACCCCACGCTCGGCCCTGCAGGCCCCACCCCGAGGCCCAGCCTGGTCTCCACACCCCGACGGGCCACCCCCAGGCCCAGCTGTCCCCCGAGCAGGACCCCGGCCGGGTGGAGCGTGGGGAGGGATGAGGGTGGATGTGGAGAGCCCGGCCCTGACTCTGCTCCCTCTCCCCCGCCTTGCAGAAGCGAAACCGGGCCATGACGGCCCGCAGACAACACCTCAAGGTAGGTGCCCCCCCCCCGGGGAGGCCGCAGGGGGGTCCGCACCAGCCGGGCAGCCCCTCACTGCCCCCCCGCCCCTCCCCAGAGCGTGATGCTCCAGATCGCGGCCACGGAGCTGGAGAAGGAGGAGAGCCGCAAGGAGTCGGAGAAGCAGAACTACCTGTCGGAGCACTGCCCCCCGCTGCACCTCCCCGGCTCCACTGCCGAGCTGCAGGTACCCCAGCCCGCCCACCTCGGTTTCCCCAGGGTCCCACGTGGGGACGGCCACTCACTGCCCCCGCCGCCCGCAGGAGCTCTGCAAGCAGCTGCACGCCAAGGTGGACGCGGCCGAGGAGGAGAAGTACGACATGGAGGTGAAGGTGCAGAAGAGCAGCAAGGAGGTGAGCAGGCCGGGGCGCAGGCGCGGGCGCGGGCGCGGGGAGAGGGGCGAGGGCGAGGGCGAGGGGCACGGAGCGATGGGTGGCAGGCACAGCGCGGCCTGGCCCTGCGGCTCCCGCCCAGCCCCCCGCTCCCCCCGCAGCTGGAGGACATGAACCAGAAGCTGTTCGACCTCCGCGGCAAGTTCAAGCGGCCGCCGCTGAGGAGGGTGCGCATGTCGGCCGACGCCATGCTGAAGGCGCTGCTGGGCTCGAAGCACAAGGTGTGCATGGACCTGAGGGCCAACCTGAAGCAGGTCAAGAAGGAGGACACCGAGAAGGTAGGCGCCCCCGTCCCCCGTCCCCCGCCCCGTCCCTGCCCCGAGCCCCTTCCCTGCGGGGGAACGAGGCTGAGCCTCCTCCGCCCACCCCCAGGAGCGGGACCTGCGGGATGTGGGCGACTGGAGGAAGAACATCGAGGAGAAGTCCGGCATGGAGGGCCGCAAGAAGATGTTCGAGTCAGAGTCCTAGGCCGCCCCCGGACCCCCCACCCCCGGCCTCGCGCTGGCGGGCACCCCGGCTCCGGGCAGGGTGGCAGGGGGTGGGCCCCGGGAGCCGCCTGGAGTGCGGGCTCACCGCAGCTGTCAATAAAGGTCTCCAACCCTGTGACTGGTCTCTGCGGCCTCGTTGAGACCTCATCGCCCACCGGCCGCCCATGCCTCTGGGTGCTGCACCCCGGGAAGGCCCACTGGCTGGCCGGGAGCCAGTGCCCTCGACCAGGTGCTAGGGGAACGGGGGCGAGGGCACGAGGGAGCCATGCAGGGGCCTCAGGAATGTCGGGAAGGCCCTGAGAGCTGACTCCGTTGGCTGGCTGCACCCAGGGCTGGGGCTGTTGTGCTCACAGCCAGTCCCCAGGGCTCCCGCTGGCTCTGGGCGACTTGGTGGCTGATATGTCCCAGCCCTTGGTGGCTGATACGTCTGAGCAGTTCTCACAGGAGACCCTCGGCCAGTGTGCACGGCCATCACAGGGGTTCAGCTGCCCAGAGACCGTCTGAATCCGTCACCCCAAGTCTAGGCCGGGCCCTGTGGGCCACTCCCCATTCCTCCTGAGACCCCACAGCCTCCCCCGGGGGATGCCGTGCTGCAGCCCTGGGTCCGACGGCCCCCCAGATGGTTTATGCCAGGGGGTTCAGGCTCAGAGGGGCCGGGGTCCCAGCTCCCCACAAAGACAGGCCAAGCCAAGCCGGCCCCACGCGGGCCCAGCAGGCAGGCTGGGGCCCCTCTCTGCTCAGCCCCAGGTCCTGGCCCACCTCACACATCAAGGGGCCGTGTCCCTGAGGGCCGGATGAGGGCTGTCATGGCAAGGCCAAGGCTGTCAGCCTCCCGTGATGGATGGGGCGACAGCCCGCCCGCCAAGGTCCCTGCGCTCAGATCTCCGAGTGAGCCGGGGGGCCCCTCGGCCCATGATGGAGGGGCTGTCGGCAGCCCCTGCCCCCCGGAGGTCCTGGCGATTGATCTGCCGGGGCCGGAGATGGGGAGGGCGGCAGCCTTCAGCCTTGGCTGCCTCGTGGGATGGGGGCTGACGTCAGTGGCGCCCTGGCCTTCACCCGTCGTCCTCCCGCCTGCGCTGGGCGGCCTGGGCCCCGCCGTGTCCTCTGAGCGGCTCCCACGGGCCCTGCCACGGGTGACCTGCGGCTTCGGCCGGTTTATCATCCTGGGGCCCGCTGACTGGACAGCGACTCCAGCTACCGCAGGGGAAGGCCAGGCCTCGGCAGACAGCCCTCCCCCTCCCCAGGGCTGGGAAGCACGGTGACCGCAGCTTTCAGGCCTGGGAACCCAGGGAGATGCGTCCCCCAGGCCTCCGTCCCAGCACCATCTCCTCCTCAGAAAGGGCCTGGCTCCCAGACGGCTGGGAGCCGGACGGGGGCAGAAGTGCCCGGCCCGAGTGTCCTGGAGGCACCGAGTGGGCCACACGGCGAAAGTCAATCAAATAACTCGGATCCCACCGGCGGAGTCAGGGGCTGAGCATTGACTAGGAACTAGGAGGTCAGGGTTCGATTCCCAGGAGGTCAGGGCACAGGCCTGGGTTGAGGGCTCCCTCCCCAGTGCGGGGCGTGCAGGAGGCAGCCGATCGATGACTCTGTCATCATGGATGTTTCTCTCTCCCTCTCCCTTCCTCTCTGAAATCAATAAAAACATTTTTTTAAAAATAAATGAGAGCCGGTGACAAGGACATGGGGCAGGGCGTACAGAGCGGCTCCGTGGGAAAGGGGCACGGCGGGCACACCTGTGGCTCAGGTGCCAGAGACTCTCCTTTTAGCAAACACAACAGCCACCTGCCCGCCTGCTGCCTCGGCCCAGCACCAGCTCCGAGGGGGACCCCGGGCCAATGCCCTGGGGCCTCTCTGTCACCGGCTGCCCCGCTCCCTCCTGCCCGACCCCTCCAAGTCCCTCCCAGTGGACTCCTCAGGCCGCTGAGCCACAGGTCCTCTTCCTGGCTCAGGGGACGGGGGGCTGCCTGGTCTTGGGGGTAATGTCCCTGCCACGGCCCAGCTGCCGGGCTCAGCTGGATGGCACGCGGCCCCAGGCCCCCACTGAGGACTGCGGAGCCCCTAGTCTGGCCCCTCCCCAGAGAGGAGGGCAGAAAAGGGTGGAAACAGACTCGGCGGGTCCCCTCGATCCTGCTTGTGCCCCCAAGGGCCCCCCATGACCCAGAGTCTGGGGCACCATCTGTCCACGTGGTCCGTTCTGGGCTCCTGGGGCAGAGGCTGGGGCAGGGGAGTGGAGGGGACGGTGGAGGAGCCACAGGGAGCCATGAAGGGCTAAGGCAAGCAGAATGTGGGGCGCTGTGTGCAAGTCAGGGGTGCCAGCAGTAGCCTGGCATGGTGAGGAGGTGGGTCCAGCTCTGTGTGCACCCAGAAAATGTCTCTTTTAAAAATATATATATATATATATATATATATATATATATCCTATCTAATAAAAGAGTAATATGCAAATTGGCCATCACTCCAACACACAAGGTGGCTGCCCCCATGTGGTCAAAGATCTTGCCCCCATGTGAATATAAGATGGCTGCCACAAGATGGCCAGCAGGGGAGGGCAGTTAGGAGGGACCAGGCCTGCAAGAGAGGGCAGTTGGGGCAATCAAGCCTGCAGGGAAGGGCAGTTAGGGGCTACAAGGTCAGCAGAGGAGGGAAGTTGGGGGCGACCGGGCCTGCAGAAAAGGGTAGTTGGGGGTGACCCAGGCCTGCAGGAGAGAGCAGTTTGGGGGCCAGGCCTGCAGGGGATGGCAGTTAGGGGTGATCAGACCTGCAAGGGAGGGCAGTTAGGGGCAATCAGGCTGACAAGGGAGCAGTTTGGCATCAACCAGACTGGCAGGCAGAAGCGGTTAGGGGTAATCAGGAAGGCAGACAGGAGAGCAGTTGGGAGCCAGCAGTCCTAAATTGTGAGAGGGATGCCCGGTGGGATCGGGTCTAAATGGGGAGTTTAACATCCCTTCAGGGGTCCCAGATTGGAGAGGGTGCAGGCTGGGCTGAGGGACACCCTACCCACCCCATGCATGAATTTCGTGCACCAGGCCTCTAGTGTGTGTATATATACAGATGTCAGAGAGGGAGGGAGAGGGAGAGAGAGATAGAAACATCAGTGATGAGAGAGACATAGATCGGCTGCCTCCTGCACTCCCCACACTGGGGATTCAGCCCACAACCTGGGCTTGTGCCCTGACTGGGAATTGAACTGTGACCTCTTGGTTCCTAGGTCAACACTCAGCCCCTGAGCCGTGTGGCTGGGCCCATCCAGAAGATTTCACTGGGTGTTTAGGTGCTGAGTGTGGGGCGTGGACCAGAACTGCACCCGCCCTGGGGCTGGGACCAGGATGCACACAGGCCCTTCGGGGCCAGGGCTGCCCGGGAAGGGGGTTCTGGGAGGTGGGACTCCTTGGCAGGCCCTGGGACTCTGGAGCACGCCAGGGTGCCCCAGTCCCGCACCCTGTTTCCCCCCACCCCCCTGCCAGCTGCCTTCCTGGGCCTGTCCGCCAGGCCCCACGACTTGCTTCACTCTTCCTGGTGGCTGGTGGATCCCTCCTGTTGCAGCATCAGACTGAAAACAACACCCAACCCCAGCCAAACCTCAACCTGCAGGAAGGGGGAAGTGAAACCCGGGGCGGGGTTGGGGGGGGGGGGGGTCAGCCGCCGCCCCAGGAAGCGCCCAGAGCAGCGTACATAGCGGTCCCTGAGCACCAGCCATGGCGGAGGCGGCTGGCCAGCCCGGCTCCGAGGAGCAGGAGGAGCTGCTGGTGGAGGAAGAAGGCGCTGGGTAAGGGCATTGGGAGGTGTTTACATGGGGGTAACGCTCGATCCCGAGGCCAACGGCCCTTGGGGCATGGTCCTGGGACCCGCCTGGGCGGCTGGGCCTCCCGGGAGAGGCCGAGAGCGGGGCCGGGCCCAGGAGGGCTGGACGCTCACCCAGGCACAGGGACACAGACTGAGGCCGGGGCCCGCAGAGTTGGTGCTGGAGGGGGGAGGGGGGTGGCTGGGCCTGGTATGGCGGAGAGGGGCTGCTCACTGGGGACCCACCAAGCCCACGTGGGGCTCAGCGAGAGCCTCCTGGGGTGATGGAGGCCAGGGAGGCCGCAGTCCCCAGTGGATGCGGCAGGACTGTGGGTTGGGGTGCAGGGTGAGGGCATGGGCAGAGGCTGTGTGTGGGGTGCTGGCAGAAGGGCCATCTGTGCCATGGCTGCCCGCCACCCAGAGCTGGGCCAAGAATGTTCGCGGCCCCCCGGGAAGCACCTGTGGGGGTGGGAGGCACGGTCCAGGGCCTGTTGGGGTGGGGGGTGGGGGTAAGCACTTCAGTAGATCCATGCCTTGGGGTCCCATGGCCCTGGGTGAATGTCCCAGAAGAGATGGGAGTGGGTGAGCTTGGGGACAGCGGGGCGTCCAGGGGCAGGGGGGTGTCTGGTGGAGATGCAGAGGCCTGTGGGGGTGGAGACCAGCCCAGGAGGAGGCCAGTAGGGTGCTGCCCAGCCGAGCAGGAGGGAAGGAGCAGGGCCCCAGCTCAGAGGGATGCCCAGGCCTGCAGGAGGGAGGAGAGGGCAGCAGGGCAGGGCCCGGAACCTCAGAACGGGATCACTGACCACCATCCCCCTAGCCCCCCAACACACACACACACACACGCACACTCTCTCTCCCTGTCTCTCTCTCTCTCTCTCTCTCTCTCCTCTGCTGGAGGCAGCAGGACCTGATACTGTGCGGGCACCTTTGCTAATACCGTGTGCATGAGTGTATGAGTGTGCACACGTGCAGGTGTGTGTGCAGGTACCAGTGTGTGTGTGAGAGAGGGGCTGGTCTGTCGGGAGGTCCAGCCCCGGGTGAGGCGGGTGGGAGGCTGAGCAGCGGCCCCATGGGGTCTGGCTCAGGGCACACGTGCTCAGCGCCGGCCGGCGAACAGGGACAGCTGTGTCCTGCTCAGATCCGGCTCCTCACGTCAGCGCCATGCGAACCCTGGCCTCCTTGTGCTCCTTGGGCACCTCATGCCCATAGAAGGGCACGCCGGCGCGGCCTGGCTGGTCACTCCTGCCTCCTTCCTTAGCCCCTCCTTGGCCCCTCCTCTCAGCTGTCACTCAGGCTGCGGGAGGGTGGAGGGAAGGCCCAGGCAGCCTTGGCCCAGGCAGCAGCAGGGGGGCTGTGGCTGAGCCGGGGCGTCCCGGTGCCTGTCCTGGGGGCTTAGGCTGCACAGGTGAAATATTGGGCTGGAGAGCTGGCCCTCAGACCCTCGCCCCGAGCGGGTGGAACCACAGACACCTCCCTCCTCCCTCCCCAGCCCCGTGTGGTGCGTGTGCAGCCCTGACCTTTCAGAGTGAAACTGAGACTCAGGGTGTGTCGGGTTCTCCTTTCACAAGGTGACTTAGGACCTGGGGGTTTTTCTACGGGGGGTCCCCAAGCCCAGGAGAGGGTGTGCGGCCTGGGAAGCCCCTCTGGAGCCCCCACGGGCTGGGTCTGCTGGGATCTCCCTAACTTCCACACGCTGCCCACAAGACCTGCTGGGGCTCAGGGTGTCGCCCTGCACGCCCGTCCCACACAGACTATGCCCCCCCCAAGACTGCCTCAGGCGGGGCGTCCTCCCTCAGACTGCCCGGGGGGGGGGACCCCCATGCTGTCTTGGCCCTGGTGGCCTCTCACCCCCTTGCCATCCCAGCAGGGCCAGACACCACCTGATATAGGGCACACGGCGCGGAGCAGCGGGCAGTGCCGAGGCCACTGGGCAGGAGGGAGGGGCTGGGCAGTCACCCTGGCAGGGGATACTGGGCTGGAAGAATTGAGGGCCTGGGTCCAGGGGCTCGTCCCCAGACTGAGCTGGATCAGGCCTGGGGACCCCCCCCCCCCCGGTGGGCCGCCTCGCTCCTCCCCGGTCAGGCAGGAGGTGCAGCCCAGCGGGGCTCCGGGTGCCTCTCTCCCATGAGGCTGTGAGGTCCTGGCTCCCCCGCCCTCCATCTGGACCCTCCACATTCCCCCCGGGGTGGGCGAGGGAGGGGTGGCTCAACCCCGCCCCTGCCGATTCAGCAAGCTGATTCCTTCCCTGCACCCCACCTTTTCGTGGGGCCCATCTGCCTCCTTGTTCCACAGCCCTGGCCCGAGGCAGTGCCCGGAGGCTCTGGGGACCAGGCCGGGCAGACTTCTCCCGGCCCGGGGGGCACGAGGGCTGGCACAGTGCTGTCTTGTCCTCCGTGCTCGCCACCTGCCTCTGCCTGGTTTCCCTCCGAGGGAGCCAGAGCAATGAGCCAGTGGGTGGCAGTGGGAGAGGCCCTTAGGAGTCCCCGCCAGCAGGGTGGGGGGTCGAGCCCAGGGGCCCTGCTTTCTGGGCCCTGAGTGCCAAGTGCCCACGGGAGAAGGATGGGCAGAGTGCTGGGGGCAGGACTGGCTCACCGGCTGACCGCAGAGCCCCACACAGAGGCCTCTGTTTCCCCATCCGCACGGTGGGGTCCTGGCTGATGGGCCGGGAGTCCAGGCACATCTGGACTGCCCAGCACACAGGTGGGCCCACTGGCCTCGGGGCCACACAGCTGTCTGGGCAGCTGGGCAGCCTCGGACTCGGGACAGGCCCTGCCTTGCCCTGGCGTGGAGAGAGCCCCGGACTCCGCTGCCCTGTGGCCTCTTTGGGAAGCCTGCACCCTGTGTGGGCCCCCGGTCGGGATGCTGGGGACCCGGCAAGGCCTCGGGGGGACCCTGGAGTGGCTGGGCTGCCTCCTGCAGGTGTTGGGTAGCCCCACACAGCGCCACTGTGGCTCTGCACCTGCAGGTGCCCACGGGGGTGAGGGCAGCGCTTCGAGATGCACACGGACTAGGGCACAGGGTGCGGGCCCCCAGGGACCTGCCCAGAAAGCAGAAATGACACGGGCCTGGTCAGAACACAACTGACCCTCTCCAAGCCGCGCCCCTCCCTGTCCCCGCCCCGCCCACTGCATCAGGGGTGCTCTGCCCAGGGCTTCTGAAGGCATCCTCAAGGTCAGGTGCCACCCACCTGGTGGGGCCCAGCGGACAGAGCCTCATCCTGTGAACTGAAGGGTCCAGGTTTGATTCTGGTCAAGGGCATGTACCTTAGTTGCAGGTCCCCCCAGTTCTGGCAGGGGCACAGGCAGGAGGCAACCCATGGATGTGTCTCTCTCACATTGATGTTTCTCTCTGTCTCTCCCTCTCCTTTCCACTCTCTCTAAAAACCGATGGGGAAATATCCTTGGGTGAGGATTAACCAAAAAGAAAAGAAAGGAAATGGGGCTTGGGATAGAGGGATCTAGCCAGTTTATTCAGAAGAATCCAGAAAGAAGCCTTCAGCCTCTCCCAGTCCCAGCCCCAACCCGAACCCCAGCACCTCACCACCTCACCACCTCCACCACCTGCCTCTGCCCTCGCCCTCTGCTGGCCTGAGGCACACAGGAGACCGACTGTCTCCCCTGGAAGTCAGAGCATCTCTCTGCCCGGGTCCCCCAGGACCAGGGAGGCCACCAGCCCTGACCCTCTCCCCTCACCTGCCAAGGGCTCTCACTGCTGTGGTACCTTGCACTGCGTTACCGCTCTGTGAGTGAGCACATGTTTGTGAGAGGGTATGGCTGTGTGTGGCGATGAGACTGTCTAAATGAGAGGACACATCTTACTTCTCCAATCCCTGCTGAGGTTCTATCGTGGCACTTGGTCTGCTGGGCCTTAAGGGTCTGCTCTCTTATCATCTGGGGCCACAAGCTTATGAACCATGGCTCAGCCACAAAAGAAAGGAAAAAGGAAAATAAGAGACTCAGTGATGGATACAAGTATGAGTAGGTGGATGGGTGGATGAATGGATAGATGGGTATAAAAGGGGATGAATGATGAATGAGTGATTGATGGATAAGTGGATGGGTGGACACAGAATAAATGGAGGGATAGGAGAGCATATCTATGTATGTTTGGATGAATGAACGGATGGGTAGATGAATGGATACATCAATGGGTGAATGGCCAGTTGACTATATGGAAAAACAGATGATAAATTGATGGCAGAAAGTAGTGATAAAATACAATATATACGATTGGCTTATGAAAGGAATTAAAATGGATGTATAGTATGTGACTTTGAGTAGGTTACTTAACTCTCTGCACCTCAGTTTTCTCATTAAAATAATATACTGCCTACCCCATTGGGGTTTTATGAAGGCTATGTAATAAAGAAAAGCACTTAAAAAGTGTCTGGCACATATTCATCATAAATTTTAGCTAGTGGTGGTGGTGATGATGGTGGTAGTGGTGATGGTAGTGGTGGTGATGATGGTGATGGTGGTAGTGGTGGTGGTTGTAGTTTTAGTAGAAGTAGCAGTATTAGGCATATGGATAGATGTTTGGCCATATGAATGGATAAATGGAATGTTGGATGTATATATAAATAGACATAGACATGGATAGATGGATAAGTGGATAGATGGAAGGATAGATAGATAAGTACAGGCATAATATTTAACCATATATATGACACAAATGTTAGCCTATGAAATGGGAACTGTTTTGGACCTGTGCATATCAAGCTAATAATTAGCCCTGGATGTATGAATGAGCAGATATACCAAGAGATGGATGAATGGATGAATGAATTAGTAAATGGACAAATGAACTGGAAATAAATGGGAGATAAATGGAGGCTAGATAAGTGGGATAGATGGAGGATAAACAGATGAAATGTGAACAGATAAATAACTGGACAGATGAATAGAAGGTTATTGGGTGAGTTAGACATATAGATGGATATGAATGATAAATGGACTTTTAGATGGAGAGGTGGGCAAATACAGAAAGAGGGACAAATGGGGAGATAGTGAGTGAATGCACATATGGCTGATGCTGGGTAAACTATTGAAGAGAGAGGGTAATGGCCAGACACAGCTGAGTCAGGACTTCTGCACTCACCGTTCTCTCTTTTGCCCACCAACGGCAAAGTCTCTTTTCAAACAAGAAAAGGCCACTTCCTTCCCTGGAGGCTGTCTTTGACTCTCACATATAATACACCAGCCCCTTCCAGATCTCCTTGTCCTCAGACCCTGAACCACATTTTCTATGGCATTTACCATCATCTGATCGACTCCTGTAAATACCTACTTTTTTTGTTCCCACAAAAAATGCCAGCCTTGTGAGAGAACGGGGACTTAGTTAATGCTGAATTCCCAGCACCTGAACATGAACAGAGTTTAGTAGGTTTATTGAAAGATATATGGATAGATGGGCAGTAATATGGAGATAGATGGGTGAGATATGGATTAGTAGATGGATGGATAAAAACAATAGTAACATTTATTCAAGGTTTACTGTGTTTCAGCAACTGCTTTAAGTATTAGCTCTTTTGGGTGGCTTAATGGGTAAGATGATGGGCATATATGTATAAGAAGGACATACTTATATGTATTTATGCACAGTTGAGTGTATGACTTGCTAGCTGGAAAGAGGGGTGGACATATGGGTGGCTGAACAGACAGATATATGAATGGATGTAGGAATGGGATGGGTAAATACCAAAATATTTGGAGAGTTGAATAAAAGTAAGGATAGAAGAATACATGAAGAGACAGGAGGTATTTGAAGAGATAGAAAGATGTATTTAATAAAAAACAGATAATTCACTGGTTGGGTAGCTGGGCAAGTAGATACACAAAATGATGGATGAACATATAAATAAAATTGTCATAGATTGAGTGGTTATTATATTCCAAATAGACAGATGGCTAGCTGAATGCTTCTTCTAAGTGTTTTCTATGTATTAAGACATTTAGAGAGATGGTCGGATGTATGTATGAATGCATGTATGTGTATATGTATGTGTATATGAATGAATGGATAGTTGGATAGATAGATACTTGCTCAATAAAGACTTGTAAAGGGAGATGGATGAACATAGGTACATATGTATTGGTTGACACATGAATGAATAAATTGATGAAATGATATATTGTTTTTATATGAATAATTGTGTGTCTAGATAAAGTAGGAAATTGATGGATTGATAAATGATATATGAAAAGACAGATAGCTATAGATAGATGATGGGTGAATGGATGGATGATAGATGGATAGATAGATAAATGAATGGATAGATGGATTAATAGGTGGATAAATGATTGTTGAAGGATAAATGATGGGTGGAGGATAGATGAGAGAATTAATGAATAGATGTATAAATGGATGGACAGATGATGACGGGAGGATAGACGGATGAATAAATGGATTGATAATGGATGGACAGGTAGGTAGGTGGATAGATAAATGGATACATGGATGATGGATGAGTGGATGAATGGGTGGACAGACAAATGGATAGATGATGGATGAAGAATGAATAAAGAATGGATGGGAGGATAAGTGAATGAATGAATAATAAAAGGGGGATGGATGGAGGGGCGATGGATGAGTGAATGCATGGGAGGATGAGTTGATGGATGAGTAGATAGATAGATGGATGAATGAATGGATGGATAAATAGGTGGAAGGATGGAAGATGGAGGGGAAGATAATAAAGGATGGAAGATGGAGGGGAAGATAATAAATAATAAATAGATAGAAGGGTAGATGGAAGTGTATGGATGATGGATGGATGCATGGATGGGTGAACATGGGTATGTATGTATTAATGGATGCTTGAATAGATTGATAGAAGGGTATATTGTGTTTATATGAATAATTGAATAGACATGGTAATGGTGGTGGTGTGGTGACTTTGAGCAATTGGTGGATTGATAAATGATATATGGAAAGACAGATAGCTATAGAGGATGGATAAATGGATGGAGGATAGATGATGGATAGAGGATGGATGGGAGAATAAAGGGATAATGAATGAAAGGAAGGGTGGATGGATGATGGATGAATGATAGCTAGAGGATGGATGGGAGGATGAGTGGATTGATGGATGGACAAATAGTGGAGTTGAGGTCAAATCCTTGACCTTATTGTCCCTGTTAGGACACTCCCTGGCCGTAGAATGACCAGTCATGGCCAGGTCAGGTACAGTTCTGTCCTCAAGAATCTCCCTCACCAATATGTCTGATAGCTCTGTGACTCCATCTTAACTTCTCAATGTCAGGGGTTTCCCATAATCCCAAGGCAGCCTGCTCCCCTGTGAGAATATTTTTCCTGCTAAGAACCAAAATATGCCTTTTGGCAAATTCCATTCCTGGCAGCGACTGTGATTCCAGAACCAAGAGCAAGAGGCAAGGGGGTGGTGGGCCGGTGGAGATGGACATGAAGCCGAGTCCCCACCCTGTGACCTGCTGGGTCCTGGCCCTGCGGCCTTCCTTCTCCTCGTGCGCCCAAGTCCCCAGGTCTGTGGGTCTCCACACTCCGGCGGCTGGATGCAGGGCCAGCCGTGGTCATACGGTCTCCACGGCACTCCCCACATGCTTAGCTCCTCCTGGGCTATGCGGGGTGAGGGAAGATGCTTGGGCTCCCCTCCAGGACGGCCACGAGACCCAGCCTGCGTGTGGGCGCGGGGAGAGCTGGGGTACTTCCCGGATCCCACGGAGTCCCCCCAGCAGCCGCCACCTGAGTCACTGAGGACGGAGCGATGGGCCCGTGTGGAATGTTTCCGGCTGCTGCCGCCACCTAGACACAACTGCCTTCATGCCATGACCCGTTCGCCTTTCTTCCCGCTCGCCAGGGTGGCCATTCCCTTGCCCTCTGCCTGCTCACATATCCCCTCGAGTGGCTTTGGGCCTGGAGGGGCAGGCCTTGGGCACAGGATGGCTCTCTGGGCCATGCCTTGGTGGCCAACAGTCCACAGACCCAGCCTGTGGTCTGGCTCTGCCGGGCCCCGGCTCTGAGGCTGTGGTATCCAGTCTGAGCCTCTGTTTCCCCATCTGAGCCCGGGCAGGCGCAGAGGTGGCCACCTCTGGGCCCTCGGGGGAGCCCCGCGGGGGTGGGAGGCTGCTCCCTTGGAGCCTCCCTTGCGTGGGTCCAGTCCCCGCCTCGTCCGGCCACTAGCCTCCAGTGAGTCACGGTGACTCAGCCCAACCAGACGAACCGTGGGCTGGGCTGCTTCTCCGGGGCCTTGGCCAAAGAGCCAGGGGCCACGGCCGGCTGGCCAGGGCACCGCGCTGACCTTGTGCCCAGTGGCCACTTCTCAGGAGCGTGGACACCTACCCAGAGAGGCTGGCTGGTGGTGGCCCCTAGGGGTCTCACCATGCTGACCGCCCAGGGCAGGCTGGGGGTGGGGGCCGGGGAGGGCAGAGCCGTCCCATTTGGGGAGCAGAGCGGATCCCTGGGGTGCCCGGCCTCCCCCTTGAGGTGATAAAAGGAGCTGAGGGCTGGGAATAAACAAAGGAAAATGGAGCACCCAGAGGGAGGGAGAGGAGGGAGGGAGAGGGAGGGAGGGAGGAAGGGAGGGGAGAGGAAGGGAGGGGGAGGGAGAGAGGGAGGGAGGGAGGGAGACAGAGATAGGGACAGAGAGACACCACAGGGGAAAGAGGAGACAGGGGCTGCGTTTGGGACCAGGGAGACGGGGATGAGAGGGAAGGTGCCGAGGGCCCAGCAGTGGGCAGGGCAGGGGCGGGCGAGGCAGGGGGAGGGCAGGCAGGCAGGGGAGCTGGACCCAAAAGACAGACGCAGGAGGGAGAGAGAGGAGGCCAGAGCCCGGGCGAGGCGAGGCGAGGCGAGGCGAGGCGGAAGGCCCGAAGGGATGGGGGGCAGATGTGAGACCAGGCACCCCTGGAGCTAGGAGAGCAGAGTGAGGCAGGGGGGCAAGATGGCCGAGGGGGATGGAGAGGAGGGGGCAGGAGGCGGCCCTGCCCATCCCAGGCTGCCAGGTCCCACTGACCGGGCTGTGGCTGGGTGGGCTCCTCTCTGACATTTACTGGTTTGGGGAGGAAGAGGCCTGGAGGTGGAGGAGACCGGGGGGGGGGGGGGAGGGGGGTTGGGGGGAACAAAAAGGAAGCAGCTGCTGGGCCAGAAGGAGGAGGGGGCCCAGAGACCCACAGATCCAGAGGGCCCAGGACGGACCAGCAGACAGAGAGAAGCCAGGGCAGGGCCACCAGGGCCAGAGAGACCAGGCCAGCAGGGGAGGGACGGCGGGCAATGGAGGGGCAGGGGCAGAGGGTGTGAAGGAGGAGGAGGCCAGGCAGGCAAGGAGGGGAGAAGGAGACGGGGACAGCAGGGTCCCCACTGCAGGGCGAGGGCAGGAGGGGACCAGGGCCATCGGGCCTTTGAAGGAGGCGCACAGCGTCCCCAGGGCGGGGGTCAGGCCAGGTCAGCGGCCGGGCGGCGGCACCAGCAGCATCAGCAGCCCGGCGGTGCTGAGGAGGAGCCCTAGCCAACAGGGCCTGGACACCCTCCTGAGGTAGGTGCCTCCGGCCAGACCTGCACGGAGGGCAGGGCAGGGTGTCGGGCCGGCCGGCACCGCCCACGGACGCTGGCACCCGGAGCCCGGGCTGAGGTGGCGGTGCCAGGCCGGCCCCGGGCAGGGCTCGGCCAGTCCTTCCCAGGATCAGGCCCAGCCAGCAGGAGCTGCCCTGGTGCTGGGAGCCAGCTCTGGGTGCCTGGCTGGCCGGCTCCGGGTGCCCTGCCGACTGGCTGTGGGCAGGTGTGTGCCCCCGCAGGGCTCCTCCTCTCCCACCTGCGCCCGGGGCCTCAGGAGGCACTGCTGTGGGCACCCGGCCCCGTGGGCACCTCTTGGCACAGCTCTGAGGCCTTGTCTGCAGCCCGCCAGCCTGGGCACCCCCAGGCACCCTCACTTTACAGACGATGGAACCAGGCCCCCCAGCCGTGCACCTTCAGCACCCAGCTCCGCTCGGGCAGCGCCCTGGCCTCGGGGAGTGCTCGGGCCTCGAACTCAGCACTTCCCCAGACTCCAATCCCGACTCCTGCCAGCTCAGGCCAGTGCCCTGTCCTCTTTGGGCCTCGGTTTCCTCCTCTGTAAGGTCATGGCGAGGGGCCACCTGCCTCGCTGTGCAGCGAGGAAGAGCGGAGGCCGAGGCCAGAGACTCAGCAAGGCTGGGCGGGAGGCAGGCTGGGAGCCCGACAGCCACCTCCTCTGAGCTGTCCACAATGCCCTTCCTCCTCCGGAACCCTTCCAGGCACTGAGGCCCAGCTGAGAGGCTGCCTCCTCCAGGTGGATGCCTGCAGGATTTCTCCAAGCTGGGAGGACTGTCCTCCTGTGCCAGGCCGTGAGCTGGCCCCCTGCCTTCTGTGCTGCGTGCAGCACGCTAGCGAGCTCCTGGACGGGCACCTCTGGACATCCCCAGGCCCCCGGAGCCCGGGCTCTGAGCGGAGGAGGAAGGGACAGGGCTGAGTGTGGGCTCAGCAGCCCGGCTCACCAGGCCCTTGCAGACACCAGGTGACGGCTCTCTCCGGCCCCAGCCCCATTGCGGCATGGTGCGGAGACGGTCACCCAGGCGGGCCGGGCCCGGGTCCGAGGGGCCCTGCAGCCCCCCTGTGCTTGTTCCTCTGGAATCCTGAGCCCTTCGCAGGGTCTGTCCGGTGGAACGTGTCACCCTGCAGCCTTCCCGGGAGCTCCGAGGCCCAGCACCCGGCTGCTGCCTGGGTGGGAAGCGGGGGGCACACTTCCGGCTCCCCTGAGGGCGTGGGCATGGGGCAGGAGGGCCTGCGGAGGCTGGCCAGTGGGTTGGGGCACAGGAAGTGTCCCTGGGAACTCCCTGGAAACTCCCCCTGTGGGATGTGGGGGGCAGGAGAGTCCCTTATAAAGCGAAACAGACCCACGCCTGCCCATGACTGCGAGCAGACCCGCCGAGCGGCCGGAGGTGCCCACGGGCAGGCGCGGAGCCCACGCCCTCCAGGTCCCCAGCCCGGTGGACCCCTCGGGGACGCGTGACACCGTGCCAGGCCGGGACCCTCCTCGCTCGCCCTCCCGGTGGGCAGCACTGCTGACAGGTGAGAGCCGGGACCTGGGGCTGCCCTCGCCTGGGACCGCTGTGAGAGTGGGGAGTGCCACCCGGCCCACGGCATCACCCCGTCTTTCCCTGCGGGCTGCCTGGGCTCCCAGAACCCATGCCTGAGTGCCGGGCAGGGAGGGGATGCCGGGGGACTCAGCCTCCCTCTGGGACAAGCCAGGCACGGCAGCCATTTCTCGTCTCGGTCTGGCTTGCTGCTGGTGCTGCGGCCGGTTCTATGGCCGCCCAGACTCCGGCCCTCGCCATCTGCCAGGCTGGACGCCTCCACTGCCCCCGCCCCAGGAGTGCCCACGCTGGGATCTCCCTCTGCCCTCTGCCCCCTGAGGGACTCAAGGCTCCCCTCAAGCTCCCCTGGCTCCCCGGGGGCCAGGTCGGTGCTGAGGACGCCGAGAGGGAGGCAGGGGACCCCAGCCGCTCATTTCCCGAAGTCGCCCTAGCTCTGGGCTTCCTGCCTCGTCTTGCAGTCCGGGGGGCCTGGCTGTGTTAGGTGGGGGCTGGGCTGGCACCGAGCAGGAGGCTGGCGTTCGGATGGCATCCGGGCTGCGGTCCCCGGGGAGGCTCTGCGGGTGGAGGGAGCCCTGGCAGGGGGTTCTCTGCCGCCCCCAGGGCCTCCGTTCCCCACCAGCACCCGCTCTCCTCCACCGGCCACCCCGCTGAGGCCCCCGGGGAGCCTGTGTGGCCAGCAGGGCAAGGATGGGCCGGCCACCCGCCGGGCTGGCCCGAAGGGGCTGGGGGAGCCAGGCCTCCAAACCACAGTGTCCAGAGAGGCCCACCCAAGGCCCGGGTCCGGGGGTGGGGTGGCCCCGCGTTGGCAGGGCCGGGCGTGGGGGGGAGGCACTGCCTCGGCACCGGGGTCCGTCAGCCCGCGTGGGTGCTGCCCGGGAGCGGGCGAGCCAGTGCAGGGGGCATGGGGACCGGGTGGCCCAGCCCCCTGGGCAGGGCGTCAGGGCAGGATCCCAGCGGCGGAGGCTCAGGCCCGGCTCCAGCTGCAGCCCGGGAACGGGAGCGGGGCAGAGCAGCGAGCAGCGGCCAGGGTGCTCCGGGCACCTGAAGCTGACCCAGCCCCGGCCAGAGCGCCCGGAGGGTGCCCAGGGCTCCTGGCCCCCAGGAATGGCTGGGGGGGGCCAGCCCCCCGGAGGCCCTTACCCCCATCAGAGCCGCTCCGCTGAGGTTGGTGCCGGGCTCGGCCCACACAGGTGTCGGGGAGGCGGGCACCCGGTGGCAGGTGGGAGACGGCTCAGGGGCGAGAGGCCCGCGGCAGGCCCGGGGGTTGGGGGGAAGAGGGTCGGGGCCCCGGCATTGAGTGGGGTCAGACTCCGGGGCACCCCAGAAGGTGAGAGGGTGGCTGGAGGGAGGGCTGCTGCCTATGGGTGCTGAGGTGAGGGGGGGCAGGGGCCTGTGCCTGCGGGCTCTGCCAGGACCTGTCCAGGTGGTGGGAGGGGGGAAGAGGACAGGACGGAGGCCACCATGATGGCAGAAAGAGGGGTCCAGGTGGGGACAGGGACAGACTGTACCGGCTGGAATGACAGGGCCAGGACCAACCAAGACTGGCCAAGACAGGGCAGGAGGAGGGAGAGGCCAAGAGAAAGCAACAAGGAGAAGGGATGGATGGGACAGGAGATAGGGTGTGAGGGGCCACGGGTGCCCCCGATGTTGGCCACCCCTCCAAGTTGTCCCGACACCGCCGAGGAAGACCAGAGGGGCAGGCGGGGAGGCGGTGACCCCCGGAGGTGGGCGGCACCCTCTAGTGCCTGCTCCTGGGCCTCGGGGCAGGGGGAAGCCCCCGGAGGTGGAGGCAGGTGGGTCGGAGAGAGGGCAGGGGGCACAGTGTGGAGTCTCTGAGCCCCAAGTGGGGACCGGCTGCCTCTGCCCACTGCCCCCCACCTGCTCCTGGGGCTGTGGGCTTGAACTTCCCAGGAGGTGCTGCCCTCTAACCCTCAGTTTCCTCGTGGGTAACGGGGTGCTGGTCTCCAGCTCCTGGCCGGGGCCTCGGGGCAGGGGGTCCAGGCGTGCCAGCCTGACCTCAGCAGTGGGACGAGGGCCGCTGCCCTTCACCCCACGTCCTGTCTGCTCCCAGGAAGTGGGGCCCCAGGAGTCGGGGTCTTGCCCTCCTCTCTGGCTGGGGCTGGCAGCTGGGTTCGGCAGGAGGACCCACAGATAGGAGGTGGCAGGATGGAGACCTAACAAGGGCCAACCTGGTGGCCAAGCCCCACCACCCATTAGCTGAGGCGCCGGGAGCTAGGATGGCTTCGGAGGGAGGTGGGGGCCGGCGGGTGCTCAGGGCTCGGGGAGCAGATGCCACCGTGTGGGGGCGTCCAGCAGGGGGTCTGGCTGCTTCGTGCACTTGGGGGTCGAGGGCTCCCGGGAGGGCAGAGGCGGGACAGACAGACGGGCGGTCCGGTGCCAGGCAGGCGGCCAGGTCTGGGCCACGTGTGTGGACCCTGGGGCAGGACCCACATGGGGAGCGTTTGGCAGTGACTGTGGGCAGAGCCGCGCGAGGGGCCGCAGGGGGTGCGGTGGGTCCGGGCACCGGGCAGGCTGAACGGGGAGAGGGATGGAGAAGCTCCAGCCGGTGCCAGCCACCAGTCGCGTGTCAGGGAACATGCCAAGGCCTGGCCTCGTGAGCGCCCGAGAGCCGTGCCAGGCAGTCCCAGCCGGCTCCGCAGCCTGGCTCTCCTGGAGGCTGGGCCGGACGTGGAGGTGCGGCTGGGGCTTCCCAGCCGCCGGGGGGCCGTGCGGTCAGCCCCCGGCCCGGTCCCGGGAGGTCGGCCGAGCCGCGCTGGGTGTGGGTGTCAGGGGGCAGGGTGACGTCTGGTGCGCAGGATGCTGGGCGCAGGGGCGGGCGGGGCACCGGGGAGGTCTCGGGCAGCGTGGCACTTGGCCCCAGCCCTGCAGTGCGTGGTCAGTGACACGGAGGGGACGGAGAGACCTGGGCGCAGCGGGGAGAGCTGGATGCCGGGCTGACCCCGCAAGGCCCTGCCAGATCCTACAGGCCAGAGGACCCGAGGTGGGGAGGCCCTGACCTCCGACCCCAAGCCGGGCCAGGTGGCTGGTCAGGGCGGATGGGGGCCGAGGTGTGGAAGAGGCTGACCACGGAGCACGTCCGGAGAGGTAGGACCCTGCCGGGGCGAGGAGACCGGTGCTGGGCTGCACCCTGGACTCTGCTCTGGGCAGAGGTGGGAGGTCCCTGGCCCGGCCTCCGAGGCCCCCTCTGAGGGGGAGCTTGGGGTGGAGGGCAGGGAGGGAGGCCCGAGGGTCCATGTCCAGTTTCCCCGGGGTCTTCACAGGTTCAGAGCTCCCCTCGGGGACACACGTTGTAAAGAAAGCCCTTCGAGTGGGCAAAGTGCCTCTGAGGACGGTGAGGGGGTCACAGGCCCCTAAGGCTGGACCTGCTCACGGCCACCTGGGGGGCGGCTGCTCCGGGGAGGGACCTTCCTTCCGGACTGTTTGGGTAGATGGGGGGGGGGGGTGTCCGCAGGCCAGTGGGAGCCCTTTGGACAGCGATTTGGAGGTGAGGGGGGTTGGGCAGGCTCAGGCAGTGGTCACCCCAACAGGATTTCAGAGCCTGGTCCCCAGGACCCACATGGGTCCCAAGCAGGCCGCCCGCCACGGGTATGGGGGAAGGTTTCGGCAGGAACCAAAGGCCAGGTGCATTGTGGGGGCTCAGGGGACTGTCTCCTGGGAGGGACTCAGCACCCCGGAGTCCGGGATGAGGTCTTGTTTGTCCCTGAGGGTAGCTCAGGGGCGGCGGACAGGATGTGGGGGAGCGGGATGCATAGAGCAGGTGCCCTCTGACACCGCTGCCTTCCCAGGGTCCCCCGTGGGAGGTGCAGGGGCTGCGGGTGCAGGTGCCTCCAGCCTGGGCTCTGGAAACGTGGGAAGAGGTCTGGGTGCGGGTTCCTGTCCGTCTCCAGGCTGCAGCCCCTCAGAATGCCTCCCAGACACCCGAACGCCCATCGGCTGCCCTTCCTGTCCACATTGGGTCCTTGCAGATGGGTCACAGGCCCAGGTCCTGCTCAGAGGACTCCCTCCGCCAACCGAGGCCCGGAGCAGGGCCTCTTCCGTGGCCCCGAAGCGACCCAAGGGCATGGGGTGAGGGGGTCAGCACCCCCCACCCCAGCTCTCCTGGCAGACGCTCACCTGCAGGGCCCGAGGAAATCCCACCTGCACCTGCTGCCCAGACAGAGGTCTGGAGGAGGGATTTGAGGACCTTAACGAGATTATGAGCAGGTGGTTCATCTCGGGTGTCATGGGGGGAGAGGGGAGCCTGGGCTGGGGCAGCAGCTCCCATGGAGAGGGGTCAGGCCAGGAGACAGGGGAGGGGGCCTTCCCAGACAGAATGGAGCCACCGTAGGCCGACGGGGTTAAGGCCCAGGTGAGGCGAAGGCCGGGGCATGACCAGAGGCTGAGGCCGAGGTCCCCCTCTGTGGTGCTCTCCGGGGGCTGGCCAGGAAAGACTTGCAGAAGGGGGCTCTGGGCAGGGCGACCCCCCAAACAAGAGGCTCCCACGGGCTGCCTGCTGGGAAGACGAGGGGGGGCGGTGCTGGGCGGAGGGGCCCCAGAGCCCCAC
This sequence comes from Pipistrellus kuhlii, assembly GCF_014108245.1. Lineage (NCBI taxonomy): Eukaryota > Metazoa > Chordata > Mammalia > Chiroptera > Vespertilionidae > Pipistrellus > Pipistrellus kuhlii. The sequence continues at coordinate 224,999 of NW_023425597.1, forward strand.
AGAGACCTCCCGGGTTGATGTCCCTGTTGGTGGGAAGAGGCCCATAAACAGGTAGTTAAGCCCCCTCCGTAGGCGCTGGTCCAAGGTCACCCCGCCCGCCGCCCCTGGGGGCTGGGAAGGAGCTGAGGCTCCCCAACAACCAGAGGTGGGGTCCCCTTTGTCTGCAGCCTCTCTCCCACAAGCTTAGGGCTCCCTGAGGAGCCTGGGCTGGGGACTTGGACGGGCTCCAGCCGGGGCCCAGCTCTGAGAGCAGCCTGTGCAGGCCGGGCTGTGGGGTGCCATCATGTGGCTGTGGGGAAGCCTGCTCCGCAGACAGGGGTCCCCTCCAGAAGGCTTCTCAGAGCTGGCCCTCCAGGGCCAGGAGGGACGTGGTGTGGGGCATGACAGGCCTGCCCCTATGGATGGAGCTCCAGCCTCCTCCTGGCCCAGGGCGCCACCCCCCCCGGCCCCCTCTCCCCAGCAGCTGCCTTGGGGAAGCTGGAGTGGGCCTGTCAGGATGGTCACCTGGCTGAGGTCAAGGCCCCTCGTTACTGACCAGGAGCTAGAGGCCAGGCCTGGGGTCTGATCTGGGAAGAAGGGGTCAGGGACCCCATATCCCTGCCACGGCCCAGCTCCTGTCCACCCAAGAGGCCTCCCTGCACCCCTCCCTCCCGGGGTGACCGAGGGATGGCTGGCCTGGCGTGGCCCTGCAGTCCCCTGCGCTCAGCCCTCCCTCCACCCCACGCCCTCCTCACGTCCCCCTCCAATCACCATCCACCCAGGCCCCTCCCTTCTCAGAGCCTTCCATGACCCCGAGTGCTCAGCTCAGAGGATCTGCCTAGAATCTTCCCAAACCCTGAGCTGCCCTGGCCCCAGGATCCTGCCCTGCCCTGGGAGAGACTGCAATTGAGGTGGGGGTGGGGGGAGTCAGGAGGAGCTGGCAGCTCCAGGCCTCACAGGTGGGGACACTGAGGTAGGCCCAGGGGCGGTGGGACCATGGCTGTCCAGGGACCCACTGGGCGGCCTCAATCTGCCTGGAGGCGCGTGGGGGAGCAGAGAGCCCAGCGGGAGGAGCCGGCCTGCCGGGGCCCCAGGCCTTCCTGCTCCTGGGGCCTCACCCCCAGAGCTCTGCCCCCCTCCCCTGCAGTCCCTCCCTACGGACCCTCTCCAGGGGCCCCAGGCACCCCTGCTCTGCAAGCCCCAGCTCAACCCTGCACCTCCCCCCCCCCCCCGGCTCCCAGGGTGTGTGTATGTTGGAGGGGCAGGCATCTGGGCCTGTCCCTTCTCCTCTCATCGCTCTGGGCCTCCTTCCAGCACGCTCACCTGTGTGAGCATGCCACCTGCAGCCAGCTCCACCCGGGTGGGGCGGGGGGGCCGGGACCTCCGCCCGTCTCCCCAAGGCAGCCCCTCCTGCCTCAGCACCCGGACTCTGCGGAGTCTGGGGTCTCCTGTGCTTTAGTTCTCCCCACTCCCTGGCCACACACCCCTGCTCAGCTCTCAGACCCCCTTCCCTAGGTGGCGGGGGGTGGGGGGCACCCAGCAGGGTATCTGCCCGGCCCCCGAGACTGCCGTCACCCGACAGGGTCGCCGGGCCCAGCCCAGCCAGGAGGGAGAGGGCACCCTCAGCGAGGTGCTGCTGGGGAGGCAGCTGGAGCAGCGCCAGGGGAGCGGGGTGGGTCCCAGCAGCTGCCACGGTGCCCACGCCCCCTGCCTAGGGCACCTCGAGCTCCTGTGCCCCACCTGCCACCCACCTGCCCTGCCCCCTCACTGGCTCAGAGCTCTGCTCCCCCCACCACCACCACCACCACAGCCGCCCCTGCCATGATGAGGGACAGTCAGCCCCTGGGGAAGTGCCAGGCCCGCAGACCCCTCTCCAGCGGCCAGGGCCAGGACCTGCAGGGCACAACCGGAGAAGGGCACCGGGATGGCAGGGTGCAGTGCTGCCCTCCCCATGCTCCCTGAGAGGACCTGCCCTCCCCTCCGCTCCGCTCTGCGCGGTGGAGGTGGTTGCTGCCTCCACCCCAGAAGCCAGCCCTGAGAGGGCCTCTCAGAGGGTCATTTCCCTTCACTCCATCCCTTCCCTCGTGACCCGTCATGCAGTGTCCACTCCAGTCCCTGGCGTGGGAGACCCCAAGGGGGCAGCCCACCTCCTTGAGCCCCCCAGCACCCTCAGCCCATGGAGCCAGGGGCCTTATGGCCAGGAGGTCCCTGTGGGCCTGAAGAAGTTCCTATTTGGTGGGTCTAGACTGGCGTGCTCCCCCAGCCAAGCCCCAGCCTCTCCCAGGACTCAGCAGGCCTTGGCCTCAGAGAGGCAGGGGGCAGCCCACTGGCCGCCTGCAGGGGGCAGAGTCGAGACAGGACCAGGGCCTGAAGCCCCTTGTGGAACCAGCCCTGCGGGCAGGGGAGGAAGGAGAGAGGGAGGGGGCAGGACAGCTGGGAGGGCCAGGCCTGGCTCAGAACTGGCACTGTCAGCAGTTGGTGGGGACTGGGGGCTGTGGAGGAGGGAGGGGGCTGTGCTTTGAGTTGGGGCCCAGTAGGCAATGGACCCAGCCGGCAGCGCCAACCGCTGAACCGAGGGACCCCCCCTCCCTCCGACCCAGAGCCTCCAGCCCGAGGGCCTCAATCTGTGCAGGCGGGAGGGGCCGGCCCGCGGTGGAGCCTGCCTGGGAGGGAGGCCAAGCCCGCTCCCGCGCCCCCCGGGCTGAACCCTGGGCCTCCAGCGCGGAGCCAGCACAGACACAGGAAATCGCCTAATTGCATCTGCTCGGAACAGCAAATCCCTCGCAGCTGCAGCGGCTGAGCTGGGGCCACAGGCGGCCGGCTGTCGCCAGCGTCCTGACAGCTCCGCTGAGCGTGCCAAGGGGTCTGGGCCTCTGGCCGGGGGCGCCGTTCCCAGGCCAGGGCCCCCCACCCCACCCCAAGAGAGCCACCCCCACCTCAGTTCCCAGAACTGGGCCCAGCTGTGGATCAGCGAGGGGCTGAGGTCATGGGAGGGGCCAGGAGGGGCCGCATTACTCACATCCTGGGGCTGAGGAGAGGGGGAGGAGGCGGGCGGGGGAAGGGGCCCAGCAGGCTCCTCGTCCTTGGGCTGCTGGGTCAGGGGCTGGGGCTGGGGTGGCTTCTCCCAGCGTGGGGCTTCGGGAAGACACGGGGAGACCCTTACCCTGCCCCCTCATTCTGCCCCTCAGGAAGGCCCGGGGTCCCAGGGATGGCAGGAATGGGTGACCCCTGGAGGGGCCTCAGGGAGGATGTTCCCAGCAAATGAGGCTTGGCCTCTCCCAGGGCCGTTGTCAGGGCAACGGCAGGCAAACAGTAAACAGTGCTGGGACCTGCCACTCTGTGCTCACCTTGTTCCCACTTCTGATCTGCACATGCACGTGTGTGTGTGTGTGTGTGTGTGTGTGTGTGTACACAGCGAGGGGGCCTGGGCCCAATGGGGAGTGTGGCTCTGTGTCTACGTGAGCCTGTGTACAGGCCTCATGGAGAACATGTGTGTCTGTGTAGGGCTCATGGAAAACGTGTGAGTGTGTGTGTGTGTGGCTCATGGAGACCATGTGAGTGTGTGAGTATGTGTGTGTTTCATGGAGAATGTGTGAATGTGTGTGGGGCTCATGGAGAACATGTGTGTGTGAGTGTGTGTGGTTCATGGAGAATGTGTGAGTGTGTGGGGGGCTCATGGAGAATGTGTGAGTCTGTGTGGGGTTCATGGAGACCGTGTGGTCTGTGTGGGGCTCATGGAGAACATGTGTGTGTGAGTGTGTGTGGTTCATGGAGAACATGTGAGTGTGTGTGTGGTTCATGGAGAATGTGTGAGTCTGTGTGGAGTTCATGGAGACCGTGTGGTCTGTGTGGGGCTCATGGAGAACATGTGTGTGTGAGTGTGTGTGGTTCATGGAGAACATGTGAGTGTGTGTGTGGTTCATGGAGAATGTGTGTCTGTGTGGGGTTCATGGAGACCGTGTGAGTCTGTGTGGACTGTGTGTGGTTCATGGAGGATGTGTGAGTGTGTGTGTGTGGTTCATGGAGACCGTGTGAGTGTGGGGGGGGCTCATAGAGAACGTGTGAGTTTGTGCGTGGTTCATGGAGAACGTGTGAGTGTGTGTGTGGCTCATGGAGGATGTGTGAGTGTGTAGGGCTCATGGAGAACGTGTGTGTGTGTGGCTCAAGAACATGTGGGTCTGTGTGCGGTTCATGGAGACCGTGTGATCTGTGTGTGAGGCGGCCTGGCCATGTGTGTGCTAGGAGCTGAGCACAGGCCTGCTCAGGACACATGGCCAGAGGGGTGAGCCCAGACCTCGGACACGGTGTGGCCTCTGTGCCTTCAGAGCTGGGTGCACAGGTCTGGGGAGCAGGAGAAGGACCGATGAGAGGGCCTTGCACACCCCACCTGGGCCCCTGCACCCCCAAACAGCACACACTGGCCACAGCCCCGCAGCACAAATGCCTGTGGTGCAGCTTAGACCCAGAGAGGGGAGCAAAGGGGCCGTCTCACCCCTCCCAGTGTCCTCCTGGGGTGCCCCAGCCAGGGAAGCCCCCCACCACCATTCGGAGGGGCTGCTGGTTTGCACAGAGGAGAGGAACCCTGGACGCCAGCTCCCCAACAGCCCCAAGGGCGCCCCAGGCTCTGCTGTGCACACAGAAAGCCTGCAGCCCCCTCCCAGGCCTGAGCGGGGGACGGGAGGGGGGCTGGCGGGCCAGGTGCCATGTGATGGGGCCAGGTGTGGGGAATCAGGGGCTCCCTGAGGCCCTGGGCGGGAGTGTGGGAGGCGGGCGGATGGGGGTGTGGAGGCCAGAATCCCACGGCTGCAGGGGGAGTGGGCCCCAGAGCCGAGGCTGTGGAGGGCCTGGCTTTTGTCTCAGAGGCTCCAAGGAGACTTAGGAGAGATTAGATCACGCTGGCAGCGGAGGCCCAGGGGCGGAGGCCCCAGATAGCGAGCTGAGAGCTGCGGGGTCAGGCAGCGGACACGGGCAGGAGGGGCTGGGACCCCGGGCGTTGGGGGGGCAGTGCGCCCTGCAGAAGTGGGGACCCAGGGCCCCCTGGGCTGCAGGGGAACAGGGTGGGGGGGCAGGGCCCTGACAGCTGAACACAGGCTTGAGGTCTGCTGGGCCAGGGCAGAGGCGGTGGATGTTGCCCCGAGTGAGGGGCAGCTTTCTTGTGCCTGGCCGGCGGCAGGCCTCAGTTTCCCAGAACTGTGTGTGTGTGGTTCATGGAGAACTTGAAACTTTGAAACAACCCGGAGAGACTCAATGCCAAGGAGGGGCTCAGAGGGGTGGGGTGGTCTTGGTGAGCGGACCCTGCGGGGCCCTGTCTGTGGGGTCAGGCCCAGGCTGGAGACACCCCCTTCTCCGAACCTTGGGCCTTGGATGGGCCACTTTCTTCCCAGTCAGCATGCTCCTGGGGAGCAGGAAGGAGCCCCCTGCATGGTGCTCAATGGGACGAGGCGGCTGCCTAGTGGGTTCTGCCCTGCCCGGCCCGGCCCAGCATGGCAGTGCCCGGTTGGCGAGGCCTAACTAGCCCCTGGACCCAGGAAGGGCCATGGCAGGGCTGTGAGGTGGCCAGAGCCAGCTCTCCGGACCCCAGGACCCCTGTCTACATCCTCCCTCCCTGCCTGGGGTCACAGCCACACTGCCTGTAGCTGGTTCTGCTCAGGCCCGGGATCCAGGCTGGACCCCAGGCCCTGCCATCACCAAGGCCCACACAGATGCACCTCCCTCCAGTCGAGGGCACCTTCTCCACCAGCTTCTGTGGCCTCTGCCTTCAAGATGGGGAAACTGAGGCCTGGGGAGGGCCGGGGCCATCCTGTGTGGGGAGGAGGTGGGAGCCGTGGCCCGAGAGGTGACCGTCTCCCTGTGTCCGCAGGCTCGCCACGCAGTGGAGCCAGGAAGAAGAGGAGGAGGCTGCCCGGGAGCGGAGTCGGCGGGAGCGGGACCAGGATGGAGGCAGCCCAGCCCCAGAGCCCCCCGAGCAGGAGACACTGTAAGCTGCCCCGTGGCGGGCCCGGCCTGCACCCCAGGCAGAGGGACCACGGTGGTGGGGCTCTGCCCTGCGGTCCCTCGCGGTGAGACCGAGGGACCAGGCCCAGAGCAGCAGCAATGCTGTGGGGTGTTCGGGGCGAGGGGCTTTCCAGCCTCAGTGCCAGCAGAGCCTGCCGGACGCCTGACCAGAGTCACGCACAGCCCCCCTCCCGGGGCCCGGCTCTGGCCGGCTCCAGTGGTCCCAGCCCTGCTTGGACTGGTTCTGACCCCAGCTGCACGGCCTGGGGCCCCCAGCCCCCCGCCTATACTCCCCGCTGCTGATGACTCACACACACCGAGTCCAACTTGGCCGGCCCCGGGCCCAGGAGGCCTCCCCGGCTGGGCTGGGCTGGGCTGTTTTTCCAATATCGCCCCCTTTCCCAGGCCTGTTTTGTTCCATTTTCTCCGAGTCAGCAGCTCTGGGCGGGGTGGGGTCCTGCAGCGGTCACAGCCTCCGGGCCAGGTTCTAGCAGAGCTGCCAGAGGCTGGGGGCAGGGGAGCCGGCCTGCAAAGGGGGACGGGGTGCAGAGGCTCCCCCTGCACCTAGGGAAGGAGCCAGGCAGGGTCCTGGGGCACAGCTAGCAGGACAGAGGGACACTGGTTACCCACACGCAGAGACACGGGCTGAGGGGCACACAGCCCAGGTCTCAGGGAGCCCCAGACCAAAGCGGGGGACACAGCCCAGCCCTCAGGGAGCCCCAGACCAAAGGGGAGGACACAGCCCAGCCCTCAGGGAGCCCCAGACCAAAGCGGGGGACACAGCCCAGCCCTCAGGGACCCCCAGAACAAAGGGGGGGACACAGCCCAGCCCTCAGGGAGCCCCAGACCAAAGCGGGGGACACAGCCCAGCTCTCAGGGAGCCACAGACCAAAGTGGGGGACACAGCCCAGCCCTCAGAGAGCCCCAGAACAAAGGGGGGAACACAGCCCAGCTCTCAGGGAGCCCCAGACCAAAGTGGGGGACACAGCCCAGCCCTCAGAGAGCCCCAGAACAAAGGGAGGGACACAGCCCAGCTCTCAGGGAGCCCTAGACCAAAGGGAGGGGGACACAGCCCAGGTCTCAGCGACCCCCAGACCAAAGCGGGGGACACAGCCCAGCCCTCAGAGAGCCCCACACCAAAGGGGGGGACACAGCCAAGGTCTCAGGGAGCCACAGACCAAAGTGGGGAACACAGCCCAGCCCTCAGGGAGCCCCAGACCAAAGCGGGGGACACAGCCCAGCCCTCAGAGAGCCCCACACCAAAGGGGGGGACACAGCCAAGGTCTCAGGGAGCCACAGACCAAAGCGGGGGACACAGCCCAGGTCTCAGAGAGCCCCAGACCAAAGCGGGGGACACAGCCCAGGTCTCAGGGAGCCACAGACCAAAGCGAGGGACACAGCCCAGGTCTCAGGGAGCCCCAGACCAAAGCGAGGGACACAGCCCAGCCCTCAGAGAGCCCCAGACCAAAGCGGGGGACACAGCCCAGGTCTCCGGGAGCCCCAGACCAAAGCGGGGGACACAGCCCAGGTCTCCGGGAGCCCCAGACCAAAGGGAGGGGGACACAGCCCAGGTCTGAGGGACCCCCAGACCAAAGTGGGGGACACAGCCCAGGTCTCAGGGACCCCCAGACCAAAGCGGGGGACACAGCCCAGCCCTCAGAGAGCCCCACAACAAAGGGGGGAAACAAAATCCAGCTTTTAGGGAACTGTAAACTCATGGGGTAGAGACAGCCCTGACTTGGGTGACAGCCTCAATGGGGTGAGGTGCTCCAGACTGTGGGGGACACAGCCCAGCTCTCAGGGACACTGTGACATTGTGTGGACTGGCCCGGCCACGTGGAGTGCCTCCGTGGCACAGGGTCCGAGTGGGAGGGGTGCGGGTGGAGGTCGCCTGCCTGCACCTTGGCCCAGCTCGGCCTCTCTGCTCTCCCCCCGACCCCTCCCTGCAGGCTGAAGGCCTCGGAGGCCCCAGAACCGGAGGAGGACGAGGGGTTCGGCGACTGGGCCCAGAAGTCGGAGCTGCGGCAGCCCCTGCGGGGAGAGAGCCCGGAGGGAGAGCAGGAGGAGGCCAGGCAAGCAGGGGTTAACGCGGGGAGAGAGAGGCCCCTCAGCACATGCCTGAGCGGAGCCAGAGCCCTCTGCTCCCCTTCCCCGCCGCCCCCCGAAAAGGCCCCACAGCTGGGCGGGGGAGCGGGGAGCGGAGGAAGGGAAGGAGACGGCCGGGCGGCGGCGAGGGGCCGGGGAGCGGTGAGGAAATCTCATTCCTGGGCTCCCCAGGGCCCTGGGCCCGGGCCAGACCAGCTGCGGCCGCGGTGTTGCCACATCAGCACACATCTGCAGCCCACTTACGTAATGGAGCCCTGGCCCCGCCGCCCTTCCTCCCACGGGGCTGGCGGGCCTCCATTCCCACGGAGGGGAGCAGGTATTTCCAGATGTGCGGCCCCCGAGCAGGCCCGGGGGACACGCTTTCCAGATGTGCGGACGTGTCTGCTGGTTTGAACCGGATCGGGGGGGCGGGGGTGAGGGCCCAGGGCTGGGGGCTGTTCCCCAGCTTGCCCCCCTCCCCAGTCCAGGGTCTGAGCTGTTCTCTGAGCCGTGCAGGCTGTGCCCAAGGCGCCCCCCCATCTCTCTCCTCGTGTGCTCAGGGTCCCAGTTCTGCTCAGAAGCTCCAACCGGGGGACAGGGTCTCCCTTTGCCCCAGTGTCGCCCGAACCCCAGCTCTCCCCGGCCCTCCAGGCGGCCCCGAGCTGAGGCTGAGAACTCTTCGTGGCTCAGCCAGTATTTCCCAACCCTCCAAGCACTCTCCCTCACTTCAGGAGTTCCCGCCTCGCTGGGGGGCTCTGGTCCCGACTCAGCCCCCTACCCACCATCCCCTGCAGGCCCCCCAGTGCTCCCCATCTGCCCCTGTAAGTTGGGGCACACTCTGCATTTCTGAGCTGGGGCCGGGGTCTGCAGGACGGCCACAGCCAGCTCCTTCCCGCCCCGCCAGCAGCAGGCCAGCATTCTCAACAGCAGGGGGCACTTTGACTCTTTGGTAGAAACCGTAGAACCCGGGCTCTCCTCCCTGCACCCCCACCCCCGCGGCCGCCACGCTGCTGCTGAATGAGCCCTCTGTGTGCCTGCCGCCGGCTGGACCCCGGCCCACCCTGGGTAGTGGGTCTGGGTCTTGCTTGGCACCAACACCAAGGGGCCTGAAATCATGGAAAATTCGAGACTTTCCCACCTTCTTCTCCAGGTTCAGTCCCGCTCAAATGCAGAGCAACTGGCTGCCAGCAGGCTGCCCACCCCCCACACCTGCCCCCGCCCACCCCATGGCCAGCTCAGTCAGCCCCCTCCTCAGGATGCGTCCTAGCTGGGGCCTGCCCTTGCCTGTCCACCAGCTGTCCACTCCCCAGACCACCCCAGACCCACCTCACTCTGCAACAGCCTTCTCCCCAAGGCCCACGGCTGCACTCCGAGGAGGGCAGCTTCAGCTGCAGGGGACTGGCCAGCCTAGGCTTCAGGGTGGGCGAGGAGACGCAGGACACGAGGCAGGGTCTGTCCAGAGAGTCTGAGCCCAGGTGGGGCCTCAGCGTGGGGTGGCCCTCTGCGGGGCTGGGGCAGTCAGGGCTGTTTCTCAAGGGCCCAGGGAGAGGGGCTGCACACCCTTCACCACAGGGCCTGGGTCTCGGGCATCCTTGGCCGGACCAGGAAACTGAGCTTGGGAAGTGGGAAAGAAGCCATCAAATGGCCGCTGGCCAGCCTGCGTCCCTCTTCCTCCCACAGGCCCTGTGGACCCCAGGATGGTGATGAGCTGTGTCCTGCCAGGGTCTCCCTGGAGGAGCTGCATCTGCACCCCAACTCTGAGGCCCAGGAGGGGCCAGGGCCAGAGCAGGCAGAGCCCAAGGACCCAGAGGAGGCGGGCCGGGGCAGCCCGGGCCCAGCAGAGGAGGCCGAGGAGGTGATGGTGGTGTCCCTCGGGGTCGGGTTGCGTTCGTCTCTGCTGCCTGCTCACTCCGTGGCTGGTCCCACAAGCCCCCCCGTGTGCTCAGGGTGCCAGTTCTGCTAGAGAGCCGGCAGTGTGTAGCCCCCACATTCTCCACATTCTCAGGGGGCAGGGGAGCGGGGTTCGGTGACTCTGTGTGGTCAGTCCTGCTGCAGAAAATTCCACAACCAAAGCTTGTCAGGGCTGGGGAGGATCTGAGGCCCAGGCAGGGGAGGGAGCTGTCCTGGCAGGTTCCACGGGTGGTGGAGGGGTAGGGGGGTGCACAGGGGGTGTTCATCCAGGTCCCATAAGCTCAGGGGTTTTGTTTCCAGCACCAACAATGGCAGCGGCCCGGAGCGCCCAGCCCCTTGCTCCTGGAGGAGACCACCGAGCCGAGCTCGCCTCCCCTCAGCCCTAGCACCAAAGTAGGTCAAGCTTCAAGCGCTGCCTCTCCCTCCTCCCAGCCCCATCAGCCCCAACAGGGAGCACTCCTGCTCTTTCTCTGCTGTCCCCGGTCCCTGCCCCCCCCCCCCCCCCCACACACCACCACACCCAGCATCCCAGAAGCACCATCAGGCAGGGATAGAGGGTGGGCCTTGCTCGGCTCCCAAGGCTCATGTCTCTGTCGCCCTGCACAGCTCCTGGACAGAACCGAGTCCCTGAGCCGCTCCATCAAGAAGAGGTGTGTACCCCAACGGCTTCCCAGGCCGGGACTTGAGGTTCTCCAAGGGAGGTCGAGGGGGGTGGAGACCGGGGGCCTGAGAGAGCTCTCCTAGGGCTCAGGGTAGGGTGGCAAGCCTAGTGAGGTGACACCGGGTGTGATCCTTCTCCCACCCTCCAGCAACAGCGTGAAGAGGTCCCAGCCAGCCCTGCCCATCTCCAAGATTGATGACCGGCTGGAGCAGTACACCCAGGCCATCGAGGTAGGCCCAGCCCTCCTGCTCTGCTGGGTCTCCACTCTGTTCATCCACCTCATTCACCCAATACCCCTCAATCCAACCAACACCCCTCCACCCAACCAACACTCCTCCACCCAACCAACACTCCTCCACCCAACACTCCTCCACCCAACCAACCCCTCCATCCAACCAACCCCCCTCCATCCAACCAACACCCCTCCACCCAACCAACACCCCTCCACCCAACCAACACTCCTCCACCCAACACCACTCCATCCAACCAACCGCTCCATCCAACCAACACCCCTCCACCCAACCAACACTCCTCCACCCAACACCCCTCCATCCAACCAACGCCTCCATCCAACCAACACCTCCCCATCCAACCAACACCCTTCTATCCAACCAACACCTCCATCCAACCAACACCCCTCCATCCAACCAACACCTCCATCCAACCAACACCCCTCCACCCAACCAACACCCCTCCATCCAACCAACCTCTCCATCCAACCAAAACCCCTCCACCCAACCAACACCCCTCCACCCAACACCACTCCATCCAACCAACCGCTCCATCCAACCAACACCCCTCCACCCAACCAACACTCCTCCACCCAACACCCCTCCATCCAACCAACGCCTCCACCCAACCAACACCTCCCCATCCAACCAACACCCTTCTATCCAACCAACACCTCCATCCAACCAACACCCCTCCATCCAACCAACACCTCCATCCAACCAACACCCCTCCACCCAACCAACACCCCTCCACCCAACCAACACCCCTCCATCCAACCAACATCTCTCCACCCAACCAACACCCCTCTATCCTGCCAACACCCTTCCATTCCCCATGCCCTTCCAGCCCTATGCCATGAGCAGTGTGAGGACATCATCACCTGTGCTCTACAGAACAAGGGAGCTTCAAAGCACACTGCCTAGAGGAGCACACATCTTGTCAGAGCCCTGCTCCTGCCCTAGGTTGGGGACGTGCCGCTGGGGAAAAGCAGAGACACAGAGGGTGGCCCCTGCATGCTCCCCGGGCTCTCCGAGGGGTCCCACGTGGCTCTCCACTAACGTGGCATCGGACTCTGTCTCCTCTGCAGACTGCTGGCCGGAACGCCAAGCTAACTCGCCAGCCCTCCATCGAGCTGCCCAGCATGGCCGTGGCAAGCACGAAGAGTCTGTGGGAGACGGGAGAGGTGCAGGCTCAGTCTGCGGCCAAGAGCCCCTCCTGCAAGGTAGGAGCCCTCCCCTGCGAGGCCGTCCAGGCGGAGACCACCCAGGTCGGCCCTGAGCGTGGAAGGTGGCGGGGAGAAGATTGCTTGGCGGAGTGAAGGCAGAAGGTGCAGGCCGCCCTTCCCTGCCTCTGCCGGGCTCTCGGCCCTCCTGCAGGCAGCAAGCAGCAGGCCCGCCTGGCCAGTGGGGCCAGGCTGGAGAGAAGGGCCCAGGGCTTCGGCCCCAGTCTGCTGTCTGCAGTGGTGACGTGTCCTCCTTCCACCCCAGGACATCGTGGCTGGAGACATGAGCAAGAAAAGCCTCTGGGAGCACAAAGGAGGCTCCAAGACCTCATCGACCGTTAAGGTAGAGTCCGTAGGTCGTGGTGGCAGGGAAAGCAGGTCCGCAGGCGAGAGCCACGAGGGACCATCCTGAGTGCGTCCAGGAGGGCTTCCCAGAGGCAGCGGCCTCTCCCTTCGGCCCTCTCACCTTTGCTCTCGGATTCCTTCCCGACAGAGCACCCCCTCCGGGAAGAGGTACAAGTTTGTGGCCACCGGACACGGGAAGTACGAGAAGGTGCTGATGGATGAGGGCTCGGGGCCCTAAGCATTCCCTCTCGGTGAGTCTGGGCAGCGGCCTACCTATGCGTGACGTGGACGGTTCTGGGAACGTGGTGACGGAGGAGGGGCCTGCACAGCAGCAAAGGTGCCCATGAGGGCCAAATGCCCAGCCTCAGAACTGGCCAGAACCCAGGTTCCTGGAGGCCTTCTTCACACCCTGACATCAACTCCGTGGCCTCGGGCCACTCGGCCGTTCTCCGAGGGGGACTCCACTCGCCCTCTCAGGACGAGGCCCTCGGGTCCCAGCTCGGCTCCCTGGGTGGGTGAGGTGGCTGGGCCGCTGCCAGTTGCAAAAAACTGATGGGAGGACAAGACGAAGCCCGGCCAGTAGTGGCCGAGGGTCTGAGAGCAACCAGTACCCGGGTCCTGTCCTGTCCCAGCCACGGCCTCTCTGGCGTCCACCCCCCTTCCCATCGGCGGAGCAGTCAGAAAGATGACCCGCTGCCACGGAGTGACACACTTTTATTTGTGGCCTGGGTCCCAGGGTCCACACACAGCACCCATTGTGTTCTGGAGTGAGTGGGGCCTCGGCCCCTCCCCCCCTCCCCTACTGAGTCCTCTCCAGGGCCAGGGCCGGGGCCGGAGGCCTCCCCAGGCCCCTCTGTGTCCCTCTCCCACTCACTGCAGTGGGTCGCCCACCCTGTGGCCCTCCTCCCTCCCTGCCTCCCAGGAGGCCCGGGCAGGTACTGGGTGTGAGGTCAGCCTGCCCAAGTCCTGGCTCATGTGGACACAGGCCCTTCCTTCCTACCCTGAGCCCCTGTCCCTCCACACATGGAAACCACCTCTTCCCTACCCCCTGCTCCGGCCTCGTCCACTTCCCCCATCCTCGTCCCTGTCCCTCCTGACAGCCTCCCCGGGCTCCCGCAGCCCCCAGCCTTTCCCAGGTCCATGCGGCCTCTTCACCGGCTGTGGCCCCTCCTGTCCATCTGGTCCGAGGCTCAGGGGCCACCCGGCCGCCCTTCACCGCAGCCTCCAGCCGGCCGCCGTGCGGTTGAAGTTCTTGGGCGCGGGGCTCAGCTCCAGGACGGGGTGGATGGTGGCAGGGGGCCGCGTGGCCGCCTCCTGCAGCTTCCGGGCATTGAAGCGGGGTCGGCACAGAAAGGGCAGGCGGCCCCGGCTGGGCAGGGTGCACGCCCCACCCCCCGGTCCTGCCGGGCGGTGGTGGGACTCTGCCACCGATACGCGGTACAGGACCGCATCCCACAGCCTGGAGGCCCGGGAGGCAGGGGGCCGGGACACCGGGTTAAAGGTGGGCTGGGGCGCCAGGTCCACGGGAGGCAGGGGGGCCTGGTCGGCAGGAGGCTGGGGGGCCGGGTCAGCAGGAGGCCGGGGGGCCGGTTCGGCGGGGGCCATGTTCTCCTGCTCCTTCTGCTCAGCTCTCCGCTCCAGCCTCAGCAATGGGGCCTCTTCAACCTCCTCCATCAGCTGCTTCTTGAGGCGCATCCACCCACTGAGCCGGGGTTTGGGCGCCACTTTGGGGACAGGGCAGGGGTGGGGACCTGCGGGTGAGGTGGGGGGCCAGGCCCCCCGAGGGCTGGAGACCTGCCGGGCCTCAGGGGCGGGGCCAGCTGTAGGGGGCTCCTCGGCCTCGGGGGCCACAGGGACTGGCCGGGCAGGCGAGGGCCCCGGTGAACGGCAGGTGGGCGCGATGGGCACCACCACCCGGGCGTGGGCCTGTCTGGGCCCCACAGCCAGGAAGCCAGGCGGCGGCCTAGGCACAGGGGGCGCCTCCGGCCAGGGCTTGGCCTCCTGGGCCCCAGCGGGAAGAGGGCGGATGTGGGCGACGGGGACCAGGGCCTGGGCTCCAGGGGGACGAGGGGTTGTGCCTCGGTCCTGGCCACCAGACCCCCCATCCGGGGCCATTGGGGGCGGCTCAGGGGCCCCGGCACCTGGGGGTGGCACCAGCTGGATGTGCACCCGGCTGATGTGGGTGTCCCCCGGGGCGGGTGCTGAGACAGGGGCAAAGCCGCTGGGCCCCTGGGCTGGTGCCGGGGTCCTGAGCGGGAGCCCTGGGGCCTTGAGGGGAGAGGGTCGGCTCCCGTGCGGAGGGAAGCTGAGAGCCAGCGTGGACTTCTGCAGGGGGGACGGCACACGGTGGGTGACGGGGGCGTGGGGGGCGCGGGGCAGGGTGGCTGCCGTGTGCGGGGCCCGGGCGGGGTGTGGGGCTGTGACCTCCTGGTCGTGGCTGGCCTCGCTCACGGGGGACAGGGAGCTGCGGAAAGCCCCCGTGGGGGCTGAGGGCCCAGCCCCGGCCCCCCTTTTCCGGGCCGCCTTCCTCAGAAGCTTCTGCAGGACCAGGTTGTCCTTCCCGGGCTTGGGCAGCAGGGGCGGTGGGGGCGCCGGGGGCCCTGGGAGGCACAGGCCCACCACGTCAGGGGGCGTCGAGGCGGCAGAGATGAGCATGTCTGCACTCTGGGTGAAGAGGGACAGTGGTCAGCCAGCTCTCTTCCCCCCGGACCCTCTCTGGGGCAGGGGGGACTTGCCCCAGAGTCCGGAAGGACCCCTCCAGGTGGGCTCTCGGCACGCCCGCCTGCATCAGCAGCTCCATGGGCGGCGGTGCGGTCCCCGGGCGAGGAGCGAGCCCGCGGGGGGCCCCGTTCGGTGGGTGATGAGCGAGGGCTGGAGCGCAGCTGGGCCGGAGGCCCGCCGGCGGCTCCAGGCGGGGCACGTGCTGGGCCGGCGCCCACGGGCCAGGAAGCGCGCCCGCCCGCAGCGCGAGGGGCGCCTCGCCGTCGCCGGCCCGACCACAGGCGCGTCCGCTGCGAGCCAGCGGTGAGGGCGGCGGCCAGGGGCTCCGGGCGAGGGGCTCATCCTCCGAGGGCGAGGGGCCGGGCGGTGGGAGCCATTTTCGCTGAGCTGTGCGAAACGGGGCTTCCCACAGACCTCCGGGCGGGGTGGTCCCGGCCAAGCCGCCCGCCCGGTTTCTGGGCGCCATGTGCGAGCAAGGACATTGACAAATGGTGTCTGGGCCGAGCCAGAGGCCGCGGGCGGGGGAGGAGGGAGGCCGGGGGCCTCTGGCTCCACCAGGCAGGGATGGGGGGGCCGGGGAGGGGTCTGCCCAGGGGCTCCATCGGGGCTGCTGTCTGCCTCGGGGAGGCCGGGGCCCCAGCAGCCACAGGAACCCCAGTTCTGTGTCTGGGGGGCTGCCAGGCAGCAGTGATGGGCAGATTCTCTAGGCCTTGAGTCTGAGCAAGGCCAGGGCTCGGGAGCTCAGCCTCCGGGTAGCAGACCTCCACGGGGGAGGCAGGCCTGGGGCAGGGGCTGCTCCTGGTGGGAAGGGGGGATTGTGGGTAGGCCCGGGTGGCCACCAGCAGCGGCTGGAGGCTGGTTGGGGCAGGGTGCCCTCTTGGGACTGCAGCCTAACACCCCCTCACCTGTGTTTCAGCTGTCCTGAGCTGGGTGCAGGCCGGGGGCTCCCTCCACACTTCCCACCCATGCTCCCGGGGAGTCCGGCCAGATGCCCACCCAGCCCTGCCGAAGAAGCCGCTTCCCATTGCCTGCCTGGCTGCCCACGCCCCGCCAGCACCCGCCACTGCCACCGCCTCTGTCCCCGGACCTCCGGCCTCGCTCCCCTCCGCTCCCTGGCCCACCGGCTCTGCCTCTCACAGCCTGGGAGGATGGGATGCTCATGGTGCTTGGCTGAGGGGACCATCCCCAGAGGCCACACACCCACCAGGAAGGGGTGTCCTGTGCAGAGAGCACACCAGCCAGGGGCCATCCCGTCAGGAGCCATCGATGCCTGCGGGAAGCTCATCCCTGCCTCTGCTTGCGGCCCCTTCATTTGTGCAATAAAGCTCTTTCTGTCCCCACACGCTGGCCCCTCGCTGCTCACTAACTGGGGGGGGGGGGGGGAACACGGGAGCAGGGCTGGCCGCGGAGCAAGAGCCACCCCCAGCGTGATGGTGGGACCCAGGTCTCTGGCCTCTGCATTCAGACACCCAGTCCCGTCCTGTCGCTTCTGGGATTAGACTCTTGGATCTGAGGTGTGTGATGGCCTAAATCCTGCCACACTTAATGGGTGGGTGGCAGCTCCCCTCTTCCAGAGTGTCTGTGATGTCTCTCCCTTTCTTGACTGGCCTGAGAGAAACTTCATAGCACCCAAAACAGTGTGCCCCTCTGGTCTGTGCACCCCCTGAGGACAAGACCTGCCTTGGAGTCAAGCCCCATTCTAGCACCCAGGAGTTGCTCAGTGAAGGTTTGATGTATGGACAGATGTCTGAATGATGGATGATGGATGGATGAATGGATGAGTGGATGGATATATGGATGGACAGATGGATGATGGATGGATGCATGAAGAGATAGATGAATGGGCAGATGAATGGATGATGGATGGATGAATGGATGGACAGACAGCTGAGTGGATGGATGGATGGGTGGGTGAGTGGATGGATGGATGAGTGGGTGAGTGGATGGATATATGGATGGATAGATGGATAATGGATGGATGCATGAAGAGATGGATTAATGGGTAGGTGGATGATGGGCGGATGGATGGATGATGGATGGATGGGTCTGTAGAGGAAAGAGAGGTAGGTGGGCAGGAAATGGTTGTATGAAGAGTAAATGGGAGAAGGGTTGGAGAGGGGGTCAGACAAACACATGCTGCCCAGAACAGTGGGTGGCTGGCTAGGTGGGTGGATACATGGTTGGGAAGATGGATATAGATGGATGGATGATGAAAAAGAAGGGAGGGAGATAGACAGTGATCGTGGATGTATAAAAATAAGTGAGTGGATGGGTGGGTGGGTGAGTGGACACATGTGTGAAGTGGGAGACAGGGTGGGGTCCTCCCTGCTTCCCCTCCTCTCACGGGCTCTGCACTTGGCCTGACTTTGGGCCCTGTGTCCTCCGTGCCTGGGGAGCCCCTTGCAGAGCCGGCGGGACCTTGGCCTGGATGCTGGGTTCTAGTCTGGCTCTGCACAGAGCCTCCGTTGCTGAAGTCCTTGTGGTCAAAACCTGCCAGCCTCCCAAAAGACAGAGCAAACATATAGGCTCAGAAGTGTTAAACCCGAAAAACTCCTGGCACTTTTTCTCACTCTGGCCCACCTCTGAGGCCAGGGAGGCAACCAGCCACACTGCTCTGAACCTCTCAGCCCTGTCGGGGCTGTCCATACCTGGCCCAGTCTGAGCATCACAGATTCCCACTGCTGCACTGACTCAGGACCAGGGGATCAGAACATGTCAACCATTGAGGCTGAGGGGTTGAGAGGGATCACTGCCCAAGGGGTAGCTGGCTGTCCACTCACCCACCCACCCATCTATCTATCCATCCATCCATCTATCCATTCACCCATCTATCCAGCCACTCATCCATCCATCTATTCATCTATCTATTCATCCATCCATCCATCCATCCATCCATCCATCCACCTGTCCATCTACCCATCTATCCATTCATTCATCCATCCATCCATCCACTCACCCATCCACCCACCCACCCATCCACCTATCTGTCTGTGCACCCATCAACCTGTCTGTGTACCCATCCATCTATCGACCTATTCACCCACCCACCCACCTATTCGTCTATCCATCCATCCGTCCATCCGTCCGTCCATCCATCCATCCATCCATCCATTCATCCATCTACCCACCCACCCATCCATCCACCTATCCATCCATCTATCCATTCATCCATCCATCCACCTACCCATCCACCCATTCATCCATCCATCCATCCATCCATCCATCCATTCTTCCATCCATCCGCCCACCCATCTACCTATCTGTCTGTGCATCCATCCATCATCCATCTGGACTGAGGCCCTGCCATCTGTTCTCTTACCTGAGAGGCCTCCTCCCACCCCCCTGCTCTGGGCACCAGGGCCCACACATGGGAGGAAGAGAGCCTTTAAATTGCCCGGGCACCGGGCTTGTGGGGCGGCAGCTGCATGGGGATGGGAAAGTGCAATGTCAGCAGCTTGCACCTTGGCCTGGCAGAGCCAGAGCCCAAGGCCTGCCAGCTGCAGCCCAGCAGGCACCAGCAGTCACCCAGGTCAGCTTGGGGCTCTCAGGCCCTGTTCAAGCTTTTCAGGTTCCAATACCCCAACCATGCATCCTGGGGGCCAGGCCAAGATCTAGGAACCCCTGCCCTCCCCAAGGTCACTCCAAGAACAGCTGGCACCAAGACCCTTGGGGGCCGCCCTCCCCGGCTCTGCTCAGCCTGCCCACACTGTCCCGGGCGTTACCTGCAATCAGTCCTCACCCTCTTCCTGGAGTGAAGACCAGTCACCACCACAACCCGGGCCGGACCGTCCCTGCCCCTGCCTCCGTGCCCTTCCCACTCCCCCAGCTGCCAGGCCCGGGGACGAGTGTGGATTACCTGTGGAGGCCCTCGGTGTCCCGCAGCCCGGCCAGCAGTGCCCGCTGGTGTGTCCTGCCGTGCCGTGGGCCTGGCGCCTGAGGGGAGGTCACCGATGCCCAAAATAAAACCTGCCCCGTCCCTCTGACCTCAGCGCCCACACGCTGGCTCAGCCCGCTCACCGAGAGCACCTGCCAGGGGCCGCGCGGCTGAGTGGGCAGCCACCCTCCTCTGCTGGCCGAGTGGGGCCACTGCAGGTGCAGCCGGTGGGAGCCCCCTGGGCCCGGCACGGGGTGAGGGGCAGCGGGCAGCGGGCAGCTCCTTGGGTGCCTGGGGCTCCAGCATGGCCCACAGACAGCCAGCTGCCCCGGTGCTGTCGGTGCATGTCCCAGCCTCGGTGGGTGGGGAGGTCCTGGGGCTGCTGGCAGAGCGAGAGGAGCTGATCTGAGGAGGGGGCCACTCAGGGCTTCCAGAGCCCAAGGGGCAGAGAGTGGGTGCGAAGGGGCCCAGGGTCAGGGCTGCGTGTGGCCCAACAAGACCTTGCCCACTAAGGACCGGGACCGCTGCAGGGGACACCGTGGGGCCAGAGGAGCCCAGAGTTCTTCCCAGGAGGGTAGGGACAGCCCCCGCAGCTCTGGCCTCTGGGGGGCCCCACGGCAGGGCCCTTGGGGAGGTGGGCATGGAGGGTCTCCGTCTGCCTCCTCTGGCGAGGGACCACGGTATGTCCCTGCCTCCCTAGGTCCCCGACTTCATCGCCGACCTCCAGGGACTGCACGGGTGCAACCAAGACCTTCCGAGGGCCTCCGAGGTGGGCACCGAGGGGGGCAGGGCTGGGCACGCCAGCTTCCCAGCAGGCCCCCTGCCACCCTGGCCGCCGAGGTCCAGAGGGCAGCGGTCTCGTCTGTGTCTGCCTTGCCTGAGCCGGGGTCTGGAAGGTACCAGGCTGCTCTCCCCCCCTCCGGGCCTCGGTTTCCCTCATTGGAGGGGCCGGGCCGTGGGGACCATTGGAGGCCGAGTGAGCTGTGTGCTGGCTGGAGGGTGCCACCCAGGGATCCAGGGGCACGGCCGAGCCCCCTGTGGGCTGGGAGCTCCAGGCTGAGGGCAGAGGGGGCCCCTGACCTGCGGACTAGCAGTTGCTCATCCCTCTAGCCTGAGCACTCCCCACACCTCAGGGGCCTGTGCCCAGGACCAGGTCTGGCCTTGCTGTGACCTCCATTCGAGGGGGGCTGGTTGAGGATTCGGGGTCCTCCCCGCCACGGGGGTCTCCAAGCCCTGGCCGCTTCCTCAGAGGGGCAGGTTGGTGGGCCGGGGCGCTGTGCAATGTGCACCCCGCGGTCACCCGGAATGGAGGGGCGCCTGGGCCGGGGACCCCACACCAGGCCGGCCCAAGGAGAACCCTGTGTGTCCCCGAGGGCACTCAATCCCTTCCTTCATCCTCCTCGGCCGCTGAGAATGCGCCCGCTGTCCGGGCAGTAAAAATAGAAGCTGACAGACACCTCCTGGGCTCGGCGGGCGGCCCGCTCCTCAGCACACGCGCCCCCTTCCTCGCCTCCTTGGGCTCCTCCTGGGCTATTCCTATACTTGGTCAGGGACCCGGATGGGCACAGCCCCGGCCGCCCGGCCCCAGCCAATGGGCTGCTGGGAAAGATCGAGTGTCACTACAACATAAGGCTGTGGGGCCGAGAGGGCAGCACCCGAGCCGGTCCTGTCCACAGGGAGCTGCAGCCTTTTCTCCAGACTCAGCCAGGTGGGGACACGGGCGCGGCCGCGGCCGCCGGGCCTGAGGGCCGGGGCCTGGGCAGCTGCGCCCCAGGCACTGACTGGGGTCCCGGGACCGGGATGACAGGCTGCCCAGCTCTGGAGTCTCAAAGGGTGGAGGCCAGGGGAACCATGGGAAGCACACTGGGGTGCCCCCGAGGCAGCGGAGGCCCAAGTGGGGGACCTTCTGGGAGGTCCTGGTGGTGGGGGGTCCCAGGCTGGGGCTGAAGCGAGCTGAGGGTTCGGAGACAAAGCGGCTGGGAAGGCTGCCTCCTGAGGCTCTGGCTCCGGGTGGCCATGGCTCTATGGCCGCCATTTGCACAGACGACACCCAGGCGGGGGCTCACCCAGGCGGCCAGGATGGCCCCGGGCAGGGTGGCCAGGACCCCGGTGGCCAAGGACGGGAGCGGACAGGGCCGGGGGGAGGTCAGGGCCCACGGCAAGTGAGTGGCAGGGCCTCCTGTGTCCCCCTTCCCGCCCCCCTAGCTATGTCTTGTCACCCCGGAAGGAGGGAGGGTGTCTCCCAAGGAACGCTGACCTCAGAGGCTATTTCCACCCTCTGGGCCAGCTGGCTCCTCTCCACTGTGCTGTGCCGTCCCTGCCCCAGCACCCTCCTTGTGCCCCCCTCCGGATGCCCCTCAGGCTCCTCCAGAAGGACAGAGGGACTCAGGCGGTCTGTGGACCTACGGGGACACGGAGCAGGGCTGGCCTGGCAAAGGCCCGAGCAGGCAGCTGCCCCGCAGCCCCCCTCCCACCCACCATCTTGAGTTTCTGGGCAGAGGCGTCTTGGCTGACCCGGGTGCCTATTTCTAGACCCCTCAGCTGCCACCAGCTCCTTAAAAATAACCCGAGTCCGGGCTGGGGCTGTGCCCGCCACTCTGAAGGAGGCCGACAGGTGCTGGGTGCTGCCAGGGTGAGAGGTGGGCACAGCAGGGCTAGGCCCCGGCTCCCCGGGACCCTCCAGAGCGTGGCCCCAGGTCAAGGCTGGTGTGTGGGGGGAATGGAGGCTCAGGAGCTGTGATCCCCCTTCTTCCCCCAAACTGAGGACGTGGCTACAGGCTGTAACAGGGGGAGCCTTGGATTCCAGGAAGCGGGCTGGGGAGGGAAGGGCCCCTCTGCCTGGAGGGCTCTCGGAGCTGCTGCTTAATGATGCATGGAGCTGAAATTGCTCTGGGAAAAGCCGCATTCTTGACCGGGGCTCTGCAGAGCTGCTCCCACCTTAGCAATGCGACGTGCTCGCATTTTTCGATGATGAACGCCTGTTTTTCTTGCACAGAGCTCCCCCGGGGGGGCCATAACTATTGTCTTCAAGTGAGCTGTAATGGGCTGTCAGGCGCTGGGCTGTCTCAAACCCCAGGCCGGCAATCTCCTGCAGCTGCTCGAGCTGCGTTCCCAGGCCCCTGGCCGCCCCGGGCGTGAGCAGGGCCAGCTTTCCGGAAAACGGTCCTCAAGCACGCTGGCCCGGCGCCGGCCGCACCTGGACACGTGCAGCCCGGACCAGAGCGTCCCCGCAGACATTGACAAACTCAAGAGCACGCACGGGGCCTGGGAACGCGGGCGGGGGAGCTGGGGGGCGGGGGCCGCCCGCTCAGTCCTGCAGCCCACATGTGTGTGTGCGTGTGGGGTGGGGGGGACACACACGGGGAAACGGACCCCATCTGTTCCCGGAGCTCGGGGCCCGGGCGGCTGCCTGGTGGGAAGAGGGAGAGACAAAGGGACGGCTCGGCACCACCTTGGGAAGCGGGATCAGAGGGCTGTGGGGGAACCTGGGAGAACGTGGGTCCCTGCAGGAACCCATGGGTCCGAGAAGGGAGCGTGGGGCTCACACCAGGAACACGGGCTCTTGTGGGGGCGCTGGAGTGGGAAGACCAAGGAACCCTCACCTCACCCCAAAGACAAGACCCCCCAGCACAGCATGGACGGCAGGACCTGCTTGGGGTGGGGGCAGTAGGCCGCGCCAGCTTCCGGCGTTCCACATCCCTGGGGCCAGGGTCGGAGGACAGGGCGGTGGGCCTCGGCCTGGGCCTTGGCGGAGGCTAGAGGCCTGGTGGGGAGGGCCCTGATGTGGGAGGGGCCTGCACAAGGCCAGAGCAGTGGCCCTTGACCCTGCCCGCAGGTGTCCCCTCCCACTTAGCCCCTCCCCAGGGGAACCCCTAACCCCTCGGTGAGGACAGAGCAGCTCTAACGCGGGCCTTGGTCTCCCCGCAGAAACCCCCGCCACCATGTCGGACGAGGAAGTGTGAGTAACAGTCGGAGAGCCTCCTGCCCCCTGCAGGCCCTGGCTGTGTGTGTGAGACCCCCCCACTAGCCAAGCGAAAGCCCCTCACGCTCTGTCCCTCTCTCTCTCCACAGTGAACAGGTGGAGGGTAAGTGTCCGTGCTGCGTCCCCACTGCGCGGCCCCCAGGGACCTGGGTGACCCTGGGCATGGCTCTCCAGGGACCCCTGCCTGCAAGCCCTAGATTCCCCTTAACCCCGCCTGCACCCGAGGCCTCCTCCTCCTGAAAGCTGATGTCCTCGAGATGGGGGGCTCTTCCGGACCCAGCCTGCCCCTCGCCCAGCCTGCCCCTGCCCCGCCTGCACCCCAAGGCTGTCGGGCAGCCCGGTCCCAGGGCGCTCTGCAGGCCCCATCACTCTCCGCCATGCACCCCGAGTGGGACAGAGGTGCTCAGGCCACTGTCACCCACAGAGCTGCCTCTTCCTCTGGGCCCGGCCAGCCCAGGGCCGCCCCACTAACAGGCTCTGTCCTTTCTTCTCCCCATGCAGAGCAGTACGAGGAGGAAGGTGAGTGTGCGGCCCCAGGAGGGGGGCCCCTAACCCTGACCTTCCTCCCCCGCGCCCTCCGCTCGGCCTGAGGACCCACGGGCCCCTCGGAGCCCGACCACTAGCCACCCTCCTTCCTCGCCATTAATTCCCGTTTGCAGTCACAGCCGCCTTCCCGTCTCGTTAACCGATTAATAGGTGCACACGCATTAATCATTCATCAGTCCTTCACCCTCGTCACACCCGCCCGGCGTGAGCCGTTGGCTGGGACACGGCCATTAGCATCCTCACCTTCGTTAACATTCAGGGTCCGGGTGCAGGCCCGCCCCCCCCCCCCCAGTCCCCAGCTCGCTCTGGCTCAGCACCCTCCGCCCCCGCCCCACCCCCGAGGTGGGTAACCTTCGGGGCACCCCCGGAGCCCCCTCCCTCGCCCGCCCGCCCGCCCTGCCTCCGTGGGAACCTCGGGGCTGCCGGTCGCACCTGGGAACCGTGCGGGGAGGCGGTTCTCAGGCTCCTCGGAGCGGAGCGGAGCTGAGGCCCGCGGGGCCCTGGGAACGCGCCCCTGCATGCACCCTCCCCAGCCGGCCTCCCGGGAGGCCCTCAGCACGCTCCGAGCCGAAAATATCTGAAAGCACTCGGCCCCCCGAACAAGGGGGAAACAGCTCTCTTTCTGCTGAAAGTGGAGGCTTTCGGAGCAGGGCCGTGGGCCTGGGGAGCTGGTCCTTCACGGGGTCCCCTTGGGGCACCCCCGAGGCCGCCCACCAGGCAGCGTTCTCTTGTACCGCGTGGGTCTCGTCCCCGTCCTCACCTCTGGGGGTGGGCGGCAGCGGACGTGGGGTCCCCCAGAGCCCGGAGGAGGTGGCCCTGCAGAGGCAGAGAGGCCAGCCTCTGAGCTGCTGCCCGTGCGGCCTCCTTTCCCCCAGCCCCGTTGGCACTAACGACTGTCCTTTGCCCCCTCCCCCTCTCCCCTGTGCCCTCTGCGCCCTCGGCTCCGGCTGCTCTGCTCAGAGGCCCAGGAGGAAGGTGAGTAGGCGGGTGCGGGCTTCACGGCGGCCCCCCCGGAGGGCTGCAGCGTGCTCCCGCCTGACCCTCTCCTCTCTCCTCTGCCCGCCCCCCTCAGCCGCAGAAGTCCAGGAGGAAGGTATGGCAAACAGGACTTCTGGTCCCCATGGGGGCCCGGGCCTGGCTGGAGCCCACGTAAGAGTGGGGGGCGAGGGCCCAGACACACCAGCCAGCCAAGGGGCCCCCATGTGGCCCCCACATAACACACTAACCGCTCCCCACGCTTGACCAGATTGGGGGGACCCTGAGGACTGGGCACGCCCCTGGGTGGGTCATGAGGGGGCGGAGGGCGCTGCTGGACCAGATGGACCAGATGTGAGACGAGGCCTGGCCGGTGGGTGACCCCTTATCTGGATCAGGGCCCCCAACCAGCTCTGGGTGAGCAGGGGGCCCGTGCATGGGCCCCTGGCCCCTCACACCCTGCCCAGGAGGCCCTTTCGTCCCGGCTCCTGGTGCCACCCCATGGCAGCCCAGAGCGTGGCCTCCGGGCCCGGCATGGCCATCCTCCCAGGGGCGTGAGGACTGGCCAGAGCCTCAGCGCCATCCCCAGGCCCGAGCGTGGAAGTCAGAACAGAAGCGAGGGCAGGGCCCGAAGACTCCCATAGAGTCTGGGTTTCCCCGTGTGCGAGGCAGGGGTAGCATTGGGGAGCCCGCACCCGGGTCAGCACTGACCATGTCCCGCTCGCCTCCTGCATGCTCCCCCTCGGCCGGCCGCCACTGACCCTCTCTCTCGTGTGGTGATCGGCTGTGTCCATTAACCTCGGATCCTCCCTCCTCTGACCTCTGACCTCTGACCTCTGACCCGCGGTCTTGCCTCTTGTTCCGCGCCCTCCTTAGCCCCTGAAGCTCATGAACCAGGTATGTGCCGTGACTTCAGTCCCGTGTGGGTGCGTGTGCACACGTGGCCGTGTGAGGGTGGAGCAGGAGCCTGGCTCCAAAGGAACAAGAGGCCGCGTAACCTACTCACAGCGTGGTTCTGACCCGGCCCCTGCCGTCCCTGCCCCACCTGCCTCCGCCCCCAGTCACCGCCATCCTCTCCCCTCTCTCCCCACATGTGCTGTGTCCGTCCATCCGTCCGTCCGCCCGCAGAGGAGGTCCAGGAAGGTAAGCTGACCCCGCCCCAGGCTGAGCCGCTCCCCGCTGTCTGCTGGCTCCTACGCATCCTGAGCCGCTCCTGAGCTGGGGGATCATGAGGGACAGCCGGCTAGGGGCACCCCAGGCCGGACCCCACCACGCCCGGGGGTCCGCTGGCTGCGGCCGAGGGCAGAGGAGGAGCTGGGGTCGGAGCGGGTTTCTCAGCCGGGCGGCCAGGCCAGCTGCAGACCCGGGCAGTGGCAGCCAGCCGGGACCTCCCCGGGCCCTGGGTGCCGAGGGTCCAAGGAAGCAGCTCCTACACGAGGGCAGCCCGGTCGGCCGGCAGCTCCGGCCTGCAGGCCCCGCAGCAGAGGGAAGAGAGAGAAGGCCCTCCCGTCAGGGGCAGCTCCCTGGGGAGGCAGCCCCCGCCCTGGGCACATAGTGGGTGCTCCAGCCTGGTGGGCTTCGCCCGAGCACCAGCAGGCCTCACTAACCTGATGGCTCTGGACCCACCGGGTTTCAAAACCCAGCAGCCGGGCCCCAGAACAGCCCCCCAGAACCAAGGGCACCGTGTGCGGAGGTGTTCAGTGTCCCACCCAGGGTGGCCCCTCACCTCAGGCCCCAGTGCAGGGGGGTGTCTCCCAGGCCCCCCGGCCCCCAGCATGCCCCCCCCAGCCCAGCCGCCTCTGGCTAATGAGGCCCAGGCGCTGCCCGGCCTGCCTCCCCGTCCCTGCCTCCCCGTCCCTGCCCGTCCGGCTCCCCAGCGCTCGCAGCGCCCGGCTCCTCTCTCGCATGTGCGCTTTGCCCGAAGACGCCGCGGAGGAGGCGCGGGAGGACGAGGAAGGTAAGGGCCTCGGGCTGTGATGGCGCCGGACAGGGAGGACGTGCTTGCCGCTGCCCGCCCGCGCTCCGTCCGCCCGGCTCCGTCCCTCTCCCTCCAAGCACAGGCCAGGCTGCTCGGCACGGCCTTCGTCCCAGGCCGGGGGGCGGGGAGGGGTCGTGGGAACCGGCCAGCAGGCAGGAGCCTGGGCAAGGGGTGCTCGCCCCTCGTCCCTCTTCCTCTGTCAAACCTCCTTGTGCTCATCCAGCTCTCTGTCCCCTCTTGCCCCTCTGGTTTTCCCTCCCCCCCATTCCCTCTGCCCCCCAAGTGCTCGTTGCTTCTGCTTCCTCCTCCCTGCCACCCCTTCTCCCTCTTTGTGTCCTGGTCCCCCGACCTCTCCTCCTCAGGACCCACAGGGACGTCCTCAGGCCAGAGTGGGGGCGAGCCCTGTTCCCCGGGGGGCTGGTGGAGTGGGCGTGGGCTCAGCTACAGAGCAGCAGCCAGTGGGGGGGGGCAGGGGCCTGCAGGCAGGTGGGGACCCCAGCCTCACGTGGTCTCTCTCCCCCTCCACTCTCCCCACGCTGCTGGTGCGGTGGTGACCAGAGGAGAAGCCAAGACCCAAGTGAGTGTGGGCCCAGGCCAAGCTGGAGCTGGAGTGGGGGGTCACAGGTTGGGGTGTGAGGCTGGAGCCGGGGTGGGAGTTACAGGCTGAGGTGGGAGGCTGGAGCCGGGGTGGTGGTTACAGGCTGGGGTGTGAGGCTGGAGCCGGGGTGGGGGTCACAGGCTGGCGTGTGAGGCTGGAGCCGGGGTGGGGGTCACAGGCTGGGGTGTGAGGCTGGAGCCAGGATGGGGGTCACAGGCTGGGGTGTGAGGCTGGAGCCGGGGTGGGGGTCACAGGCTGGGGTGTGAGGCTGGAGCCGGGGTGGGGGGGTCGTGGGCTGGGGTGTGAGGCTGGAGCCGGGATGGGGGTCACAGGCTGGGGTGTGAGGCTGGAGCCAGGGTGGGGGCAGCTGAGTGTGCAGGTTGGTTGGGGAGCAGGTCACCCAGGAAAACAGCACCCCCAGGGCTGGGGTCCGGGTGCCCCTGGAGTAGGGGTGTCGAACTCAATCAGAGAAGGGGCCAAAATCTAAAATCCAGCCTAAATCGTGGGCCGAATGGTTTACTGAACAGTCATAAACTGTCATTGTGATGGAAACGCAGCGGAGTGCAGTGATGACAGCGCGGTGCGGGCCACATTGCAAGGCCTGGCGGGACGGATTTGGCCCGCGGGCCTTGTGTTTGACACATGTGCCCTGGAGGAAGACGCTGCCTTTGGCTCTGTGGGGGAAGCATTGACGCCCGAACCCCAAGAGAAAGTGGCCTCTCTGTTGCTCCTGGACCTGGGGCGGAACCTTCTAGCTGCCCCGAGTCTCAGGCATTCGGAGGAGGGGTTGATTTGGGGCAGCCGGTGTCTCCTCCATAGCCCAGGACCAGACTCTACCTGGGCCCTGGGTGCTCTGTCCCCATGGACAGACAGACTCGAGCCCCGTGGGGTCGGCTCTGACCTGGACACTCCGTGCAGGCCAGGAGGGCTTACTGCAGGGGGCCCAGCCGGAGGAAGGAAGGGGGACCAGAAATCGGGGAGAAACAGCCTCGAGAGGGGGGCCCATGGCCCTCCAGGTCCCCCCCCCCCGGGCCTCCCTCACAACCCCCCTGTGTGGTGGGGCCCTGCAGGGCCTGAGACAGGATAGAGGCACCAGAGTGGGGTGCATGGGAGGAGGGTCTCATCCCTGAACTTCCACGGGGGCCCAGGACCCGGGCTCCGTGACCTCCCGCTGCCCCCGGGCCTCCGAGCCCCCGGCCTGGAGCCGGGGCCTCAGCTGGGAGGGTCCTTCCCGCCTTTATCGCATTTGTGAGATTTCAGGGATGTTTTTTTAATCCGGTGTTCTGACTTCTCCGCCGATAAGCACGTCAGCCGCAGCCCGTGCCTGTGTGCTCTGCAGGCTGGAATGCGGGGCCCCGCACACGCCCGCCCGCGAGGGGCCGCGGGGGCGCCGGGCGCCGCCGCGCCAGCACTTTCCCGTCCCCGCCACGTTATTTGTCAGCGGTTCTGAGCCACGCTGCCGGATCACAAGATATTTTCTAGTTTCAAAAAAATGTTTGTGTTTTCATTATGAAAATAAAACACCTCATTAAAGGAAATTTGGAAAATACATAAAAGCCCACTGAAGAAGGAGGGGGCGGGGGGAAGCCATCTATAACTCCCACCCAGCCAGCCAGACTGCGGGCAAGGGGAGGAAAATAAAAAAGGCTTATTTCTCCCTCGCCTTTCCATGCATCGGGCTTCGGAAAAAAAGATTTAAACCCAGGACTGTTTTTCAAAACCCCAGGCCCTGTCTATAGAAAGCCCTGAGCCCTGCCTTTTTCCCCCTAAAAAATGTAGCACCATTCATAAGTATTTTTCCATGTTTTTACACCGTCTCCTTAAATATTTTCAATGGCCACATAATATTCCGTCCATCGGACAAACCATAATTTTCCTAACCGTCCCCCCGGCGGCCGTGCCGCTGCGCCGTGTTTTACCGTCATAAATAATGCGGGCGGAAAGCGTTTTCTGTCTCTCCTGGCTATTTCCCTAGGCCCCGTTCCCAGAACTGGAATTAATGGGTCAAAGAGTAGGAGCTCTTAAGGCTTTTGACGTCCCCGCCAAACAGCTTTCCGCGCGGGGCTTGCCAGCGCGGTCTCCGGTGGGCGGCGTGGACGTGAGCGGGCCTGCGCCCCTCGCCGCCGGGCCCCGGGGACCGCTGATGGATGAGAGGGGCCTCTCAGGGCTGTTTTCCCAGCATTCCTCTGATTGCAGCAGGCACAGCGCCCCCCTGTTCGCTACACTGGACCCTCTTTCTTCCCTGGGAGGGCCGTGGCTTATGGCCTCTGCCCATTTATCTCGGGCGGGCAGCCGCTCTGTTTTCTTAATCATCCGTTTGCATAAGGATATAAGTCTTCTCTGTGTTTGCCGAAAATGTTTTTCTAGCCTGGGCTGGGTTTTCTCTCCCCCCGTCTCTCCCATGGCCGCCTTTCTTCACATAACATAAGTTTCTCATTTGCGTGGAGTCATCTGGCTACCTTTCCCCCTCAGCGGGACCTTCTGAGCTCAGAAAACCCTCTCCCGGTCCAGCAGTTTGATCGATATTCAGTTCCTCTTTCTTCAACGGCTTGTTTTAAAAAATTGCTGTTGTCGTTTTAACTCTTTGCTCCATCTGGAATGCATTGGGGCTGGGGGCGGGGAGGCGGAGGGCCTCCGGGTTGCGGGGCAGGCAGGCTGGCGGGCGGGGGGTGGTGGGGGCTCGCTTCAAACTGCTCTCTGCCCAGCCCCCCTTCCTCCTCCGGGCCCCCAGAAAGAAAGATGAAAGTGGGGACAAAGAAAGGCAGAGGGTCGAGAGGGCCGTCCCTGGGCACGGAGACACACAACCCCCACGGCGCCTGCAGTGACCACCCTGCCGCTGGCCTGACCTCCCGGCGTTAGTTGTTTGTTTGAGGAGGAAACCGAGGGTGTCCCCCCGGATGGACAGGGCTGGACAAGCCCTCGAGATGGACAGGACTGGGCCACCCAGAAGGACATAGAGATTGACGCCTTCTCTGGGGGGGGGGGGGGGGGGTTACCCATCCGTTAAGATGAAGGTGTTGAGCGCCATCCCGTAGACCAGAAGGTCACTGTTTGGATTCCCTGTCAGGGCAGGGGCCGGGTTGCAGGCCCGACCCGCAGTGGAGGACATGCAGGAGGCAGCCGATCGATGTTTCTCTCTCCTCAGTGTCTCTAGCTCTCTCCCTCTTTCTTCCCCTCTCTCTAAAATCAATAAAAGCATATTTTAAAAACTTAACAACAAATAAAAGACAGAGGTCATGCCATGTGCCCTCAGCCAGGGGCCAGGGTGAGAGGGTGGGAGGCCAGCCTGGGCCAGGCCAGCTCTCCTGGGGGGTCCCCGCTTGTCCCTTCTCACAAACCTCTCTCTTTCCCAGACTCACTGCTCCCAAGATCCCGGAAGGGGAGAAAGTGGACTTCGATGTAAGTCTGTGGGACCTGGATCAACGCGTCTTCGTCCCCAACCCCAGGCCACAGGCCTGACAAGGTCACCTCTCAGTCACACCGAGCCAGGGCTCCCTGACCCCAGGCAGTCCTGCTTTCATTCATGCCTGGACAAGAGGGAGCCTCTCCCTTCATGACATTTCTCTTCCCTTCTCTCCATCTGTCCTGCCCATCACCCATCCACTCAGCTAGTCACCAACCATGTTCTCACCTACCCATCCATCCACCGCCCATCCATCCACCACCCATTTACCCATCTATCCACCACCCTTCCACCCGTCTATTCACCATCTAACCGCCACCCATCCATCCACCATCCAATCACCATCTATCCACCATCTATCCACCCATTGACCCATCCATCCACCATCCACCATCCATCCACCATTCATCCACCATCCATATGTCCCTCCAACAAATTATCTTGTTCACCAGTTTCCTCTCTGCCTGGCTCCTACAGGACATGTCAGGATGGTGACAGGGCCTTGTCAGAGCTAGTCCATCCCAGGGTTCCTGATGATGTCACCGCTGTGCAGACTCGGGCTCATCCTCGGGTGGTGGTGGGGTTTCCTGTTCCTCCCCTGTGACTTGGGGCTCCCCCGTAGCATTCAGCTTTTGGGATCCTTCGTCGCTGGAGGGGTCGGGGCTGCTCTGCTGGAGCCCAGGGGGGCTGGGCGGGATGGGGGGGCAGGGAGGGAGGGGCTGACGGCCACGTCGCCCACAGGACATCCAGAAGAAGCGGCAGAACAAGGACCTCATGGAGCTGCAGGCCCTCATCGACAGCCACTTCGAGGCGCGCAAGAAGGAGGAGGAAGAGCTGATTGCGCTCAAGGAGAGAATCGTGCGTGGGCAGCGTGGGCAGCCCGGGGAAGGTGGGCGGCGGTCACTGGCTGAGGGGCCAGGTCGGCAGGCCAGGCAGGGCTGACCCACCCCTCCGGCCGCAGGAGAAGCGCCGTGCGGAGCGGGCCGAGCAGCAGAGGATCCGCGCCGAGAAGGAGCGGGAGCGCCAGAACAGGCTGGCGGTGAGGCCTGGGACCTTCCTGCCCCCCACCATGGGCCACGGGCCACGGGCCAAGGGCCACGGGCCACGGGCCACAGGCTCACCAGGGCCCCTGCTCTTCCTGCTGCTGAGGGTCCCCAGCCTCAGGGACCAGTGCCCTGCAGAGCCCTTGGGAGAGGGTGGACCCGGACCAGGACCGGAGCCTCTGAAGTCGTGGGACGGGGTCTCCGCAGGAGGAGAAGGCCCGCCGGGAGGAGGAGGACGCCAAGAGGAGGGCCGAGGACGACCTGAAGAAGAAGAAGGCCCTGTCCTCCATGGGCGCCAACTACAGCAGCTACCTGGCCAAGGTGAGCGTGGGCTCGGAGCCCGGCGTGCCGGCTCCCCGCACCTCCGGCCTCCGGACACGGGGCTGAGCCGAGCGGCGGCCCCTCCTGATCCGGCCCCTCGGCCGTGTCCCCCAGGCCGACCAGAAGAGGGGCAAGAAGCAGACCGCCCGGGAGATGAAGAAGAAGGTGCTGGCCGAGAGACGCAAGCCGCTCAACATCGACCACCTCAGCGAGGACAAGCTGAGGTGAGGGGCTGTGCCCGGGGCGGGGGGAGGAGGGCGGAGCCCGCTCTGAACCCACTGCCCTGGAGTCCCTCGGGGTCGCTGGGGCCGGCCTCGGCGTGGCCGGAGGGGGACGAGGTGGCCGGTGCCCCGCTGTCCGGGGCTCGGCCGGCCCAGCCCGACGCTGCCGCCTGCAGGGACAAGGCCAAGGAGCTGTGGGACACGCTGTACCAGCTGGAGACCGACAAGTACGACTTTGCCGAGAAGCTGAAGCGCCAGAAATACGATGTGAGTACGGCTACCGGGGCCATCCCGGTCTCTCCCGCCGGCCGAGCCCACGTCCCCCAGCCTGGCCCCGGCGGACCCTGCTCCTCCGGCCACCCTGAGCCCTGAGCTGCTCCGAGGGTGGCCCCAGGGAGCGGCGGGCAGAGGTGCAGGCCTGGCTTCTGAGCCCTCGGGGCTCTCACGGGTCCCGTGCCACGCGCCCAGCCCAGGGTGGCAAGAGGTGCCCTGGCTCCGGGGTGCCCTTCTCACAGGCCTTCTCTGCAAACCAAGTCCCAGGCTCTGCCTCCTCGGAGCCCCTGGTCCCCTCCTCAGCTCAGAGTAGACAGGGTGCTCTGCACCCCACCCTGCTGCCCGGGCCGGGGCAGGGCGGGGCTGTGACGGTGCCCCTGTGGAGGGCAGCCCCGTGGAGTCTCCTGAGAGGGGCTCGCGGACCCTGTGCCAACCCCGGCCCTGGCCCGCGTCCGCGTGCCCCTGGGAACGGTGCCGGTGCCGCTGACGAGCAGGCCGCTTGCAGACCCAGCCACGTCCAGCCTCACCGCCAGGCCTGGTGCCCTCCCCGCGCTCTCCCCGGGCCCCTGGGGAGGCCAGTCCAGGCTGCCACCTCCACCAGCCACTGCCTACAGGGTGTTGGGGGCCAGAACCCACCACTGGGCCAATCCTGCCTCCTTCTCCGGAGCCCTGTGCCCCGGGCAAGTCCCCGGTCCTTCTGAGACCCGGTTTCCTCGTCTCCAACAGCAGGAGGATCACCCCACCTTCCTGCACCCCCAACCCCTGCCCCGGAGCACACACTCCTGCACCCCCTCTCCACGCTCCCCACTGGGCTGCCTGCGGGAACGGGCTTCACGCCCCCAGAACCAGCCGGGCCCTCCCTCCTGAGGTGCTGGGCACTGCCTTTGAGGGTCCCAGGGCAGGAAGAGGCACGAGGGTCCTGGCCTGGGCCAGCCCAGGGCCTGGTGGGGCCTTGGCCTCGGCCGCCCACCAGCCCGTAACCGTCTTGGTCTTTCCAGATCATGACTGCCCGGGCCAGAGTGGAGATGCTGGCCAAGTTGTAAGTAGCCGGGCCCCCCGGGCCCAGGCTCGTGGTATGTGGTGCACGGTGAGCCTCTCGCATGGCAAACCCTGGGTCAGAGAGGATGGCGGCGGCAGCGGGCATGGAGGTGACGGAGGCCTCCCCGCTCCTGCCTCTGCGGCCTGCCTCCGGGCGAGCCTGCCCTCCTTGTGGGCAGACGGAGACGGGCCGTGCCCTGCCCCAGAGCGGTCAGAGGAGGGGGCCACCGGGCCGAGGAGCCACCAGAGGCAGGGGCTGCGTCGGCGAGCCTCCCTCCCGCCATGCCCGTGCCCGCATCCTGCCGAGGCAGGAAGGTAAGTGCCAGCTCCGGAGCTGCTGTGTGGCCCGGCCCGGCCTCAGTGCACCAGCGGCAGTAAGTCAGAGCCCAGGGCCATGGACGGCCGGCGTCCTCCAGCCACAGGCACAGTAAGGGAGCGTGTGTGCGGCCCGTGTGGGCACCGAGGCCAAGGCCTGCGTGCGGCAGCGTGTGGCCGTGCCCGCGTGCCCTGTCCGGACTCGCCGCGGTAAGTCGTCCGTGTTGTTCACAGATCACCAACCTCAGGAGCCGCATCGACCAGGCCCAGAAGCAGTGAGTAGCCTGCCCCACGCCTTGCTCTGCGCAGGCACACGGCCCAGGGGCCCGGCGCGTCCAGCCAGTCCCGGGGCCGCCGGCCTCCGGCAGAGCAGGGACAGGACTAACTGGCCGCTCACACTAACATGGGGGCCCACACCCTGAACCCCAGCCCCCTGTGCACACTGCCCAGCCAGGGAGGACAGCACGTGGGGGAGGCCAGCAGCGGGCACATGTGTCCCTTCCTGGCGACCTGGGGCAGGAAGGAGGAGGCCTGGGCCTCGTCACCAGACGCTCTGTGACCCCGGTTCCTCAGGACAGTGAGCCTGTCTGTACGATTGGCCCCCCAGGCCCACGGGCCCTGTGGCCACGGTGCCGGGAAGCCCCAGAGAGCCAGGCTGCTCTGGGCTCTGGGTCCTGAGTGGTCACCCTCCAGAGAGTGCAGGCAGTGTGGAGCTGGAGGGTTTAAGGGGTTTTCTGCCTCCTGGCTGCTCCCCGGATCAGGCCCCCTCCCCCCACCCCTCACCCCGGCTCTGTGGTGTGGGGCTGGGGCTGACGCAGGCCCCCGAGAGAGGGCTGCTCAGCAGGG
Source organism: Pipistrellus kuhlii (assembly GCF_014108245.1). Taxonomy (NCBI): domain Eukaryota; kingdom Metazoa; phylum Chordata; class Mammalia; order Chiroptera; family Vespertilionidae; genus Pipistrellus; species Pipistrellus kuhlii. The sequence continues at coordinate 259,561 of NW_023425597.1, forward strand.
TGTGCGTGTGCGCATGTGCATGTGTGTGCGTGTGCGTGTGCATGTGCATGGGTGTGTATGCGGGGACCTGCATGTGGGAGCTCCTCGGCTGCTCCCTGCAGGACGGGACGAGGGCACGGCCTCGGGAACCACACAGAGGTGTCCGATACGGCGCCCCCAGGCCCTGGTCCTCACCCCACCTTGCCCCGGGTGCGCTGGCATGCAGAGTGCCTCAGACAGAGGGGCAGGCCCTGGGGACCCCCCAGCGGTGGGGACCGCCTGACCCCAGGTCTGGCTCTAACCAGGGGTCAAGCAACCGAGACTCTGGAGCAAGGCAGAGGCCTCCCAGGTCCCGAGTCCAGAGCCCAGGCCTGTCTACCCGCTGCCCCAGGAGCCACCTGGCTGGTCTTTTCCTCTGCAGGGAGCTCTGGGGAGGGCTGGGGTCAGGGCATCATGAGAGCCGAGGTGGGGGGTCCCAGCGCTGTGCCAGCCCCTCTCCTAACACTCTAACTGCCTCTGCACGAAGCCGCCCAGCCCCGGCCCGGCCCAGCACAGGTGAGTCGCTGCTTGGATGGCGCCAGGAATGTGTGCCAGGGGCTTCAGGGGCCGAGCCAGGCCCCCCACCCTGGCAGCAGCCCGGTGGCAGAGCTGTGAGGACCAGGGGCTGCCTGGCGATGGGGAAGGGGTCGGCTGGGGTCCTAGACACCCCGACGCTCAAGACCAACTTGCTTCCCGTTTGCAGCAGCAAGAAGGCCGGGGCCACGGCCAAGGGCAAGGTCGGCGGGCGCTGGAAGTAGAGCAGCCGGAGAGGCCCCCCGAGGCAGAGACCACCCGCCAGGGCGGCCCCCGTGGTGGCGTCTGGTCCCCAGGCCTGGGGGCGGGGGGCTGGCTCCCGAGCATCCCCTGTGTCCCTGTCCTCGCGGCCCTCCTCCCCTGGGGTCTGTGAATAAAGCTGTCAGACTCCCCTCCACCACATGTGTGCTGGCTGGCTCTTGGGGGGACACGGGAGGTGCGGAGGGGCAGAAGCACAGAGAGCCCTCCCCTCAGGGCTCGGCCGAGGCCACGGGGCTGTGGCCACACTTTGCCAGGGCGCTGGGCTGGGGAGCCCCTGGCTCTGCAGCAGCTTCCATCCCCGGAACTCTTTGTCTCTGCTCCCGAAAGCCCCCACATGCTCAGTGGGTCTGTGGGGCCCACAGGAAGCTCCTGGCTCCCTGGGTCAGCCCTGAGGCTGGTTTGGGGAGCTCTAAGTCTGGTTTTGGGGGGGTCTGAGTCTGGTTTGAGCACTCTGGGTCTGGTTTGGGGAGCTCTGAGGTGGTTTGGGGGGCTCTGAGGTAGTTTGGGGAGCTCTGAGCTGGTTTGGGGAGCTGTGAGTCTGGTTTGAGGGCTCTGAGCTGGTTTAGGGCTGCTCTATACCGGTTTGGGGAGCAGTGAGTCTAGTTTGAGGGCTCTGAGGCCAGTTCGGGGGCTCTGAGGCCGGTTTAGGCCGCTCTATACCGGTTTGGGGCGGCTGCGTTGGCCGTTGGCGGGGTTGGGGAGGAGGGGCCCGGCACACAGTGGGAGGCTTTACAGAAACGCGGGGGCTGAGGGAGCGAGGGGCCGGGCGGGGGGCGCAGCAGGGGAAAGCAGCGGAAAGGCACGTTTCGGGGCGAGCGGCCGGCAGACAGACGGCTCTTTCTGTGTTATAAGAGAACACAGTGCGCCCTGTGTAATAAATCTGAAAATCCTGACCCAACGGAATTATGGAAAATATAAATCAGAGAAATTGGATCAAGACGCACAGCCCTTAACAGCCAGGTATTCACGGAGAGCTTCCCGCTCAGCACGGCCTCCGGGAAGGCCCCGAGGGGGGCGGGCAGGACCCCATCACCGAGCCCCGGAGGGCACCGCACACGTGTGAGCACCCCGACACACACACATACCCTCCCACACCGCCTCCTGTGTGCGGACACCTGTAACTCCTGCCCCACAGGCACACGCAGACCCCAGCCCTGGCCCGTGCCCCCTCCCCACCGGCTGGCTGCTCGCCGCAGGGCAGACGTGCTACGTGACCAGCCAGCCGGCTGCAGCGTGGCAGACACAGGCCCCGTGGTATGTGACAGGCCCGGCCACAAACACAGGCCCCGTGGTACGTGACAGGCCCGGCCGTGACTCCACCAGGCCCTGTGCCCCCCGCTTGTGTGACAAGGCAATTGAGCAGCGCGGGGCTGACAGCAGGCAGACGCGCCCCAGGCACGGCACCCGGGAGCAGGCGGCTGGCCGGGGCTCCTCGGGCTCAGGGTGCTGTGAGCTTCCCGGAGACGGCAGAACCGGGGGGACTGGACGGCTGGGGGCAGAGGGGGCTGCAAAGCCACCTGGGAGGCCGGGCCACGGGGCCTGGCGGCCATCACTGGCCTAGGGCCGCGCCGGGGAGCGTGTGCCACAGAGACAGGACAGGGAGGAAGCTGGAGCTCTCACAGGCGGGCCCCGGGCACGGGACCCGCTCCGCGGCCCGGGCAGAACTGGAGGGTCGCCGGGGGCGGATGTGCAGAGACGCAAAACCGCGGCGGGGCAGTTCCAGGGTCCGACGAAGAGCAGGAAGCGTTTTCGACCCGAAGGATCGGAAACGCCGGGGCTTCCGCCAGGCAGCTGGAGAGGGCCCGGTTTTAACAAGTTCAACGTCAACTGCAAAGTATCAAACCATGAGCCCAACACCTAACGTTAGAAAGGAGCAGCAGCGCTAATCAGTATGGCTCAGCGGACTGAAGGGTCCCGGCTTCGATTCCGGTCAAGGGCATGTACCTGGGTTGTGGGCACATCCCGAGTGTGTGTGTGTGTGTGTGTGTGTGTGTGTGTGTGTGCAGGAGGCAGCTGGTCAATGTGTTTCTCTCTCATCGATGTTTCTAACTCTCTATCTCCCTTCCTCTCTGTGAAAAATCAATAAAATACATTTTAAAAAATAAATCAGTAAAAAGGAACAGCAGGCAAATAATAAGGGAAATGGGGTAAAACCAAACAAAACCCCCAAAATTTGTGGACGAGACCCACCAAGTTAAAACGGGCTCTGCAGGAGCCAGCACTACAGTCCGGAACCAGAAGGGACAGCTGAGTGTTCGGACAAAGGCCCCCCCCGGGGGGCCCTGCAGGGGTGAGTGAGGAGTCGCAGGCGCCTCACAATGCGTGGTGACAGCCGCCTGGAAAAGGAGATAAAATGGCCGCCTTCCCCAGAAGCGGCCCCCGCCCTGGCTCCGAGGGACTGGGAGAGGCTCACACACTGATCTCATTTTAAAACCGCTGACCCAGCAGTTCAGCCTCTCCCCGCCTCAGAGCGCGGGAGCTTTTTTAAAAAATCACATCCTGACGGCTCTGTATAGGCAAGCGGGCCGCGTAGCCGTCCGTCCGTGGAAGACACCGGAGGCCAGGGGCTGGGGCTGGGGTGCCGGGTGCCAGGGGGCTGGGGGAGGGGGGCCGGGTAACGGGACAAAGCAGAACACAGCCAAGAACATTCCCAACCCAGCTCCCCAAGCCTGCGGGGCCCTCACGGGGGTTCACCCTCACAGATCCCCCTGAAAACCAGGGGTCAGGCAGGACAGTCCGCTCCCCGGTTCCCGCTTCACAGTCATGTCAGGGAGGAACCTCGAACCCCCCCGGCTGGGTCCTCGGGACGCTCCAACCATCGCAGGCACGCGACTGGCGGATCTGCAGAAGAGGCACAGACCGGTGCAGTCACACAGTGCCTTCAGGGCCCGTGGACAGGCAGGCACCACTGAGCAACACCCGTCATGGCGGAGGGCACCCCCTGACCCGCCACGGGCCCCTGAACATGAAGGGGTGTGTGTGGGGGGCAGTTCTGGGGCAGGACACAGGGTCCTCAGGTGTGTGTCCAGCCCTCCCTGAGCTCAGTGCCTGTGCCTTCAGGCAGCAGGCTGCCAGCCCCACCCCCTCCGGGGGGCAGGTTTCCCTCCCAGACATCAGTGCCGGCTCACCAAGGCCAATATCACTAGGGTCTCAGAGTCCTTTTTTGTTAATGTTTTTTTAAAAATACATTTTTATTGATGTCAGAGAGGAAGGGAGAGGGAGGGAGAAACAACTATGACAAGAGCGAATCATGGAGCGGCTGCCTCCTGCACGCCCCAAACTGGGGATCCAGGCCACAGCCTGGGCCTGTGCCCTGGCCGGGAATCGAACCCCGACCTCTTGGTTCCTAGGCCGATGCTCAAGCCCTGAGCCACGCCGGCTGGCCTGGCGAGATTCTCCCGGAGCCGCTGCTTCTTCAGATTTATCCACTTCAGACAGGAGTGACCCCCATGAGGCACGTTTCTGAACGGCCAACTCCACTCATCCTCACCGAGTCCCGGCCGGAGCTGTGGAACAAGAAAACACACACAAAACGTAACACAAAAGCCACCCATGGGCAGGAAAACACTCTTCTCTGCGACCTGAGCTGCTGGGCCCAGGGGCATGGGGGCATCCCATAGACTGGGGGAGGGGGGACCCGGGGGGTGTGCTGGCCGGGGGGCCGGGCGCCTGGAACAGAGATGGTGGAGGATACAAAAGTGAACCCTGGCTGTTTGAAGACCGACACGCCATCTCTCAGCCTGACAGCGAGCTATGTGCTGGATGTGAGGAGCACACGTCTCAGACAATGGGCCCCTCTGGCGGCTGGGGAGCAGGGGGCACCCACTGTGATCTTAGACCCAGGGCTGGGGGCTGGGGGCTGGGGGGCTGGGGCTGGGGGGCTGGGGGGCTGTGGGCTGGGGGCTGTGGGCTGGGGGGCTGGGGCTGGGGGGCTGTGGGCTGGGGGCTGGGGGCTGTGGGCTGGGGGGCTGGGGCTGGGGGGCTGGGGGCTGGGGGGCTGGAGGCTGTGGGCTGGGGGGCTGGGGCTGGGGGGCTGGGGGCTGGGGGCTGGGGGCTGGGGGGCTGGGGCTGGGGGGCTGGGGGACTGGGGGGCTGGGGGGCTGGGGGCTGGGGGGCTGGGGGGCTGGGGGGCTGGGGGGCTGGGGGGCTGGGGCTGGGGGTTGGGGGGCTGGGAGGCTGGGGGACTGGGGGTTGGGGGGCTGGGGGGCTGGGGCTGGGGGTTGGGGGGCTGGGAGGCTGGGGGGCTGTGGGCTGGGGGCTGTGGGCTGGGGGGCTGTGGCTGGGGGGCTGTGGGCTGGGGGCTGGGGGCTGTGGGCTAGGGCTGGGGACTGGGGCTGGGGGGCTGGGAGGCTGGGGGACTGGGGGTTGGGGAGCTGGGAGGCTGGGGGACTGGGGGCTGGGGGCTGGGGGCTGGAGGCTGGGGCTGGGGACTGCTGTGTCTCTTGCTATTTTTATTCCCCCTCCTGGAGCCGCTCTCGGCGTTCATGGCAGTAAACCATGGGAAAGGTCCTCTGCTGAGGGTCGACCCTGCTCTCTGAGCACAAAACCTGCAGAACCGACGGCAGGCGGCAGCCAGGCGCTTCCGCTACCTGCCCGTGTGGCCCGACGGGGCCGGCGCGCTAGGCTGAGACAGGAACCCGGCAAGGACGCCTGCTTTTGCCATCAGGGCCCCCTGCCGGGGCTGGAAACCAGAGACAATGCGGGCGACGTGGAGCGGAAACCGGGCGAATGGGCCTGGGAGGAGGGGGCCGCTGGAGCCGGCGGAAGGGCCGCAGAATGACGAGGGGCCCCAGGAAGGCCGCCAGACTCGGGCACATACTTCACGTCCCTATCGCACGGCCTCCCTGCCGGGCGCGCGAGATAAAGTGGGTGACACACTCTCCATTCCCAAACAAAGGCCAGGGCCGGGTGCAGGAAGAGGGGAGCGGCCCCCGGAGGCCGGCCTGGAGGAGGGACAGGACGCGCTAATGAGAAATGGATAAACAGCTGGGGGGCGCGGAGGGGACGCACACATCCTGCCCGGCAGGAAGTTTACACGAATCGCTCTTCCCAAGTCCAGTTTGGAGCTGCCAGGTCCCTGCACAGACCCTGATGGGATGTATCTGGGGCCATGCGGGGTGGGGGCTGACGGATGAGTGTCAAAGGCCTGGGAAGGGAGAGCGGACAGGAAGCGGGGAGCGCGGGCTCCGTGTGAGGGAGGAAGAGGGCACACAAAGGCGAGCGTCTGTGCCTCGGCCCGAGGTGCTGATGGCCTCACGTCCCCACTTTCCAGGGGGCCAACGGGGTGCAGAGTGGGTGCCATAGGGACACGTAGCCAACGGGGCGCAGAGTGGGTGCCACAGGGACACGGGAAAACGCAGACAATAGGGGTGCAGAGTGGTGATACTGGGCCACACAGCCAACGGGGGTGCAGCGTGGGTGCCACAGTGACACGTAGCCAACAGGGCGCAGAGTGGGGGACACAGGGACATGCAGTCAACGGGGGTGCAGAGTGGAGGACACAGGGACACGGGGCCTCGCAGCCACTGCCCCGTGGACGCTGCTACCGGCCGGGACTCACAGCCCAGCACCTCTGCTTTTGGCGGCTGCACAGCTTCTCCCCAGTGCTCACTGGGTGGTCACAGGGTGCGGGAAGCCGGGGTGTCTCCATCGAGGACGGGGTGGTGGTGGGTGGGTTACCAAAGGCGGCTGCGGCCATCACATGCGTGTGGAGGACAAAGGCAAAAGCGTGTCCCCCTCCGCAGCACACACCACCACGTGCTGGAGAGAATGAAGCCGGGGAAGAGGAGGCGGGGGCAACTGGCTCTCCGGCTCTCGGCCGTGGAAGAGCACAGGGAGCCCTGTAAATCTCTCCGCTTCCAACGTCCGGCTGCAGCACTTCAAACGGTGCTCATCGCCGCGAGACGAGGGGGTCACGGGCGCCTTCATCCTCCCGCCCGCCACACCCCACCGAGCAGCCGGCAAGTGGCCCCGGTGACACCACACAGGCCATTAGGCAGCGAGCAGCGGGGTCGTGGGGAGGCAGGGAGGGTCGGGGCGTGCCCCTCAGTGCCCAGCATGCTTCCCGGGGAGTGTCCAGGCCGCGGGGCGGGCAGGGGGAGCCCCCTGGACCCCCGGGCTGACGAGAGAGCACGGAGGTGCAGGGAGGCCAGACAAGGGGCGCCCGTGGGACGGAGGACGCAAGAGGAGAGCATGGTGGGGGCTCCCAGGGCAGCAGAGCCCGGCGGCCCAGCCCACTCTCGGAGACCAGCCACGGCGGAGAAGGGGCCAGCTGGTGCCGGGAACACACTTTACAGATGAAGACAGGCCAGGCAGGCCGGTGTGGCTCCGAGGCGGAGTATCAGCCTAGGAAACAGGAGGTCAGGGTTCGATTCCCAGTCAAGGGCACATGCCCGGGGTTGCAGGCTCCGTCCCGTTGTGGGGTGTGCAGGAGGCAGCCGATCCATGACTCTTTCTCATCATGGATGTTTCTTTCTCTCTCCCTCTCCTTCTCCCTTCCTCTCTGAAATCAGTACAGATACATTTATTTTAAAAAATCAAAAATAAACATGAAAACACACGTTGTCCCCTTCTAAATGTACGTGAAGCCGACAAAATGGAGGCCTGAGAGGAGAGAGGAACAAGGGCCCAGCTACAGGGGGAGACAGCCCCCCCTCAGTGGTTAATGGGACGTGCAGGCCGAAACCGAGGGGGACAGAGGGGCCTCCCGGCTGCCAGCCCGCCCGCCCGCCGAGGCATGGAATACTCGAGCGAGCACATTCCTTCCCGGTGCACACGGACGCTCACGGATGCAGACCGCGTTCTGGGCCATAAAACAAGACTTAATAAGTTGAGGAGGGTTCAAGTCCCACGGATTATGTTCCTGGACCATAAGGAATTGAATTATAAATCAATAACAGAAAGATCCTTGGAAAACGCTCAAGTATTTGGAATCGAAATAACACACTTCTAAATGATCCATGAGGGGAAGGAAAGCAAGAAGGGGCCTCACGGAGGGCTGGAGCCAGGAGTGCGGGCGGGGGAGCGCCACGGAGGCAGCGCCCGGGCCAAATCCGCCCGCCAGCACGGGGGAGGGGGGCGAGGGGCCCTCGTCCCCGATCCCAGCTCCCTCTCCTCCAGGAGTGTAGGGGAAAAGTTAAAGTCTGAGAAAGCACCAGAACGGCCATGAAGTGGGAAACACAGAAACAATAGAAAAGTTTTAAAAAATAAAGCTAGGACTGGCCAGCATAGCTCAGGGGGTGAGCACTGACCTGGAACCAGGAGGGCAGGGTTTGATTCCCAGGCCGGGCACAGGCCCGGGTTGTAGGCTTGATCCCCTGTGAGGGGCATGCAGGGGACAGCCGATCCATGACTCTCTCTCATCGTGGATGTTTCTATCTTTCTCTCCCTCTCCCTTCCTCTCTGAAATTAAAGAAAAGAAAAACATTTAAAAAATAAATGCATAAAAATAACACCCAAACTTGGTACTCTGGAAGTATGGACACACATGGACAAACCTCGAACCCATCTGGCCAGGAAAGGGGGCAGAGAGAGGGGACAGATGGCGCCGGTTTGGGGAGCGCGGGAGCCCTCGCCGCCAGTGGGGCAGGTCTAAGGAGCCACGAGGGCAGAGTGAGGACAGCTTTATGCCGGTCTGCAGGACGGGGCGGTGGAATGGCCACGCTTTGCGAAAAGCACCCCCGAAGGACGCTCACACGGAAAGCAAGGGGGAACCGGAGCAAACCCGTAGCTACCAGAGACTCGGACGCGCAGGGAGGACTTCCCACAGAAAAGCAGCAGCCCTGGCTGGTGGCTCAGCGGTTAGCACGTCTGCCCACGCACTGAGGGCTCTTGGGTTTGATTCCTGGTCAAGGGCACAGACCTGGGATTTGGGTTCGATCCCCAGACCCAGCCGAGGCATGTGCAGGAGGCAGCCAATCCATGTATCTCTCTTTGGGAGGATCTCTCTCTCTCTCTCTCTCTCTCTCTCTCTCTCTCTCTCTCTCCCTCCCTCCCTCCCTCCCTCCCTCCCTTCCAATGGAAAAAATATCCTCAGATGAGGACTGAAAAACAAAAGAAAGGTCCCCACAAAGAAACTCCAGGCCTAGACAGCTTCACAGGTGGATCCCCCCATCCCCAGGAGAGAGAGTGAGCCGGGGCGAGGGAGTCCACAGGGCTCCGCACTGGGGGTGCTGGCCCCCCGCAAAGAGACAAGAAAGAGGTAGTGAGAATCGGCGAGGACGCGGCTTTCGTGACCAACACCCCGGACCACACGCCCGGCGGGGCCTCTGGGAAGAGCCACCAGGACCAGAGTGTGCTTAGCGAGGCCCCAGGACACACACGGGGCTCCAATGTCTTTCTACAAAGTGGGCGTGAGCAATGGGACGGGGGCCTGCAAGAACGATCCCAAGAGCGTCAGCCTACAGACCAAGGGGTCCCGGGTTCGATTCCGGCCAAGGGCCCGTACCTTGGTTGCAGGCTCCTCTCTGGCCCAGGCCCTGGTCAGGGCTTATGTAGGAGGCAACTAATCCCTGTGTTTCTCTCACATCCATGTTTCTCTCAGTCTTCCCCTCTCTCTAAAGATCAACGGGGAAATATCCTCCAGTGAGGGTTAACAAAAAACAACGACACCACTTCCCAAGCGTGTCACCCAAAACAGGGATAAACCGGCAGGAGGGTGTGAAAGACTACACGTGGATACGTAGAAAGCATTGGGGAGAGCGATGGAGGGGCCACAGACGCGTGGGTTGGGAGAGTCGGGCAGGGCGGGCAGGGCGCCAGCGGTCCCTCCGCTTAGTCTCGAGGTTCAGCACAACCCCAGTCGGAGCCCCAGTGGCTTTCCAGTCGGAGCCCCACGGTTCCCACGAAAAGGTGGGGACCCAGCGCTGTCTGAGCAGCCCCAGAAAGAAGAAGGAAGTAGAGCTGGTGTTCTAAGAATCAGCACAGGACGAGAGCAACGAAAAAAATCACCGGTGTGAGAGTCAAGCTTCTCCCTCAGAGCAACAGGGTGCCAGGAAGGGCCTGGGAACAGGGTGCCAGGAAGGCCTCGCGTTCGGGGGGGCCATCCCTCATCCGGGGAACCACGCTGGGACGCTGGCATGGCCACGGGCAGGACTGGTAAGGGTCACGGTGTGGAATCAGACCTCGCCCTCCAGCCAGAGGTGAACTCAGAGCGGGTCACGGGCCCACACACGGGAGAACCACTGACACACGGGAGACCCCCTTTGAGAGCACGGACGGACGGGGCCCAGGTCCCCCAGACTCAAGGCCAAGACCGCAGCCCCCCAAAGAGCAAGCGGGTGCGTTATGAGGCCTCAGAAACGTTCAGCCTTCGCTCTTTATTTATTTATTTTTTAAAATAAATTTTTATTGTTCATATTATTACAAAACACCCTTTGCTCTTTAAAAGACGCTGTCAGGAGAAGGAAAATCTCAGACTCCAGGGCCCAAACCAGAAGACAGAAAGCACTCTCAAAAAAAAGAGGGGGAAATGAACAAGAAATGCACAGAAAGCCCAGACACTTCATAATGAGAAAACAAACAACCGGGTTTAAAAAAAATGGGCCGAAGATTAGAAGCGATACCTCATTAACAAGATAAATGAAGGGCGAGTGAGCATGTGAACCCTGAGGGTGGGAGCCCTGGGTCTTGGGGGGGGGGGGGGGGGGGAGCCGCACTAAAATCATAAAATCACAGGATGCCCGGCTCTCAGGACTGCGGCGCCCGCAGGCCCACCCAGCACCCGTGTCCCCACCTCTCGAGCAGCAATGTGAAAGGAACCAGTTGGCAGTGTCTCCTTCTCTTAAAAACAGTTAAACATAAACCCCCCGTGTGATCGGAGCCCTGTTCCTTCGAAGCATTTACCCACGAGAAAAGGAAGTGTTTGTCCTTGTAAAGACTTTCACATGAATGTAAATACCGCTTTGTTTTTTCATCGCCCAAAAGCTGGAAACGGCCCAGATGTCCATCAACGGGGAATGGATAAACAGGCTGTGGTGTGTCCCACCGTGGCGGCCGGAGGAATGCGGGGCGGGCGCACACGAGGCACGAATGCGTCCCACAATAGCTATGCTGGGGAAGGGAGCCAGCCAGGGCGTTCTATACTGTACTTCCATTTATGGAAGACCATACCGTGCAGGCCGACCAGGTCACGGCGCCCGCGGGGAGCGGGGGAGGCGGGAGGGAGAGGGGCCCTCGGAGGCCCCGGGCGCCTCGGGGGTGAGGGACGTGGGACCATCAGGCTGTGGGGGAGAGGGGGGCCGGCCGGGGCCGCACGTCCATGGGGCGACACGGAGCTGGTGTGAACAGTTAAGAGCCAGAGGGCCAACGGAGCAAAAGTTTTGACCGACCAAGGATCATGGGAGGAACACGGGAATACACTTGGAAATCCAGAAGAAACTGAAAAACCCAAATAGGTTTGCCAAAGCGGCTGCCACCAAGGGCCCGGGCAGCATCGGGAACCAGACACTCACCGTGGGTCCTGAAGGCTGGGCCCCCTGAGGCCTCCCGCCTGGGCGTGTGGGTGCTGTGCTGGTCCCATCCTGTGTCCTCACCTCCTCTTCCCAGAAGGACCCCAGACCTGTGAGATCAGGCCCACCGCGTGTCCGCTTAGCCATGCTTTACAGGTCCCAGCTCCACACACAGGCCCACTCCGAGGTCCCGGGGTGAGGGCTTCGGCAGTGGAGGGGGGACACCATTCAGCTCGTAGCATCGCCTCACTAGAGCGGGAAAGGAACCGGATATATGAACAGATAAGTCACAGATTCAGGAACACAAAGAAGGGCCAACACCGGTGAGCACAGACGCATGGTGCCAGGGTTACCTCCGGGTCCCTGTGTGCCAGGCCCTCCGAGGCCAGACGTGCATCCTCAGCCGGGCCCCGAAAGCTGGATGGTCGCAGGGCCTTGATCTGAGCAGGGACGGCACTCACTCCTTCCGTCAGCATGGCCGCCATGTGGACCCATTGTCCCTGCAGGTGACCTCGGCTCCGGGGGCGTGGCCCACTTGGAATCCCAAAGCCACTCTGATGGGGGGCTGGGGAGGGGCACCCCGCCACCCTGGCCAGGGCTGCCCGGCCTTTGCCAGCCACCCACAGGATCCCCTGACCCTAACCTTGCCCCAGAGGGAAGCAGAGGCGTAGAGACAAGACTGCCACCCACAGCCCTGACCGGTGTGGCTCACTGGATAGAGCGTCGGCCTACGACTGAAAGGTCCCGGGTTCGATTCCAGTCAAGGGCATGTACCTTCCTTGGTTTCGGGCACAAGCCCAGTGGGGGGTGTGCAGGAGGCAGCAGATGGATGATTCTCTCTAATCGATGTTTCTAACTCTCTATCCCTCTCCCTTCCTTTCTGTGAAGAATCAATAAAATATATATTTTTAAAAAATAAAAAAAGACTGCCACCACGGTAAGGGGTTTCAGGACCCAGGTCCTGCTGGCTGGTTTCCTGCCGGAGCCCCTGGGGCCAGAAACCCAGGGAGCCCCCCTCAGGAGGGCAGGTATGGGTGGTTGTGAGCGCCACATGTAGCCAGAGCCCTGCTTTCGCTGGCACCTCTCTCCTGGGGGAGCTGGCGAGGCCGGGGCGGCCCGGGGACGTGGGGGGAGGAGGAGGTGAGGGCAGTTAAACTGAGGGACCCTCTCTGTGCCAGAAACCCAGTCCGGGGGGAGGGCTCCGCCGACAGCTCATCAGGGAGGCAAGGGCTGAGTGCTGAGGGGTCCGCAGCACAGCAGAGCCCCCAGCCGGCACCGCAGCCCCCACTGCCCTCCCAGCCACCCACCACGCGGAGCACAATTTCCGGCCACATCTCCGCACGTAACATCTCACCTTCCAGCGGGAGCAGGCCTCAGCCACACTTCATAAACGGAGCGCCCTCCCCCTCCCCTTCCCCCTGGCTGGTCCCTTTTTCTTTTTCTTTCTGGTTTTGTTTTGTTAATCCTCACCCGAGGATATTTTTCCATTGATTTTCAGAGAGAGGGGAAGGGGGGAAGGGGAGAGAGAGCGACACACAGGCCGGGAACCAAACCTGTACGGAGGCCTGTGCCCTCCACCTGGAAATGAACCTGGGCCCTCTGGTCCGCAGCCGGCTTGGGTCACAGAACAGTCCCCTCCAGGAGGGAGAGGGTCCGCCCTGCCCTGCTCGCACCCCAGGCAGGCTGGGGCCCGCTGTCACCGCCGACCCTGCCCCGGGCCCCGGGCCCCGGGCCCCGTCCTTGCCTGCGCCTTCATCCTGGGTCACCCCACTCAGGCCGCTCCCATCAGCAAACACACCCAGGAGGGGGCCTGCAGCCCCCTCCCCAGGCCGGGCCTCCCGGGGGCTCCCCCAGCAGCAGCTGCCAGGCCCAGCCGCCTGCCCCCCTCTCTGGGGTGGCATGCCCACCTTGGCGGGCTGGGCACTCCCTGCCATGGCCCCCTGCCCTGCAGAGTCTGTAAGGCGCTTTGGGGTGCAGAGAGGACCAGGCCACCGGGGACAGGAGAGGGTGGCTGCGGGGTGCAGAGAGGACCAGCCCCCCCCCCCTCCCCAGGGCGCTGGCTGGGGGGACCCCTGGCTCTCTGGGTGCGGCTCAGGTGCGGGGAGCTCCGGACCCGTGCCGGCCGCGCGGGGCGGGGCGCGCCCTCCGGACACCAGGGGGCGCTGCGCGGAGGCCACGGGGCCACGCGCAGGAGCCTCTCTGCCCGCAGACCGGAAGTCGGCGATGGCGCGGAACGTGCTGTGAGTGGGGCGGCCCGCGGGGGGGCGGGGGGACGTGGGGGTCACGGCCAAGGGGCGCGGGCCCGGCCGCGGCGGGGCCTGGCGGTCTGCGGAGTGTGTCCGAGTGCGCCCGGCAGCCGCACCCCCCTCACGGCCCCGGTGCGGGCCCTGCTCTGCCCCGGCCCGGCCGGCCCAGCCCCCCCAGTGCACCAGCCCCCCCAGTGCACCAGCCCCCCCAGTGCTCCAGCCCCCCCAGTGCTCCAGCCCCCCCCCGAGCGCTCCAGCCCCCCCAGTGCTCCAGCCCCCCGAGTGCTCCAGCCCCCCCAGTGCTCCAGCCCCCCGAGTGCTCCAGCCCCCCGAGTGCACCAGCCCCCCGAGTGCTCCAGGGCCTGCGCGTGAACAAGTGCAGGCGCGATAAGGGGTGCGGGGCGATCCCCGCTGCGCCCCCGCTCTGCGCCCAGCAGCCCCCGTGGCGGCCGGGCCGGGGAGAGGCCGTGCGGGCGGGAAGGAGCCGGCCCGGCCGCTGGCGCACGTGCTGCCGGACCGGCCGGGGAGGCCCGGGGGGGAAGGGGGGAGCCAGGGGTGGGGGAGAGGGTGGGATGGGATGAGTCAGCCTCGGGGCCACAGGGCGGGAGGGCTGCTGGCGGGCAGCCAGCCCGTTGTATGCAGCCGAGCAGGGATGGGTCGAGGTGCTTGCGAAAACGGGGGAGCGGTCAGGGGGGCAGGGGTGGGCGAAGCCGCCCAGAGGCCAGGGTGGGCCCCACGGGGGAGCCGGGGCCCAGGGCCCTGCAGGAGGGTGGTCAGCAGCCCGAGCTGGGGGCAGGGGCCTCGGTAGGCTCTCTTTCCCACCTCCACCCTCACACGGGGCCTCTCTGCACCCCCAGTGAAGCGTGCCCCCACAGGCCCCAGCTAGGGCTGGGGTCCTGGAGAGATGGGGAGTCCAAACCAGTGTCCCCGCTCGCCTGCGTGGCCGGGGGTCCAGCCTCCGGCCCCTGCAGAGCTGCCATCAGGAGCCCAGGGTACAACAAGGCAGCCTCGTACCCAGACCTGCTGCTTCCCACCCCTGCGTGCCCAGCCCTGCACAGCCCGTGCAGCAGGAGGTGGAGGGCACCCAGCCATCCAGTTCAGGGGCCCCGGGGGAGCAGCCCCCAGTGCTCCTGCCTCAGCCCTCAGGACACCCCACAAGGCCCTCGGACCCCCCGGCCGCCTCACACTCCCAGACTCGAGGAGCAAGAGCCGGTGTGGGATTCAGCCCCACAGAGCCCCTTCCCGGTGCAGCCGATGGTCCCGGGGGTGTGTGTGGGGGGGGAGGACGTCAGGGAGACCCCCAGCTCCCACCTTCCACCAAGATCTGCCCCGGGGCTCCCCGCCCGCGCGTCTGGCCCGGAGCCTGGGCCCGTTTGGAGATGGCAGTGGGTCGGAGTCGCAGCCACCTGTGCCCACCTTGGGGGACTTTGGGGTTGGGGTGTGCGTGTGGGGAGCAGGATGGGGAGCTGCACACACCGTACCCTGAACCCTGCGTCTTCACTCTTTCTGAGGGGCTGGCGTTCTCCTCCCCACTGCGGGGCTGAGCCTCTGCCCCTGGGCTGACCCCGTCCACCTCCTCCCAGCCCAGCTCACGGGCCCGCCTGCCATGTGTGGGCCCCTCCGGGATGGCGGCCGCCGTGCGGGGCCCGGGCCTGGGGGAGCCTCACTCTGAATAAGCAAGCTGCCCGCCTGCCGTGCGGGGCCCGGGGCCAGTTCTCCGTGGTCACGGGCGCTTTCTGGCCTCCGAGTTCAGCAGCCCTGCTACCCCCGTTGGTGCGGGGGCTGGGGAACTGGCCCCACACTGGGCAGAGCCACGTGAGGCGCCGGGGCCGGGGCCGGGGCCTGCAGAGAGCCGTCGATCTGGTGGGCAGACGGGCGTGGGGCGTTCGGGCGCACGGTGGACCGGCCTCTCCCGCACAGGTACCCCCTGTACCAGGTGGGCGGCCCGCAGCTCCGCGTCTTCCGCACCAACTTCTTCATCCAGCTGGTGCGGCCCGGCACGGCCCAGCCCGAGGACACCGTGCAGTTCCGGATCCCCATGGAGTGAGTCCGCAGGGACAGGACCGTGGGAGGCCCGCAGGCAGCCCCCCGAGGCTCTGCAAGGACTGACGGGGTCCTGGCCGGCCCCCTGTGCCCTGGAGAGCCGGGGCGAGCCCGGGGCTTCTCTCCTGCCCCGCCCGCCCAGTCCTGTCACCGCTCTTCCCCAAGCAGCTCCTGTCCCCACAGCTGCAGGGTGTGCCTGTTCCGGGGGGGCGGGGGGGGACCCCAGGCTCGGCTTGAGCTCCCGTGGGAACCGGCAGGGGCAGGAGAGGCTGGGGCCCGGGTGTCAGATGCATTCGGGCGAAAAGGACAGTCCCTCTCTGCCAGTGCCGGGCGAGGTGGGGCAGCCGCTGCCGACGGGGCCACGTGGGACTGAGCAGGGGCCCGGGGCCTGGTCCCTCCGTCACCCCCACACTAACGTGGTGGTGGGAGTGAGGGGCGGGGGCCCGCTGCTGGCCGCGGGGTGGGGGGGGCAGCCCAGCCACAGCCGTGGCTTCTCCCTGACATGGCCGAGGAGGCCGTGCCTCGTCCTCCCTGCCAGCCCAGCTCACAAGTCCCGTCCTTCCTCCCAGGATGACCAGGGTGGACGTGAAGAACTACCTGGAGCGCATCTACAGTGTGCCCGTGGCCGCCGTGCGGACCAGGGTGCAGCATGGTGCGTGCCGGGGGGTGGGGTGGGGGGGAGTCACACCGCCTGACCTTCCCCCACTGACCCACCACACCCTCGCCGCCACTCCTCGGCACGGTGCCGGCTGGCTCCCGGGGTCACACTCCTCACAGGCAGAGCTGGTTCTGGGCCCCACAGGCTCCTCTGAGCACTACTTCACCCCCCTCCTCGCCTTCCCGGCTCCTTCCTGGCCCCCTTCCTCCCCGGGGACCCACAGGCCTTCAGTCTGAGGAGCCGGCGGGAGCCTAGTGCTGAGCGTTTCAGCCATGTCGGGGTTTCAGCAGAGAGGGCTCTGCTCGTGCCCCGAGCAGACTCGCAGGCCCCCTCAGGTGTGCCATGCCAGCTCGCGTGGCCCCGTCTCTGTAAAGAGGGCGCCTGGAGCGGGGCAGTCACGCTTCTCCCCCCGACAGGTTCCAACAGGAAGCGGGACCACAGGAACGTCAGGGTGAAGAAGCCGGACTACAAGGTGGCCTACGTGCAGCTGGTGAGCGTGCTGGCGGCGGCGGGGCACAGGGAGGGTGGGCGCCGGAGAACCTGCGTCTGCCTGACCGGCAGTGACCTCTCGGGGGCGGGGGCCACGTTGTTTGTGCAGCAGCCGCTGCCTGGGGCCCAGGAAGGCCTTGAGGGGCAGGATCTCAAGGTCCACTGCCCTCCGCTCTAATCCACAGCGGGCCGCGGAGCCGGGTTCAAAGCACAGCTAAGCCGGTGGGAGGGGCCGGCGGGCACTCTGGAGCGTCTCAGGGCCACCCCTGTCGAGCCTTTGAACTCTGAGCACGCTGCAGGCAGAGCAGGCCCACCCAGGCCCGGGGATTTGGACTCTGACAGAAACCAGATCACGCCGAGCCTCAGAGCCCGGAGGCCTGTGCTGGGGCCGCTCCCATGCCCAGAGGCCCCCCACCCCCTCCGTGTACACTGGGTTGTGGGCGCCTGCACGGTCCCCAGGTTCCCCCCGTGGGTCCTGCCTGGCCAGGGCGGTCTGACCCCCAAGCCTTACTGACGGAGCCCAGGGCTGTGGACACTGGCTCACTCCCACTTTCCCAGGGCGGCCCAGGCTGGCCGCCTGCTCAGGGGTGCTTGTCCCTGACCCCCAAGGCCACGAGGCCCCGGGCAGGGTCTCCACGTCGCCGGGCGGGCACCTCCCAGGTCAGCCCTGCTCTCCGGGTCCGAGCGCTGCCCCTCTGCTTGGTCCTGGGGGCCGGGGGCTCCTGCCGCGCTCTCTGTGTCTGAGCCGCGCGGGGCCGCGGCGCCGGCCGCTAGATGGCAGTAGCGCAGTGGCGAAGCCCGGCCGGCCGCAGCCCAGCGGCTCCGGGAGGCCCTGGGTGAGGGGATCCCGTCCGCGTGGCAGCTTTTCTGAAAAACAGTCACAGCTGTTGTACTGAGCGGGGCCCCCGTAATTATTTGCCCTAATATTTGCCGTCCATAAAACCAGCCCGCGTGGGGCGGGGGGCGCCCGGCCTCATAAAGACGCCTGTGTCCTCTGTGTCCGGGCGGCCATCCGTCACTCACGGCGGCGGGTGGACGGCCATATGTCCACATTGGCCACGAGGCCCCTCTCGGGGAGCTGTGGTTACAAGTGGCTTTGGAGCCATCCGAGCCCCGAGTTCTTGACCGGGCCCCCAGCCGCACCCGCACCCGCACCCGCACCCCCACTCCCACTCATGAAAACCGAACTGAGCACTTCGGTTGGGGTCTGCAGCGGCTTCTCTGACACCTTTGTGAGCCCCAGGCAGCACCCAGGCCACCCCACTGGTACCCAGGGCCCCGCCGGGCCAGCCCCGCTGCTCCGAGTTACGTCTGTGAGCCCCCTGCCCACCCCAAGGGCCCCAGGAGCTTCCCGCAGCCTGCAGCACGGCGAGGGGGGCTGTGCCCCCCCGAAAGGGTCCCTCCCCTGTCCAGTCCCCCGAGGTGGGGGCCCTGGCCGCAGTGGCCTGTCCCTCCGGGCCCCCTCGGGGCTTCTAAACACAGAGCAGTTACAGAGTACACTGAGGGTCAGTCAGAAAGACAAATCCAATCACACAGGTTTATTTTGAGTCCGCGGCTGCGGGAAAGCTGGTCCCACCGGGTGGGAGACCCACATGCCTTCCTTCTCTGACAACCTGATAAACATCTCCCTGGCCCCAAGTCCGGCTCCAGCGAGGGCCCCCGGAGGCCACACAGCAAACAGGCTGACCGCCGGGGGCTGTGTTGACACAGCACCAGGAATGCAGGGGCTGCAGGCTCGCAGGGTGGAGTGGTGGAGTGCAGACAATGGCCGGCTCTGGAGCCGGAGCCGCCAGGGCTGGGTCCCTCACGGCATGCCCCCCGCTTTCCTGTCCTTTTCTACAGCCCGGCGCCCTCGCCTCCGCAGGCTGGAGGGCTGGTGGGGGAGGACCAGGTGAATTCTCTGCTGCGAGGGGCTGCTGTCCGCGCCCACAGGCCACATTCCTTTCCCTGGGCCCCTGTGCTCTCCCGAGCTGCTGCAAGCGGCCATTTTGTGTTTATGTTTAAAATGCCATTTTGGGTTTCTCCACCTCAGAAAACCAGCAGAATCACCTCGATGTATTAAATATGCCACCACCACCCCACCCCCGGCTCCGAGCAGTCAGCCCTCCATGTAAACTATTGCCCTTTGGTATTTTTTTTTTTTAAGGGGAAAAAAGAAAGGTTTTGAAACGTGTAAGATAATTCTCCCGCGGGCTGGCTACGCCTCGCCGGAATGTATGAACCTCACGTTCTCGGGGGGGGGGCACACGGGCCGGGTCAGCCTGTCCCTGGCTGCCCACCCGCAATCCAGATTTCTCTGCAAAACAAGGGTCTGCGAGAACCAAGCACGCTTCCCTGATTCACGAGTGGAACTCCCGCCTCGGGGCCCCCTCGCCTCCCGCATTCCCTGCCGCCTGGGGTGGTGGGAGGGGCCTGGGGGCGTGCGTGAGGGGAGAGCTGGGCCGAAGCCAGGCCCTGCTCCCCTGTGGCTCGCACTGGGGCGAGGGGCTCTGCCCGAGGGGTGCCCTCCGCTTTGGAGGGAAGAGGTTTGGGCGACACCGCACACAGTGGGGCCGTGTCCCCGAGCCTCCCTCCGGCCGTTCCCCCGGCGGCCGCAGGCACCTCGCAGACGGAGCCCGGGCAGAGTCAGAACCTCATGGGGCCCCCGGCCCAGGTGACCGGGAGGGGAGGTGGCGAGGTCCCGTCCGCGCGGCCGGGGGCCCTCGCGCCGTGCACGCGCCGGCCGCTGCAGCCTCTGTCCCGCCTGCAGGCTCATGGACAGACCTTCACGTTCCCGGACCTCTTCCCTGAGAAGCAGCCGGGCCCCAAGGACTCCGAGGAGGACAGCCTCGAGGCGCTGATGGAGGAGCAGCGGCAGCGCCAGCGCCAGGACCCCCGGCGGGGCGGCGTGCCCCAGTGGTTCGGCCTGTGACCCCTGTGGCCCAGGGCGGCCGCCTGAGTAAATAAAGTTCCTGTGTGCACCTCAACCGGCTCTCCCTCCGTCCCCTGAACTCCCGCTGGTCCGCACCCCAACCCCGGCTCTCCCTCCGCCCCCCGGGCTCCTGCCAGTCTGCACCCCAATCCCGACCCGGCTCTCCCTCTGTCCCCCAGCCTCCGGCTGGTCTGGCACCGGCTCTCCCTCTGTCCCCCAGCCTCCTGCCGGTCCGCACCCCGATCCCGACCCGGCTCTCCCTCTGTCCCCCGGCCTCCCGCTGGTCCGCACCCCAATCCCGACCCGGCTTTCCCTCTGTCCCCCGGCCTCCCGCTGGTCCGCACCCCGATCCCCACCCGGCTCTCCCTCTGTCCCCCGGCCTCCTGCCGGTCCGCACCCCGATCCCGACCCGGCTCTCCCTCTGTCCCCCAGCCTCCTGCCGGTCCGCACCCCGATCCCGACCCGGCTCTCCCTCTGTCCCCCGGCCTCCGGCTGGTCCGCACCCCAATTCCGACCCGGTTCTTCCTTGTCCCCCGGCCTCCGGCTGGTCTGGCACCGGCTCTCCCTCTGTCCCCCGGCCTCCTGCCGGTCCGCACCCCGATCCCCACCCGGCTCTCCCTCTGTCCCCCAGCCTCCCACTGGTCCGCACCCTAACCCGGCTCTCCCTCTGTCCCCCGGCCTCCTGCCGGTCCGCACCCCGATCCCGACCCGGTTCTCCCTGTCCCCCGGCCTCCGGCTGGTCTGGCACCGGCTCTCCCTCTGTCCCCCAGCCTCCTGCCGGTCCGCACCCCAACCCGGCTCTCCCTCTGTCCCCCAGCCTCCTGCCGGTCCGCACCCCAACCCGGCTCTCCCTCTGTCCCCCAGCCTCCCACTGGTCCGCACCCCGACCCGGCTCTCCCTCTGTCCCCCAGCCTCCCACTGGTCCGCACCCCAACCCGGCTCTCCCTCTGTCCCCCAGCCTCCAGCCGATCCAGCACCCCACTCCCAGCTCCCCCTCCATACCCCGGCCTCCCGCTGGTCCACACCCCAACCTGGCTCACCCCTTGTCCCCCGACCTCCCGCTTGCCCCTACCTTGTTCCCGGCTCTCCCTCTGTCCCCTGGCCTCCCGATGGTCCACACCCCGACCCAGCTCTCCCTCCATCCCCTGGCCTCCTGATAGTCCGGCACCCTGTTCCCGGCTCTCCCTCCGTCCCCCGGCCTCCCGCCGGTCCAGCTTCCTGTTCCCGGCTCTCCCTCCGTCCCCTGGCCTCCCGCCGGTCCAGCACCCTGTTCCCGGCTCTCCCTCCGTCCCCTGACCTCCCGCCGGTCCGACACCCTGTTCCCGGCTCTCCCTCTGTCCCCCGGCCTCCCGCCCGTCCGGTACCCTGTTCCCGGCTCTCCCTCTGTCCCCCGGCCTCCCGCCCGTCCGGCACCCTGTTCCCGGCTCTCCCTCCGTCCCCTGACCTCCCGCTGGTCCGACACCCTGTTCCCGGCTCTCCCTCCGTCCCCCGGCCTCCCGCCGTCCGGCACCCTGTTCCCGGCTCTCCCTCTGTCCCCCGGCCTCCCGCCGTCCGGCACCGGCTCTCCCTCTGTCCCCCGGCCTCCCGCCGTCCGGCACCCTGTTCCCGGCTCTCCCTCTGTCTCCCGGCCTCCCGCCGTCCGGCACCGGCTCTCCCTCTGTCCCCCGGCCTCCCACCGTCCGGCACCGGCTCTCCCTCTGTCCCCCGGCCTCCCGCCATCCGGCACCCTGTTCCCGGCTCTCCCTCTGTCCCCCGGCCTCCCGCCGTCCGGCACCCTGTTCCCGGCTCTCCCTCTGTCTCCCGGCCTCCCGCCGTCCGGCACCGGCTCTCCCTCTGTCCCCCGGCCTCCCGCCGTCCGGCACCGGCTCTCCCTCTGTCCCCCGGCCTCCCGCCGTCCGGCACCCGCTCCCAGCCGTGCGCAAGGCAGTCCACAGTTACAGTCACACATCTAGTTAACCCCACGGTGCAGAGCCCCATGCAGTGTGGGGAAGGGGTGCCCTGGAAGAGCCTCCACACTGAGGAGCTGGTGGGTGTTTGGAGGGGTTTCCTGCTGCAGGGGCAGGGGCCGGGCGCTGTCTGAGCTGGGGCCCCAGTTCCGCAGGGTGGGCGGGTTCGAGTGGGCAGGGGCTGCGAGGGACCAGGTGTGTGGGGGACACCATGCAGAGCAGGGCCTGGTGCTGGCACGGGGGGAGGACAACCTGGGCGTGGGGAGGGTGCCCACAGCCCGTGAGGGTGAGGGTCCAGGCCACCAGGGACTGGGCTCCTGGCCCCACGGGCAGCAGGGCGCCTGGGAGCCAGGACGCCATTGCGTCTGCGGCAGGGTTGGTGCTGAGGGGTCGGCCTGAGCTGGGCTGCAAGAGCGTGGACCACACTGCACCCTGCCCCTGCGGGGGCTGCAGGGGGGACGGTGGGGAGCTCGCGTGGCCACCCCTCCACCAGGGGGGCACTGCTCTCCCCCATCCCCGCCGTCGGCTCAGGGTGAAGGTCCGGGCAAGCCCACCCTTCAATGTTGATTTAAAGTGACGGGAGGGTCCGGAAGTGAGCCGGAGACCAGGCAACGGTCTGGTCCTCAGAGACCTCAGAGAAATAACTCATGGGGCCCTGCCGCCCCCAGGACCCCGGCCCGGGGCTGGGCGGGGAACCGGTTCCTCACCGCTGCCTTCCAGCCAGCCGCCCCCACAGGCGCCTCCCAGGGCAGCCTTGGCCCGCAGGCCCTCCCTGCTGGGGGAGGGGGCTGCAGGGCCTGGGAGCCGCTCCCTGGGAAAGAGGAGGCCCCCAGCCCAGGCTCCTCTGGCGCCCGCCCGCCCGCCAGGCCTGTGGGAATGTGGGGAGGGAAGGGTCTTGGCAGCAGCGAGGCAGGGAATGCGGGGGTGGAGTTGCTCGCAGGAATCCAGGAAAGGGGCCTCCATCTGGGGGCCTGCTGGGCCGCACCCCAGGCAGGGGGCTGGGGAGGGGGGCCGGGCCTTGCGAAGCGCCTCTGCCTGGAGAGCCTGAGCCCCTGCTACTCAGTGACTCATTTTCCCTTTTTCTTTCGTAGCTGCCCCCCCGTGCACCTCCCACACACATGGGGACCAGAGGAGGGCCTCCCCACAAGACCCCCACGTGGCCCACAGGGCTGTCAGCTCCTGCAGAGGCCCAGACCCAGGGGACCAGGCTCCCCTCTGTGGGTGCCTCGGGCTGGGGCTGGGTGGGCAGCTCCTGGGGGGGAGGAAATGGCTGAGGCAGAGCAGAGCTCGCAGCCCTGCCCAGGCTCCCGTGATGTCCAAGCAGAGCCCGCAGCCCTGCCCAGGCCCCCGTGATGTCCAAGCAGAGCCCGCAGCCCTGCCCAGGCCCCCGTGATGTCCAAGCAGAGCCCGCAGCCCGCAGCCCTGCCCAGGCCCTCGTGATGTCCAAGCAGAGCCTGCAGCCCTGCCCAGGCCCCCGTGCTGTCCAAGCAGAGCCCGCAGCCCGCAGCACTGCCCAGGCCCCGGTGATGTCTGTTGTCAGCCGGTGGATGGTGCTTGCTTTGTGGGAGGGAGGGAGACCCGGCTGCAGGGATAGGGGGCTGTGGGGACTGGGACCAGCGCCTCCCGCCCTGGGGGTGCCCTGGGCCCACTCCTCATGCCTCACTCCTCAGTTGTTGATGACTGAGCTGCCCCAGGCCCGGCTCTGGGGCCACAGACACATCTAGACCCACTGTCCCAAGCAGGCCCAGCCTCCCGGCCCCTGGAGGGGAGCCTCTGGCCAGTGTCCCCTCAGCCTCTGGCTTCCTCTCGGGGCAGCACCATCCTCCCTGGCCCCCTCTCGTCACCCCACTCAGCTGAGCCCCTAAGTGACTCCCTCAGGGGTTGTCCCCCACCCCCTGCGGCCTGGCCAGCCCCTCTGCCGAGAAGGAGCCTCAAGTTCCATGAGGATGTCCACCACAACCCACTGCCTTCCTCCCTTAGGCCCAGCCTCGAGCAGGGACCCAGGACTGGGACCACACCCACTCAGGTCCTACACCAGCAGACGCTGGGGAAATCGGGCCCCTCGGAGTGAGCGTGTCTGGTTGGGTACCCTCCCACCTCCCGCCGTCCAGCGATTGTCCTGAGTGAATGGAGGATGGGTGGCGGCCAGGGCAGCTCCCAGCAGAGGGGGGTTGGGAATGGGGTCGGCCTGGGCAGGAGGTCTGGACAGGCAGCAAGGTGCTGGGTGGTGCCGGCACATCTGCCCCCCTCACGCCATCGCCCTCGCGGGCTGGGGCCCGGCGCCTGCCCAGCTGGTGCGAGGCCGTGTCAGCCGTCACACCCATCAAGGGGCAGGAAGGGCAGCTGTGGGCATTCGCGTTTCTCTTTAAAAATATGTATTTATTGATCTCAGAGAGGAACGGAGAGGAAGAAAGAGAGAAGCATCCATGATGAGAATCACCCACCGGCTGCCTCCTGCACGCCCCACACTGCCCTGACCGGACATCGAACCCCGGCCTCCTGGTTTGTAGGCCAGTGCTCAGCCCCTGAGCCACGCCGGCCGGGCTGTTTGCGTCTGTTTTCAGCAGCTTTATTGAGACACGGCCACCAGAGCCTGCAGGCCCCGCGCCTCGAAGGGGCGGCCTTCCATCGATGCCGAGCCCGGTGCCCAATCTCTGGATCCAGTTAGAACATCCTCACCCTGCCCGCTGCCCAGCCCACCCCGCCCGCTGCGACCCGCTGCCACCGCGTGGGTTCGGAGGTTCTGAGACACGGATCACACGTGTGGCCGTGGGTGACCTACCGGCGTCTCTCAGCATCTCTCCCTCCAGGCATCAGCTTTGGGGCTGAGCGATCGTCCGTGTGGGTGAAGGTCCCCCTGGGGCTGGGGCAGCTGGCCCTCTGTGGAAGGGTCTCTCCAACCCCCCAGTCCCCGAAGGCCACGGGGAGGGGTCCGTCCTCGGACAGTGCCCGCTCCCTCGGGGTTCTGCCCGGTAGAGCCCATACCCACGGCGGGTCCCTGAGCGCCCCCGGGGTTGGGATTTGGGGGAGGTCCGGGGCCTCCCCTGTGCGGCTGCCCTGCGTTCCCCCCACTTCCCCGTGCCCTCTAAGTGCTGCACCCCAGGCCTGCTCCCCTCAGAGGACACTCGGCTCGCACCCTCAGAAACCTCCAGTGCCCAGGCGGGTAGCCGGGCTCATGTGTGTGTGTGTGTGTGTGTGTGTGCATGTGCGCATGCGTGCGTGTGCGTGTGCGTGTGCGTGTGCATGTGCGCGCTCGTGTGTGTGTGTGTGTGTGTGTGCATGTGCGCGTGCGTGCGTGTGCACGTGTGTGTGTGTGTGTGTGTGTGTGTGTGTGCGCACGCGCACGTGCTGGGTCCCCCATGTCAGGGCCCTTGGGCTGAACCCCACATGGCAGAGGGTAGAGGTGTCTTTGCAACCAACTCGAAGTCCCTTTGGAGCATAGAACGTTTCTCTGAGCCGTGCCGGGACCCCCTCTGTGGGGGGGGGTGACCCACTGCGGAGACACCCTTCCATTCCTGCCAGCTGAGCACTCTGCTCCCACCCCCGGGCAAAGGGGGCGAGAGCCTGGTCTGCACCCCGGGAACCTCTCACGTTTGCACCCAGCTCGGCCGTAGGTGCTGCACCCACAGGCCTCAGCACGATGCCTTCGGGGACAGGAGGGCCCCGGCCTTGGCGGCAGCCGCCCAGCCCTCCCCCCGGGGCCCAGCCACGACCTGCTCAGCATCTGCGTTCACTCCGCCCGGCTGAGATCACCCGCAGCCCGAGCCCCCCAAATCACTTCATTATTTCTCTGTAAATAGGGCTTTTCCAGTCAAAATAATCAGCATTTTTGTACTGCTCCCACATCTGGCTTTGATTGGCCCCAGCCTCCTGGGGTGGATGCTGCAGGCCTGACGTTATGGTGAGGGGAGAGGGGCGCCTGCCTGCCTTCCCGCACAGGCGGTGGGGGCGGCGGTGGGGGGCCGGGGGGCCCCTCTCCCCTCACAGCTGCGCTCCGGCCGCCCGCTCTGCAGGCCCTGCTCTGCCTCTGCAGAGTTGGGGGCTGGGGGCCCCTTCCACAGAGCTCTCAGGAATGCAGTCCATTCTGTGCCCTGAAGGCACGTAGAGTCGGTTGCAAAGATGGGACAGACCCCCTCATCCTCAGCTATGGGGGGTCGGCCCCAGGCCCCCACATGTGGCAAACACCCCAGCCACTTACCCCAGGACGGAGCGGGCAGCTCCCTCTCACCCCGGGAGCTTGGCCAGCCCTTCTCATCCAGAGCCGTGCACGAGGAGGGCCCCTAAGCCCCCCACCCTTCTGCATGGTGTCTGTGTCCCCTGCAGGGAGCAGGACCTGGAGGTCAGAGGTCAGGGAGGCTGGAGGCGGCTGGTCTGTCGGTTCCAACAGGAACTCACAACCTCCTTCCCTTCCACATGGCCTTGTGGATGTTGGTGCAACTCCGTGGGCCCCCGAGAGGCTCCCTGAGGCAGCCCCCTGCTCCGCTGAGCTTGGGGCCCCCAGGGGACAGCGTGGGGGAGGAGCACAGACCCCCTTCTCTGATCCCCTTCGCCAGCTGCCGGTCCCTTCTGCCCTGCAGGCCTGACCCCTTGTCCCCATGCCCTGGCCATCCTTGCCCCATCCCTCCTCCAGCCCCATGACAATCTCCATGCTGCCAGATTAGGGGGGGTGGCGGGTGAGGAGGAGCGCCCTGAGCTGCCGCCTGGCACCGGAGTGAATGCCCGGGTGCTCTCCTAGGCAGTCTCTGGGTGGCAGGCCTGGGCAGGTGTCCGGAGCTGCCCACTGCCCGCCTGGTGGGGAAGCTTGAAGAGACTCCTGCTGGGCCGGCCAGCATGGCTCAGTGGTTTAGTGTCGGCCTATGAACCAGGAGGTCACGGTTCGATTCCCAGTCAGGGCACAGGCCCAGGTTGCGGGCTTGGCCCCCAGTGTGGGGCGTGCAGAAGGCAGCCGATGGGCGATTCTCTCTCCTCATGGATGTTTCTCTCTCTCTCCCTCTCCCTTCCCCTCTGAAGTCAATACAAATACAATTTTAAATATTTAAAACAAACAAAAAGAGACTCTGGACAGTGTGAAGGCCACTGAGAGGGTCTGGGCCTCCAGGGCTTCTGGGAGAAGCTTTCGGAGGGGGGCCAGCACCCGTGGGGACCCCAGGTCCCCTCACCTCACAGCTGCTGGGGAGGTGCCTCCCAGAAGCCTCTGCGGCAGGCCCAGGGCTGGGTGAAGCACCCCTTCCACAGGACAAAGTGGGGCCTCGGACTGCTGCTTCACGGGGTGCTGGGAGCCCGACGCCCAAGCAGCCGGGTGCTCCCCACCAGCTCTCCTGGGCCTCAGGCAGCCGGGCCACCAGGAACTTAAAAACCCCCGTCAGCCCCGCACGGTGTGGCCTCTGGTTTGTAGCCCTCATAACCCAGGCCTGCTGCCGGGCGGGGGCAGCGGAGGCCTTGTGGCCGCTGGTGCGTGTGCACCTGTGTGTGCCTATGTCTGTGTGCGTGTGCACCTGTGTGTGCCTATGTCTGTGTGCACACGACTCTGTGCACATGTGTGTGCATGCCTGGGGGGGGGGGGAAGGGTACCTCCAAAGAGCAGGGCTCCTGCGGCTCAAAGCCCACACTGAGCCCCAACGCCGTCCCCTCCACCCACACCCCACATTGTGCGTGTCACCAAGCTGTGGCCGGACACCCTGGCGAGACAGAGGCCTTCCCACTGGGCAACCCTGAGGGGCGCTGTGCGACTGAGGAGGGAGGTCTGGCTGCCTGGGGCAGGCCAGGGGAGGCCCCCACCTGCACATCCTGAGCTGGCCCCAGGAACAGAGCGGAGGGGCGGGGAGGGCCTCCTTTCCTCCTGCTACTGCTAACCCCAACACCGGGCATGGGGGAGGCGGGTGACCCCGACACTGGAGCAGAGAGCCCTGGGGACAGCGGTGTGACAGCCTGGCCTGGCCGCGTCCTGCCCAGAACACGACCTGGACTGTCCTCTTGGGCCCCCAGGACCGGCTGGGCTGCCGCTCAGGGTGGTGTTGGGATCGTGCTCCCTGGTGGGCCGGGGGCCGGGGTGGGGTGTGGGCTCTGCAGGGATGGTGATTAGAGGCTGGATCAGATCAAAGAGCCCTGAAACAGGTCATTAGGGAGGCCGGGCCGGGGCCGCAGACGGGCACGGGGGCTGGGGGGGACGCTGGCCCCACCCCGGGACCCCCGTGCCTCGGTCACAAGCCGCCTCGGGGCCGGCCTGGGTGGGCGCGGCTGCCGTGAGGTCCCTGCCACGGTGGCGTCCAAGGCCGGGCTGTGGTTTCCAGGGGGCCGGCGGGGCCTGGGGGTGAGGCCCTGTCTCGGGGTTAGGGTGACGGAGGCCGTGCCGGAGCCGAGGCGTCTGCTGCCGGCCTTGCCGCTGCGATGCTGCGGCTGCAGCCTTGACTGTGTCTGTCTGACACGCGGGCACAACAATAAATAAAACGTAGGCACAACAGAGCCAGGCGGGGACGCGGCAGGCGGGGGAGGGAGAGAGGGCGCCCCCGCTCCCCACGGGCCGATGTCGGGGCCACCCGATGCGTCCCAGCGCCGTGCCAGGCCTGGGGGCTCCTGTCCCGGCCCTTCCCTGAGGCTGCCCGTCACCACGCCCCGCCCGGGGTGGCCTGGCACGCCCTGCTGGGTGTGGGCGCGCAGCCCGGCCGGACCAGCTTCCCCGCCCGGCCGCGGGGTGGCAGTGTGCACGGCGAGACAGCCAGATGCCGTCCGCCCGCGTGTGCCTGTCCGGGCTCGGCGGGGGGTGCCTGGTTGGACCCCCGATCAGGCCAGGTCCCCGGAAGTGCCGGGGAGGGGACCCTCCCTCCGTCTCGTCCCCAGACCCCGAGGGGAAGCAATGAGGTCAGGAGGTGACCGAAGCTCTCGTCCCCCCTGACTCAGCTTGTGGCCTGGCTCCTCCGGGGCCCCTGCTCCCCAGTGTCAGCTCAGCTCAGACCCCCCCTAAAGAGCACCCCGCGTTCTGCAGGTGGCCCCGGAGAGCTGTGTGCAGGCAGGAGTGGCCGGGGGAGGGGGGCACTCTGGCCCCTGCTAGGGGAGGTGTGGCCCAGTGTGTGGGGACCCCAGCACCCCCAGGGGAGGTCTCCTCGGGCCCTGGGACCACCTGTCCCTGTGCCCCTGGGAGGAGGGGTGCCCGTTGGAGAGGCGCCTCCTAAAATAGCTCCCGAGGAGGCCCCGGAGGGTGAGAAGCAGCTGGGGTGCCGTCCTGGCCTGCCCTCACCCCCAGGGCCTCCGGCCAGGCCAGTCCCCCCGCCTCACCCGGCCACACCTGCGCCAGCCCCTCGGCCGGTACAAAACGGGAAAACTATGTTCCCAGCCTCTGAGGGGGCCTGGCGGGCCAGGGGGCGACAGCTGCCGGGAGGGTGATGTGGGTGCCAGGAATGCCCTCCATCTGAGGCGATCGGGTTCCCGCCAGGATGCCGAACCTGTGCCAGCCCTCTGCTCCCCTGGAGCCGAAATAGCCGGGCGGGACACAGCTGTCCCTGCCCGTCAGGCCGCCGGCCGGAGCCCTTACTGAACTGCCCTGACCTCCCGGGTCAGGGGGCGACAGGGCCCGGCAGCCCCCACGAGAGGGTCACTCGGAGGCCTTCCGGCCGCCCAGCCTCGGCTCCACACGCCTGCCCACTCCCCCCGGGGCTCCTCCCTGCCCGAGCCCCCTCCGCAGACCGGGGTCCAGGCGTGTGTCCGGGCCGCGGGCTCGGGCCGTGGGACAGTGAGGGGACTGAGACCAGTTGGTTTCGGAGACCACGGGGAAAGCGGGGGGACTTGGGGAGCCCTGTGCCCACGAAACCGGGCCCCGGGAGCCCCAGCACAGGACCCCAGGATGGCTCCGGCCGGCCAGGGAGGCCCGCGGGCGGGCGGGAGGGGGCAGGCGCCGGCCAGGCGCGCTCAGCCTGACGTGCGGGACACATGCCTGCCTGCAGGGTCATGGAACATTCCTGCTGGGGCCGGGGGATAGGGGCCGGGGCCGGGGGCCAAGGCTGGGGCCGGGAGGGAGCCAGGGGCTGTCGGGGAGGGGGCAGAGCACACTGAGTCACCTGGAAGGTATGGCTCACCCCGGGCACCCTGGTTGTCACCATGGCAACGGGGAGGGACCAGCAAACAGCCCCGAGGGGGCCTCCTGTTGGGAGAAGCTCACCTTTGGCCTGGCTCCAGCCCAGCTCCATACAAGGATATGGTGTGGGGCAGGGGCAGGGGCAAGGGCCCCAGGGCTGGTCAACAGAAGGGCGTGGCTGCTGGCAAACTGGGTTCGGGGCTCCGGGCCCACTCTCGGGGACCCCATCTCCATCCATTTAAACAGGGGCTCCGTGGCCCTGCCACAGCCCCTCCCTTCCTCGGGGTGTCCGAGCCCCAGCCCATTCGGAGCAGGGCTGGCGGGTCACCAGGCCAAAGGCAGGTGGTGGCCGCCGGACGGGGGCAGTCTGCTCACGCGGTCGGCCAGTGCTCCCCGGCGCCCCCCTCCCAGAACCCTGTCCCGGGCATCGGGGTTGGGCCCCACAGGGCTGACCCCACATCGCCTTCCTGAGGGGCTGAGCAGGGACCCCGGGCAGGGACAGACTGGCTGGGGGTCGGCCCGTTCCCCTAAGGCTAGGCCCAGGCATGCTGCAGGGAGCACTCTGGGGGCGGGGAGACCCCTGGAGAAGGTCTGTCTGTGTCACCGAGGGGAAACCGAGGCCTTTTGTTCACTCTCCACACCCTACGGGGCGCTACTCCACCAGCAGCCTCGTCCCCGGGCCTGATGCCAGTGTGGACCCCGGGCCAGGGCCTGGGGCGGGGGTCGTGAGCCCCGAGATTACAGGGACCTAGCCGTGCACGGGGCACACCCCCCAGGAGGGCGCCCTGGCCAGGAGGGCAGCGGGTGCTGCTCGGCAAGGGCCGGGCTGGGGGGGCCACGTCCCTCCTCTGCTCAGCTGTTGATAACCTGACCCTCTCGCTGGCCTGCAGCCGCGAGGCCTAAATTAGGGTCTGAGCAGAGCCCTCAGCCTCGTGGGGACTCTGAACCTCACTGGGCAGCAGGAATGTCCGTCCAGCCCCAGGGACGGCCATGCCGGGGACAGGCCTCGGCTTGCAGGCTGTGGACGTGCCTCCCCCTCCCTCCGCCCCAACCACGGCCCCCTCCGCAGCCCCAGCCCCAGCCCCGCGGGGCCCTCTCTCAGGCGCCCCGTCCAGCCCAGGCCCCCGCCCGCCTTCCGGCTTCACGTAGGCAGGCGGGCGGGCGGGCGGGCGAGGGGGTGGGCCGCCCCTCCTCCAGCAGCGTCTTATCTCTGGGAAAGAGATTACGGGCCTGACATGGAATTCTGAGCTGAAGTCCCAGCACGCACGTTGAAAGGAATTCTTTTCCAGCAAACACCTGGCGGGGAGGGGCGGGAGGGGGTTAGGCCTGTTCACAGGAGACTTTGAACTTGGGTGCCGGAGGGACCCCTCCCCACTCCCCTTCCCCCTCTGAGTGAGTTATTGATTCCGGCCATGTGAGCCTCCTCCGGGCCCCTCTCCAGTCCTGCCCCTCTCCAGGCCCTCGGCTCCCGGTGGGGGGTGGGGGTGGGGCTGGGGGTGGGGTGAGCGCTCATGCCTGGTCCGGTCCTTTGTCTCCTGGGCCGGCTTGGCTCCCAGAAGCCCCCGCGGTCTTAACACTCGGCCCCAGGAGAGGTGGGCCTGCAGGAGACCCCCACCCCTCGCCCCCGCGGCCGGCTCCCTGCCCCCCAGGTGGTCCCGGGGTGGGCGGGTGCTGTGCCCGCTGTGGGGAGCTCTAGTCGTGGGGCCTGGCGGTGGGCCTCTGGGTAATTGAGGGGGCGACGGGGGGAGGGGAGACTTGGAAAATGCAGTCCTGAGCCTGTCTGCCAGGCCGTTTTGATTCGGGGATTTTCAAGCATCGGGGCCACCAGGGGTCATCCCGCTGACCCCTGCCTGCCTCATTATGTCACAGCCAGATTGCTGTGACACCTGATGGAAGCCAGACAGCCCCTGAGCGGGCCGGCCGGAGGTGGGGGTGCCGCGGGCCGGGTGGGGGGCGGAGGGCGGGGGGAGGGTGGGCTGGGGGGGCAGTGCTGCCGGCTCGGCTCACTCTCCCACCCGAACACCATGCCGGGCTGGCCCTCCCCTCGGCGGCCGGCTGCCCCGCACCCACTGGGCCCTCACACCAGGTCCCCCAGACTCTGAGCCCAGGTCGAGCAGGCAACACGCTCTCTCAGCCATGCCCACAGGCCCCCCACCTCCCTCGCCTCCCCAACACTGTGTGTGAGAAGCAGGCTCCAGCAAGGCCCAGGCTCCACAACCCCCTCAGCCGGCCGTGCCTCTGCAGCCCCTCCCCATGCCCCCCTCTCTGGACCAGGCCCTCGTCTCCCCCAGATGAGGACGCTCCCAACAGGCCCCCGCCCACCTACCCACCCTTTGGGGCTTCCTTGGCAGCCCAGAGCCTCGGCTCGGCCCTTCTCGTTCCATCCCCCTTCCTCAGACCCCTCCCCCTGTGACCTCCAGGGGCCTCGTGGGCCCGGCACATGGGCACCCCCATCCTGGGTCTCCCCTTCCCCACACCAGTCTCCCAACCACCCAGCCTGCCTCTGGCTCCCTCCCGGTCTGGCCCCAGGGCCTGCTGGTCGGCCGGCCTGGCCCTGGGGCTGGGCCTTCCTCTTCCTCACCTCACTCCCTGGCATTGCAACCCCAGAGAGTGACCGGCTGCAGCCACGGAGGGCCATGGGGGGCTGTGGGGGCACGCCCAGGTTCTCCCTGCTGCCCACCCACCCTCCCTCCCTCCTGGGCAGCCCCTCAGACACCCCTCCCTGTGCATTGGGCCCCCGAGTGCTGACTTCCTCCAGCAGAGAGAGGGGGTGCAGAGTAGGCAGGGGGTGGGGGTGAAGGGTTCATGGCTGTGTTGCTTTGAGAGAGAGACGGACAGCCCAGGAGGTGAGGGGAAGAGCAGGGAGGGGACCGACACCAGGGCGTGGGTGAGGGGCAGAGGGCTCATCCTTCCCGTGAGCCCAGCCTGAGTGTCCCGGTGAGCCCGTCCCGGGCACAGAGCCGGCACATTTGGTGGCTCCGGCACCCGGGAAAGGGGAGCTGGG
This sequence comes from Pipistrellus kuhlii, assembly GCF_014108245.1. Lineage (NCBI taxonomy): Eukaryota > Metazoa > Chordata > Mammalia > Chiroptera > Vespertilionidae > Pipistrellus > Pipistrellus kuhlii. The sequence continues at coordinate 292,187 of NW_023425597.1, forward strand.
TCAGCAGCGCCCAAGGCCAGGCGCGAGCCGAGCCTGGCCCGTGGGCTCCGCGGGTCAGCACTTTCTGCAGACTCCGCAGCGCTGGCTGGGGCACATGGCCCGGCTCCACGGGGCAGTCTGGTCCCCGCCATGCTGCCTCCCGCCCGAGGCTCCTTCCCTGTCCTCCCCCGTCCCGCCACCTCGGACGCTCCCGGTGCCCACACGGAGCAGGGCACCCAGGGCGCCCTCTCCTCCCTCCTGCAGCCGGCCGTGCCCGCGGCGGGAGCGGAGGGCATCCCAGACCCACCGCAGCCCCTGGGCAGCCCGCTCCAGGCTGGCCTGGCCCCCGTGGCCGGTGGTTGCGTTCTCACTGGACACCCAGTCTGTCCACATTTCCATGGGCCCATGGGAGGCCTGGGGGGGGGGGGTCCAGGTGGTCTGAGGACCACAGTGGGGACCCCGTGGTCACATGGTAAGGCCCCGCAGCACCCAGCACCAGGGCCAACTGCAAGCCAAGGCCGGCCACCACCTGCCGCCCCGGCACTAGCAAGGAAGCCCGGCCGGATGTGGCCCTGCTTGGCCACAGAGGCACGGCCCCCCTGGATGCTCCCCTCCCCAGGGCCACCCCCAGGCCCGATGCGCCAGCCGCCCCGGCCTGTGTTCCTCTGGCCCCGTGGAGACTGGACTGGGAAGGAGGCTGAGATTCTGGGAGGAGGAGCACGGGGAGGGCGCAGGTGAGCGGTTTGGGAGGGCAGACGCCTCAGGGTGGCCAGGCGCCGGGGAGAGAACGAGGCGGGGGGACAGGCTGGGGCCTTGGACGGGAGCGGGCACAGGGTCTGGAGCCTTCCCCGCAGGAGGGTAGGGTTAGGGTTAAGGGGTGGGAGTGGGGGCCAAGGAAGGGAGGAGGGAGCCATGGGAGCCGGGTGGGGGCTGGACAGAGGGGTGCAGTGTCCACTGGCCATGCAACAGAGCCTTCCTTCCCTGCCGAGAGGGTCGGGGCCATTTATGGGCCCCCAGGCTGCGCTGGATTGGCTGGGGGACAGACTCAGCAGACACACGTCTGCACTTCCAGGTCTGGGGTGGGAGGGCTGGTGAGAAGGGATACGGAGGGGCTGGGTGCAGGGCCCTGTTTTCCCCTTGGTGGCCTCTCCCCAGGCTGGGGTGTCTTCAGGCAGCGTGGGGAGCAGGGAGGGGGAGGGCTTCTCAGAAACAGCCGAGAGACCCCCTTGCTGGGCTGAGGGCAGGGCCCTGGGGGCTGGGGTCCATGCTCTCCCCATGGCCCACGTGAGGGGTCCCTCACCCCCTAGGGCCATGGCATCGCGGTTCTCCATCAGAAGTGATACTCCATCAGAAGCCATACGGAAGGACCTTCTGGAACCCAGGGCTGTTCACTCATCCCTCTTCCACTCCCGGGACCATCAGCTGACGGGGTGACATCTGGCGCTCCCCTCGGGGTGAGGCGGTCCCGACCCCGTCCGGCCCAGCATGAACCCCTCTGCTGTCCTCCCGTCTGCTGGGTGGCCGCCCAGCACCCCTCTCTGGCGTCCTGGGGCCGGGGGACGCCCCAAAGATGCAGAGCATCATTGTGAGTCCGAAGCTCCCAGCCCAGTGGGATGGGCCGGGTTCGAGGAACAAGCAGGGAGCAGGCTGGGCAGCAGCAGCTCCTTGTCCAGTGGGAGCCCAACCCCCAGAGGGGCATCCGGCGGGCCAGGGCCTCCGGGGAAGCCAGGGGGAGGGGACACCTGGACCGGTGGGACGGAGAGCAGGTCCTGGCCGGGTCCGGGAGGGCTCCTCCTGGTCCCTGCGGCCTCCGGGAAATGGCCGTGAGGGTGGCGGCGCCTCCTCCGGCTGGTGTCCAGCCTGAGGGGCCCCTCATGGCCGCGGCGGCCCTCACTTGGCACTCCTGTGCCCACGCCACCCAGGGCTCTTCAAGGAGGACTTGCTGGGGCATCAGAACCGACCTGTCCAGAGCCGTCAGCGGAGGTGCGATGGCGGCCGTGTGGTCAGCGAGGGTGGTCTCCAGGCACCGGGGGGCCGGAGGAGGGGTCCCCCGCCCGGCCTGAGCCCCTCCTTGCCTCCCGGCCACAGCCACACGCCGGTCCCCATCCCGGGTCCGGCCTCGGCTGTCTCCCCGCCGGCCGGCTGGGAAGAGGCCAGGGTGCAGGGCGCAGGCCAGGGCGCCCGGGGATTGGTCGCCGCCTGGGTGCCCGCGCGCCCTTGGGCAGCCTTCCCCTCGGACAGGCGGGCGGTCCAGGCGGGGAAGCCCTGAGCCAAAGGGATTAGGGAGAGAGGACAGAACCGGCCGGTCCCGGCGCCACTGCTCTGTGCCATGTTCGGTGATGCTCGCTGCTCTGTGCTGTGTTCGGTGATGCTCACTGCTCTGTGCCATGTTCGGTGATGCTCACTGCTCTGTGCCATGTTCGGTGATGCTCACTGCTCTGTGCCGTGTTCGGTGATGCTCGCTGCTCTGTGCCGTGTTCGGTGATGCTCGCTGCTCTGTGCTATGTTCGGTGATTTTCGCTCGGGGGTCACGGCGCGGGGGTAAAGGTGCCAGTCACCCCGCCCACCGCCCCGCCCTCCCCAGTGGCCATTTTGCACATTCCTGTGGTCAGCACGGAGGGCGCCCTGAGCCTGGCCTGGGCCCTGAGTGAAGGGGTGAGCACGTGGGTGGAGGTGGGTGCAGGACCCTCTGGGAGGTGCCGACCAGCTCCGGTGGCCCCCTGCCCCCCGCACCCCAGCCCTGAGGTCCCCCCTCCAGGCCTCTGCGCCCATGGGCCAGGGCTGTGGGCTGGGGCGAACCTGGGTCCCTCTCCACACAGGGCCCAGGGGCCCCCAGGACGCCGAGGCTGAGGCTGACCTGTCCCTCGAGGGGGCCCTGGGCCTAGGTCTGCCGGACCGGAATCCTGAGCGCCCTCCTGGCCCCGTCACCTCTGGACGCCTCCGGGCGGGGAAGCTGGGGAGCCAGAGGGTCCTTCCCGGGGCGCAGGGCTTGTGAGGAAGACCCCAAACCCCCACCTGTCAGAACCAGGGCGTCGCTGAGGCCTTGACTGCACCCCCAGCGCACCCCCCGGAAGGACAGAGGGACCCCAGGAGCCAGGGCAGGGCCAGGGTCTGACTGCAGGCCTCATCCTCCGGGGCCTCCTCCTGCTGGGCCCTGGGTGGCCCCGTCCAGTCCCCTCTGTGGAGCCCCCGAGTGCAGGCTGGGAGGGCGGGGGCTGGGTGGGCAGTTCCTCCCCCCTCCCTCCCCCACGCTCTCAGACCCGACCACTTAGGAATAATGAGGTCCAGGTGGCCCCTCGCGAGCACAGACCCTCCCTGGCTGCAGAGCCCGCCCCCCGCCCCCGCTCCCCGCCCGGCAGCCGCTAATGACAAACAGAGGCTGGAAGGCGAAGCCCCCATAGCTGTCAAGGCCACGGGGCCACCCCCCCGCCGGCAGGTGGGCAGCAGGGCCGGGGCCTGGCGCAGTGATGGGCACACAGTCTCCACCACATCCCAGTCTGCCTGCCCTGTGCCCGGCGGCCGCGTGCTTTCCACGGACCTTAACGGGATCCGTGGACACTGGTGCCCGGCGGCTGCTGGGTGACCTGGAGCTGCTCCCCGTCCCCCTGCCCTCAGGGGCTCAGGCCAAGGAGGACAGGCGGGTCCCAGGAGCTTCCGTTCAGAAGGGCGAGGGTTGGTGCCACGTGATGGCATGATGGCGTGGGGGGCAGGAGGCCACCACAGTGTGGACAAGCCAGCCGCTCTCGGCCTTCCCGGGCAGACGCCATGATGGCGAGTCTGCCCCATGTGCTACCTCTGCCCCACGTCCCCCAGGCCGAGACCCAGCTCAGGGAGGTGGCAGCCACGGGCCTGGCTCCGGGGACCCCACCCCGGCCTCACTCAGGTCGCTGACCTGCCTGGCCCCCCACCAGGAGGCCATCCCTCGCCTGCCTCCTGCCGCCAGCCCTCACCGTCCAGCACGGCCCCGGGCTCCCCAGCCCTGTCCCTGTGCCGGGTGGTGGAGCCCTGACCAGGCAGACGTGGCTGCCCGTGGTTGCCCGTGACCTCCCGTGGCCGCCCGTGGGCGCGAGGGGCACCTGCGAGGTGGAGACACATGGAGCAGGAGGGCGCCAGGCTCCCAGCTGTGGGCACAAGCCCGGGAGACACGGAAGGCAGCCCGATAAGGAGTGGGGACCCGGGGTGGACGATGGAAGACGGGCTGAGTGTAGACGCCGGTGAGTGTAGACACTGGCCATTCAGAAAGCTCACCGCATGGGGCACAGCGATGGGCTGGGACCCTGGGACTGAGCACTCACGTGGCCGGGCCCAGGGCGTGGTGGGGCACTGGCCTGGTTTCTGGGTCCTGTGGCCTCGGGGTCCCGTTCCCCCAAGCAGGAGAGAGAACACTCCGGTTTATATTGGGAAGAGGGAAGAGGGGGAAGGAAAGGGAAATGGCTGCTGAGGCGCCATTTTGAGCGTTCGGGCTGCATGGAGGAGGGAGTGGGTCTGGGCTGCCAGCCTGGGGGAGGCCCCAGAGCCGGGTCCACAGAGGGTCCACAGAGGGTCCCGGCCAATCGGGGAGCCCTGAGTGTGGGTGCAGCCCCCCTCCGGCTGCCATCCAGAACAGGCCGGCTGTGCAATGTGGACGAGCCACGTTCGCGTGGAGGCAGGGACCAGGGTCTGTCACCCGCCAGGAAACGCCCTTCATCGGCCAGGCGGGGTGGCTCCTCGGTCCCTGCGTCCCTGGGCGACCCGGACCCGGGCACACCTGGCCGGGCTGCCCCCTGGGCCCCTGCGAGGACCGGGCTGTGGACAGCCTGCTGCCGCCCGTGGGCTGGGCCCTGTCCTCTGTGCCGGAGCTCCAAGGGCTGCCTGGCCCGGCAGATGGATCTCCTGGCATGGCCCATGGCCAGAGGGCCACAGGGGTTCCCGTGGGAACCCCAGCTGCCTCCCTGCAGAGCCACTCGGAGGCCAGAAGCCCCGAGAGGGAGCGGCCGGGCCGTGGGCAGCGGGCCGTGGGGAGCGTTCTCTCACCGCTTTCCCATGACGCCCCCCTAATCCGGGCTCTTCTCCTTGGCACCCCCACACCTCACAGCTGCAAGGACCCGCCAGCTGCTCTGCCCGGCCCGGCCCAGGCCGGAGCCCTTCCCAGGGTGGGGACGGGCCGCAGGGGGCGAGGAATTCGAGGAAGCAGCGGGGCCTGAGAATTTGGAAAATGTCTGACGCTCGGAGCCCTGAGAAGAAGTGGGGGTTCGGGCTAAAAGAGGGAGCTGGGCACACGGCCCTGGGTGGCCGGGCTGGAGAACCGGGGAGCAGCTGTCCCCGTCGGTCAGCCTCCCCTTTCTCCCAGCGGTTCGGCGAAGACCTTTGACCCTGGGCTGGTGGGGGTGCTGCTCTGGGCCCTGACGGGCGCCCACAGCCTGCACGGGGACCAGAGGCAGAATGTGGGGTTCAGGATGTGATGAGCGGGTGGGGAGCCACAGGCTGGGGCCCCCGCCCCCCTCCCTGCCGCCTCTGGCATGGGCTCCGTCCCCGCTCTGGCCCTCGGCCTTCTGGGGCCCGGGCACCGCGCGGGGGAGGGGCTGAGCGTGCTGCCTGGTGGGTCTGGTGCTGGGAACCCTCCGGAGCCCCAGCTGTCCGGCCCCAGGCTAAGCCCTCGGTGATTGATGGAGTGGTTACTCACACCAGGGAAAAGGCCGGATCAGGCAGCAGCTGCAGGAGGGCAAGGGGCCCTGGTGCCTCCCCCCTCCTCCCCTCGCCACCCCTCCCCCGCCTGCACGGCTTCCCATGGGCTCCTTCCGGCCCAGCTCCCCGCTCCCCTCTCTGGGGCTCCAGGCCTTCCCCAGGAAGGCGCCCCCTCCCCCCGACGCAGACGGAGCCGGGCTCCAGGGCTCTGGGGACTCTGGGTAAACCGAGTCACCCGGCCCAGCCAGGCGGGGCCTCCCCCTGGAGAGCCACCCGACCCCGTGGCTCCTGGGGCGGGGGGGGGCTCCTCTTGTCCAGGGGAAGCCCTCCGGGGAGCCACCCCCCGGGGGGAGGGGGGTGGGGGCTGCGTGTCCAGTGGGCGGGCAGGGCCAGGGCCCCCTGGGCCCCCGGGAACGCTGGGTCATAAAGGGGACAGATGGCGGGCTGGAGTTTGACCCGGAAAAGCAGGGGCTGGTGGGGACGTGCCCGAGGGGGCAGGCGGAGGGTGGGGGCGCTGGCCTATCTCTCGACCCTTGGCTCCGTGTTTGCTCAGCCAACTTTGCAGACGAGACGCTGTGTGCAGAGGCCCCGATAACCCCGGGTCACCGGCTCTGGCGCCCCTGCCCCTCCTCCGGCCCCGCTCTTTGCCCCTCTCCCCCCGCCCCCCCCCCCCGCCCAGCTCCCCTGCCCCCCCGGGCTGCCCACCCTCTCCCGGAACCTTCCACAGCCTGGTGGGAGGCCCCATCACGTACACCAGGGCGAAGGTGGGGCCCAACACTGGGCTCCCTCCCCCTCCGCCCCGGCCTGTCTCCCACCCAGCAGGACCCCAGAGGCTGAGTGCCCGGGGGACAGAAGCCCCTGGCCCTCTGTCTGTCCGTCCGTGCATCTGTCTGCAGAGTCCCAGGTGCCCCAGGCGTGAAGGCCGGGCAGCCGGGAGGCCGGTGCCTCACTGGCTGGTCACCCGAGGGCAGTGGCCTGGCAAACACGGGGGCTGCACACTGAGGGCCCCTCGCCCAGGCCTGGCCCTTCGCCTCCTCTCTTTGGGCTCCAAGTGGGTTTCTCTCGAGGGGCTTGTCCGTGCTGATCCTCGAGGCCAGGAGCTGTGGAGGGCAGTGGGGGGCAGTGGGGGGGAGTTAGGGGCCATGGGGGTAGTTAGGGGCAGTGGGGGGCAGTGGGAGGCAGTGGGGGTAGTTAGGGGCAGTGGGGGTTGTGGGGGGCAGCTGCAGGGCTGCAGGCGGCGAGGGCTCTCAGGCTGCCTCCCCACCCGCCAGCCCCCCAGCCCTCCTGAGCTTGGCGGGCGGGGTCCTTGTCGAAATGCAAGCCACATGCCGCTGGCCATTTACACTTAATTCCGCACCAGGGCTTCCTGGGCCTTTGATGTCCAGGCTCGGCCTGTAGTGCTTTGTGGGCTGCGAACAGGAAGTGGGGGGCTGGGGCGGCATGCTCTGCCTCCACTGTGGAGGGAGGGCTGTCAGGGACCCCCGGCGTGGCCTCGCCAGAGGTGGAGGCCATTGCCAGGGGCAGGAGTCAGGAGGGATTCCACCCTCTGACGGTGGGCACCCCGTCAGGACGAGCCGGAGGGGGCTGGCCGCCCGGGGGTGTCAGGCAGAGAGTCCCCGGCTGGCACAGGGCAGGGGTCCCCGAGCCAGCTGCCCCCCACGATCCTCTCCCAGGGGACCCACGGACCCAGCCGAGGCCCGAGGGCCCGCGGGCAAGAGGCACGGGGCCCTGGCCGTGGGTGGGGCGGGCCGGGGGCTGCCAGCCGCTCACCAAGAGCAGACCCTCCCCCGGAGCGGGCTGGGCCGGCTGTGGGCCAGCGAGGGGGCCAGCGGGCGCCCCGGGGTGCAGCGCGTGCTGCTGGGAGCCGATGGCCCAGAGCCCCAGGCCCCCGGCGGTGGGGCCCGGCCAAGATAAGCTGTCCCTGCAGGGGCCGGGGAGGGTGTCAGCGCCCCACTGGGGACACAGCGGGACTGGGAGCAGAGCCCAGAGCCGGGTTCCACGCTCGGACCACGTACGGCCCGAGTCCCCCAGGGGGCCCTGCCGGCTCCGACCCCAATCAGGGCCGTGCAGGGTCCGGGGAGTGGACAGCTGCTTGCCTCCCCGCATTCCAGATGCAAGGTCAAGCTTCGGGGAAGCTGTTTTTCTTAAAAATGTCACTCGAAAATAAACACTTCTGCTGGCGCTGCTCTGACGGCCTGGATCCCCAGAGCGAGAGGGGCGGCGTGGGGTCCCCGGCCTGGCTGCCGGCACGCCTGGGGGCTCCATGCCCCGGTCAGGGGGTCCCGAGGCCGGGCCCCCGGGGCGCCCAGAGCTGGGGACGCAGCCGTGGTCTCCCCAGCGGCCACTTCCCCCTCAGGCGGCTGCTCCAGGCCGGGCCAGCGGGGTCCCCACTCCACACAGCACGGGGCGGCCAGGGGGACCCCGGCCCGCCCTCCCCTCCAGTGTCCTACACAGGCCCCCACCCTGCCCGCCACGCCTGCTAAAGAGACCCGGCCTTGGGACTGAAGGCCGGGAGCTCCCAGCTCAGCGGGCCCTTCGAAGGCACATGGCACTTCCTCCCTCAGCAGAGCCCAGGGGTCCCCTGAGCCCAGGTCTTGGGGGGCCAGGATGGGGAGAGGAGCTCTCTCACACTGGCCGGCGGCCCCCCACCCACAGGCACCCGGAATCCTGAAAGCAGCCTGAGCCGGGACCCCAGCCAGCCTGAGGGCCCCGAGAAGGTTCTGGAAACAGGATGGAGGAGGGTACGTCCCCCAGGAGCTGCTGGGGCGCATCCCCCCTCTGCCCCGGGCCTTACCCTCGTCCCACGGAGGGAGCCCGGCTCCACCCCGGGCTGGGGGGTGAGCGAGGGGGCGGGGGGGGGGGGTTACAGGCGCCTGCCTCCTGCGCCAGCTTACACCTCAGAAGCCTTTGACCTTCCAGAAAGTTCCACTGTGTCGGGCAATCTCTCTGAAGAGCGTCCCCTGTGGGCGGTTCGCCCTGGGGGCCCTGTCCCTGTCCCCCAAGCCAACGCGGAGCCGGGGGTGTGAGGACCGCGTGGTCTGCGTGGCCGCCTGGACCCGCCCTCCGGGCCCTCCGCCGCTCAGTGCCTCGGTCTCCCCTCTGCAGCATGCCGTCGCTGCTCACGCCAGGTGCTGCCGGAGCCACGGGCTCGGGGGGCCAGGCCGTGGTCCGCACTCCCACGCCCCTGCTCCAGCCGCTGCCCGAGTCCCCCCTCCCCGCAAAGGAAACTGTTCTGGTGCAGGGAACCCCCAGGTCAGAGTGCACCACCTTCTTCTTCTTCTTCTTCTTCTTCTTCTTCTTCTTCTTCTTCTTCTTCTTCTTCTTCTTCTTTAATATATATTTTATTGATATTTTACCGAGGGGGAGGGAGAAAGATAGAGAGTAAGAAACATCGATGAGAGAGAAACATCGACCAGCTGCCTCCCACACACACACTGGGGATGTGCCCACATCCAAGATACATGCCCTTGACCGGAATTGAACCCGGGGCCCTTGAGTCCTCAGGCTGACACTCTATCCACTGAGCCAAACCCGTTAGGGCTGCACCCGCTTCTTGGCTGCTGGAGGCCAGAGAGCCCCATGTGGGGGGTCTCCCGGCTTCTGGGGAGCTCCCCGAGGCCGCCGGGAGTGGACAGGGCTGGACCAGGAGGGACCGAGGACTCAGATGAGGCCAGCGGCCACTCCTGTAGGCTCCTCCCTCTGGACAGCGGTCAGCTCCGGGGTTACAGTAAAAACCGGGGCATGGGTGTGTGGTGAACGAAGGAAAAGGACGAAACAGATGGACGGACAGACAGTGCTGGCCGGAGAGCCGTCCCCTCCGGGCAAAGCCCGTCCTCCCGGCTCCCAAGACTCGGGGGGCAGGGAGGGTGGGGCACCCCCTTCGGGACCACCTGGGCCTCCGCAGTTGCCCAGCTCCCCATGCTTGGCCTGGCCTCGGGGGGCAGAACTCACAGGACTTTTTAAAAAGGGACCCCCAGACCTGGCTGGTGTGGCTCAGTGGATAGAGCATGATGGATGGCAGGAGCAGAGGGTCCCGGTTCAATTCCAGTCAAAGGCAAGTACCTCGGTCCCAGGCTCCTCCCCGCTGGGCCCTGGTCGGGGTGTGTGCAGGAGGCAACCCATCCATGTGTTTCTCTCACATCAGTGTTTCTCTTTCTCTCTTTCTTCTATTCTCCCTAAATGATCAATGAAGTCCTAGCCAGTGTGGCTCAGTGGATAGAGCGTCAGCCCACAGACTGAAGAGTTGATTGCGGACTCAGCCCCAGGTGTGGGGCCTGCAGGAGGCAGCTGATCAGTGATTCCCTCTCATCTTTGATGTTTCTATCTCCCTCTCCCTTCCTCTCTCAGAAGTCAATAAAAATATTTTAAAAAGAAAGAAGCGAAAGGTCAGTGGGAAAATGTCCTGGGGTGAGGATTCACACACAAAAGAAGGGCCCAGGCCCTCTGCAGGGACCTGTGCTGCTGGCCCAGGCCGGCAGCCTGCCTCCTGCTCACCCCACGACGGCTGGCCGGCTGCATCGAGGGGCACCCTGTTTCTGGACACCCTGTGAGCACCCAGAGCTGACTGAGGTGCACACCCCTGTGGCCCCAGTAGGTCCAGGCCAGAGAAGGGGTCCCCACCACTCAGGGGCCTTGGGGATGGGGACCGGGAACGGAGGGGTGCGGGAGGGGAGCGGCAGGGGCCTCCGCCGGGGGCAGGCAGGTCTGCAGTGCATTCCTGGGTGACGGCTCTGTGATGGATGGCAGGGAGCGGAGGTGCCCTGACCCACGGGGCCCCCGGTGCTGGGCAGCTCAGCCCACCGCCAGCCTCCCCTCCCGGGCCCCCGGCCCCCGGCTCCCTGACAGGGCCCGCCGGCCTGGGCCCCACACCCAGCTGGGAACGGGGCGTCTGGTGGCTCTGGGCACCCCTGTGCTGCCCACAGGCCCGGGGGGCGGGTGGGTCTGTTACCGCTCGGGCCTCCTGGTTGCTCAGAGGCTCCCAGGCCCCCGGAGCCCCCTCCCCCCGCGGCGTCTGAAATTCCATCTCAGGTTCCACTTCCTCGGCCGCCCCCTCCTCCCCGGCCCCGAGCCCCCCGCTCCCTGCTCCCACCGCGTTTACGTGACATGTTGGCGTGTCAGCCCTTAATCCTATTGTCCCGCCCGCCCCTTGTCTGGGTCACGGTCTCCGGCGGGCAGGGCCGTGCCACCCAGGTCTCGGGGGCCGTGGAGCGCGGCCTTGATTAGGTTGTTGCCGAGGAACGGGGTCCCCCACGTGGGAGGCCGGCACCCCGGGGCCCTGCCAGCCACCTTCGGGGGGACCCTGGGACCCCAAGGGCCACTGTGTCACGGGCAGGGGTGGGGGGCGGCCAGCCTCCTCTGGCCACCACCCCGTGGCGGGGGCCTTGTTGTGCAATGGTCCCCGGCTCCGTGCAGACGGGAGCCGGGAGGGAGGGCGGCCCAGCTGTGACCCGGGCCCCCGGCCCCCCTGGCTCCGCTCCCACTGGGAAAACAGCCGCTTTATCTCAGCGCCTCCCGGACTGCAAACAGCCACGTGTCCCCCGGGGCCCCTCTTGGCACACATGCCCTCTGCCCCGAGTCCCGGGGTGAGGTCCTTCACCCTCCAAAGGGGCCGGGGGCGAGGGGAGGGGGCCACCCAGGGGCTGGGAGGGGCGGGGATGGTGGGGGTGAGGGGGTGAGGGGATGAGGGGCCGAGGCCTGTGTGTGGACTTGGCCCTGGCGGGGCCCTGGGGAAGGGGGCCCAGCACAAAGGCAGGGGCTGCAGGCAGAACGAGAGAGAAGCTCAGCTTGGGGTGGGGACAGCCCGCAGGACCCCCCTGAGGGCCTGGGGGGCTCCGTCCCCTCCGCCAGCACCCCCTTCTTAGTGACAGAGCTGACCACGGAAAAGGGGGCGAAGGGCCGTACAAGCCCCTGCTTCCCCCCAGCACCCCGGCCACAGCCACGGACACCCCTCGGGCCTGCCTGCACCAGCCCACAGGGACGGGGTGTCTTGGGACATCCTGGGGGTCCCGAGCCCCTCGAAGCTGTGTCCCCGGAGGGGCGGCCTCCCCCCAGCGCCTGGTCCTCAGGCCCAGGCTTCCTCTGGAGCCTGATGCATCCCAGCTGGGCCCCAGGCGGCGCTGGGAAGGGGCCCCCTCGGGGGAGCAGGTGCCTCACAGCATTCCCGGGCCGTGTGGTCTCACTCAGCTCAAGGGGGAGGGGCGTGTGGGACCCCGGGCTGCCCTGGAGGCCAGTGGGAAGCACAGCCCCCCCGGGGGCTGCAGAGCCGGGCAGAGCGGGTGCCCTCTGCGGAGAGACCCCCTCCCCAGGCCCCATCCCTGCAGGGGCTCCGGAAGCCAGGGTCTTGCCACATCCTGCCTGCCCCCCGGCCCTTCCCTGGAGGCAGGGAGGCCTGGCCAGTGACCTGCGGCCCCGGATGGTCGCCGGAGCGTAGGGGCCTGAAAGGAGGGTGGGGGGAGCCTTCTGGCTTTGCCAAGGTCTGCAGAGGGCTGACCCCTGTGTGGAGGGGCCCCCGGAGCCCCTCCACCCTCTGGGCCTGACCCCAGAGGCCACTGTGCCCCACAAAGCCCTCAGGCCCCTTCCAGAGAGAGGAGGCGGTGGAGCCGGGCCTGGGCCCCCGCTCCCAGTGGGGGTGCAGGCGCCGTGGTGTGGCCTCCGCCCCCAGACCCAGAACAGTGGGCCAGTGTGTGGGGTGTGGGGTGGGGCGGAGGCCGAGGCCGGTCCGCTCCATAAACCCTGGCCGGGAAGCTGTGCCTGCTGGGGTGTTGACACAGGGTGATATCACCGCCAGCCAATGGGGGCTCTGCACACACAGGGTGTGATTGAAGGCCACCTGAATAAACCCTGGCCCCCCACCCCGCCCCACGTCCTGCCGCTCCCCCACCCCCTGTCTGCACGTGAGGGCAGGGGGCAGGGCAGGGAGGAGGCCCCCGAGCCTGTCCCCCAGCACCCTTCACCCGGTGCCTCCCTCTGCCACGCACCCCCTACAGCCACAGCCCCCCAAGGCCCGCACGCCTGCTCTCCCCTGCCGGTCCTGGCTCCCCTGCCTGCGCCCCCCGATCCCGCCCGGCGGCCCCGCCAGGCGGCTCTGCGCCCCGAGTCGGGCCTCAGTTCCAGGAATCCCACCCGACCCCCCTCTTCCTTCTGCTCCCTGCTCGGGCCCCAGCCCAGGGAACGGTCTTCCCGCCATCCGCCCTCCTCCCTCCTCCCACCCACCCTCGGGGCTGCATACCAGACCCACAGGCTCCAAGCTGCTGCGGCATGTCACCCCCACCCTCCTGAACCCTGGGGGGCCCGAGCAGGGGGAGCCTGGGCCCGCTTCTCCCTTCCCTGCCACACACACCACCACCCCTCCCCCGGCCTGGCTCCAGCCCCACTCCCACCGCCCGGACTCCAGGCATGTGCTCCTGCAGGGCCTGGGAGCCTGCAGCCGAGCCTCCGGACCCCGCGGCCTGCAAGGCGCCCCCTGCCCCCCAGGTCTGCACGGCGCCCCCTGCCCCCCCAGGTCTGCACAGCGTCCCCTGCCCCCCAGGTCTGCACGGCGCCCCCAGACCCTGAGGTCTGCTCAGTGCCCCCAGACATGCGGCCTGCACAGCGCCCCCAGACCCCGAGGTCTGCTCAGTGCCCCCGGACCTGCGGCCTGCACGGAGCCCCCTGACCCCAGGTCTGCAAGGTGCCCCCTGCCCCTCAGCCTGCACGGTGCCCCCAGACATGCGGCCTGCACAGCGCCCCCTGACCCCAGGTCTGCACGGAGCCCCCTGACCCCAGGTCTGCACGGAGCCCCCTGACCCCAGGTCTGCACGGCGCCTCCTGCCCCTCAGCCTGCTTGGTGCCCCCGGACCTGCGGCCTGCACAGCGCCCCCTGCCCCCAGGTCTGCACGGGGCCCCCTGACCCTGAGGTCTGCTCGGTGCTCCCTGCCCCCGGGAGGAAGGCACGGGGTGGGGCCGGCGTGGGGAGCAGGCGGAGGCGCCGGGCAGAAGCGGGGGCGAGGGCCCCTCGCCTGGCGCCCACTCTGTTTGCTGGTCCAGCCCAGGCCCTGGCTGCTCCGCGGCCCCCCGGCTCCCGCCCGTGTCCGGCCAGGTGTCCGGTGATGGCGGACAAGGGCGCAGTGTGTGCGGCCCGCACGGTGCTGACAGCGAACAGAGCGGCCTCAGTGTCGCTTCCAGGAAACGCCGGGCGGGGGGCGCGCGGCCCCTTCCCAGCAGGCCGGCCGCAGGTGGGCCTCCAGGAAGGGCCGGCCCCCACCTGGACGGGGGCCAGGCCGGGCCCCAGGTGCGGCCGAGGGGAGAGGTCCAGGGCAGGGGGAGTGGGGCGGCGGGGAGAGCAGGCAGGCAGGAGGGACGGGCAGCCTGGGCCTGGCTGGCGTGGTCAGCAAGGCCAAGAGAACGCCAGAGCCTGCCGCCCTCCTTCTAGAACCTTCCATCCCCATTGGGGACTCTGTCTCTCCGACACATGCGTGGACCCTGCCAACGGGTCAGGGGAGAGAGGGAGGGGACTGGCCTGAACCGGATTGGGGCTCGAACCCGTGGCTGGGGCTCTGGCCTCGTGTGGCTGAGGCGCCCGGCCTGGGCCTCTGCCTCCCCTCAGGACTCAGACCCCCTGCAGCTCCAGGGAGGGACGCCTGGTGCCGGACAGGCCTCGCCAGGCCTATGGGCAGGATTGCATTTCCTTCCCATTGTTAGGTGTCCACTGTCCCCGTTCAGCCGGGCAGCAGGGTCCCGTCCACCAGCCCCCGTACCCCCTCCCCAGTCGGAGGGCAAGCTCTGGGCCATTAGATCCGGGCCCAGATGTGGACACACAAAGGCATGAGGCCCACAGGCCAGGCTGACGCCCACCCTCCCGGGACTCTGGACCACGGGCTGGGCCACACAGTCAGCACGGGCTCCACGAGCAGACAGGACCCACGTCCGTGCCTGCCGTCCACGTGACGGACAGCGGGTTAAAGAGCTGCTCAGAGACCCCACACGTGGCCACAGCCACATGCTGTGTATACCCCCTAGGGCAGGAGGACATGAGGCTGTGCACAGGCCACGGGGACACACAGAACAGACACACACAAGGACACACATGTGACTACACAGGGCCTCACGAACACACACGGACACACACGGACACACATGACATGCATAAGCACATGTGAACACAGGGATACATAAGGACACACATTAGGCTATGGAACACAGGGACACAAAGACATATACAGACACAGACATGTAAACACAGATGGATACACAGCCACACCCAGACACACATAGACACGTGTGGCCACACAGGAGTACACGAGGACACACACATGAATGCATGTGGGTACACAGACACACAAAGGGACATGTGCAGACACACACACACGAATCTACAGGATTACAGAGACACACGTGGGCACACAGAGAGACATGTGAACACATAGGAATACACAGGCACACGTGGACACACATGGAAACAAGCAGGTGCACATGTGAACGAACAGGGTTGCACAGACACCTGGGTGCACAGGGCAGACACACACGTGTACACACTCTTGGACACACAGGGCACACACACAGAGGCACATGTGAGCACGCAGATATGACTGCACATGGACACAGGGACACAGGGACACACGGGCGTCAATCCTGTGTCTGGAAACAGGGTGGCCTGGCCCCTCGGCCTCCCCCTCGCGCGGCCTGGGGGACCCAGTGAGCACCTGGGCTTTGTGCAGGGTCCCGGGGGGGGGGGGGGGGCATGGCGCCTGGCACTGCCCCCTCACCACCTTCCCAGGGCCTCTCAGACTCCTGCCCTCCGGCCCCAGCCCCTGCCCCCACCTTCCAGGCCCCAACCACCCCTGCCCCCTCCGCTGGTCCCTGCCCCTCCCCCGGCCCCCACCGCCCCAGCCTTCACCGCCCCAGCCCCCACCCCTGGCTCCTGCCCCCTCCCCTGGCCCCAGCCCCCACCGCCCCAGCCCCCTTCCCTGCCCCCTCCGCCCCAGCCCCCTCCGCCCCAGCCCCCACCGCCCCAGCCCCCTCCGCCCCAGCCCCCACCGCCCCAGCCCCCTCCGCCCCAGCCCCCACCGCCCCAGCCCCCACCGCCCCAGCCCCCTCCGCCCCTGCCCCCACACCGCCGGCCGGCGGGCTGGGAGTGAAATTCAAGCCCCTGTTTGCTCGGTGACACTTCACTCAGCGCGGGGCGCTTTGAACGTGCGGGGGTGGGGGGCAGGAGCCCGCCTAACAGCCTCTCTAAGCCCCTTTCTCAAAAGCAGGAAACCGGGCTGGGCCGAAGGTAAACACATTCCAGCCGGGCCCCCTCCTCCTCCAGGCTCCGAGGCTCCACGGGGGAGGGGAGCAGGGCTGCTCCGGCCGCGGGGCAGGGCTCAGCCTGCAGCAGCTCAGCTCGGCGTGGCCTGTGCCCCCCCTCAGCCCCAGGGTTCCCCAGGCGCCCCGTCCCCCCAGGTCCCACCGCCTGAACCCCCAGAAGCAGAGGCCAGCATGGCCGCCCAGGGTGCGTCCAGTAGGGGAGGTGGGGGGACACTGGGGACCTCGGCACCCCCTCTAGCCATATCCCAGAGGCCTTTGCACCTTTCGCAGAGGCCTTTGTGCCGGACTTTATGAGTACAGGCAGACACAGGGACACACGGACACGCTGGGGGAAGCCCAGAGTGTGACCGCGATGTGGCGTGTGTGTGTCCGTGACGTGGTGTGTGTCTGTGACATGGCCCTGCCAACTCCATGACCCCGAGGGCCAGCACCCTTCCCAGGGCCCCGATCCCCAGTGTTCCTGTCTCCCCTCGCTCCGTCCCAACCCCAGGGGGCTGCCCTTGAGGTGCCCAGGCTGCCCCCACCGCCGCCGGCAGCCCGCTGTGCCACGGCCCTGTGCAGGCCTGACGCTGGCAGCGAGTGGATGGGGTCCTCGCCCACAAAGCCCGTCGGGGTGGGGGCTGGCCCCACGACAGCCTCTGGGGACGGGGGACCAGGGCCTCGGCCGGGCCTCTCTGAGTGGCCTTTGCCCTGTGCACGGGGGTGGGAGCAGGATGGCCCAGCCTGGGTGGCCGGGGTGGGGTGGGTTTCCCAGGCCCCTGCATCCTGGGCGGAAGGGCCGGGGAAGGGGTTCCCAGGCCTTCCTATCAGCCTTTATCTGAGCGGAGGCATTTCCTGGCACCGGAGGGGCCTGGGACCCCAGGCTCATTCCCAACAGCTGCTTCCTCCTGTTCCCGCGCTGCCCCCGCGGGGCCCCAGCCCGGAGGCCCGGCTGGGAGCAGAGAGCCCGCCGGCCCGGCCAGAGGCCCCAGCCGGGCCCAGGGCGGGGGCTGCGTCACCCCCATCCCAGGGCCTCAGTGTGAGACCCTCAGCTTCCTCACCCCCTGGTACCCCTCACTGCCCTGTCCCATCCCCCCTCTTCCCCTCCTCCCCTCTCTTCACTCGCCACCCCTCTGCTGGCCTCCCTCCCCCGCCTGTTCCCTCTCCCGCCTGCTCGCTGCCTCCCCTCCCAGGCCTCTCGCCTCCGCGGGCCTGCCTCCTCCCCCTCCCTCCCCTGCCCCCTCTCTGCTTGGCTGGCTGTCCCCTGGCTGCGGAGCCAGCAGCTCCCCCAGCCCGGGCCTCAGGCTGCTGAGCAGAACCTCATGTCTGCTTTATGCCCCCAACCCCCAGCTCCCCACCGCAGAGCGAGGGGGAGGGACAGCTCTGTGTGCCTGTGAGCTCGAGCCCCCCACCCCACCCCCATCCCCACCGAGCCCACGGCCCTAAGAGGAGTCCACACACCAACCCCCAGCCCAGGCCATCAGGATCTGGGGGTGGGGGAGGGAGGCCTGGGGTGTCGCCCACCAGGCACTTGTATGGCTTCAAGAGACTGGGGGGCGGGGGGCGCTCTTATGACTGAGCACCCCCTTCTTCACTTGTATGGCTTCAAGAGACTCAGGGGGGGCGGGGGGCACTCTTATGACTGAGCACCCCCTTCTCTTCACTTGTATGGCTTCAAGAGACTCGGCGGGGGGCACTCTTATGACTGAGCACCCCCTTATTTTCACCAGCCCCAGCCCCACCCCTCCCTGCAGGGACCCCTGGTCCCTCAGCCTCGAGGAGTCCCACCCACCCCTCTGTGAGGGGTCCCAGCCACCCCTCTGTGCACCCCCCCACCTCTCATGTTTTCTCATGTTCTCGCATGTTTCCCCTGTGCCCCCACCCACACCCACGGCGCACGGCAGACGCGGAGACCAAATGCTGTAACGGATTTATTGATGAAGCCCGGCTTCTGGTGAAGCCGGTGAGGAGGGACACAGGCAAGAGGGGCTCCTGTGGGCGGAGCCTCCAGACTGGGCGAGGGGGGGCAGGGCCCCACGCACTCGGCCGCGCCCAGCGCCCCCAGTGACGGAGGGCGGGGGCTGGGGCGGCCCGGCCCGAGGGGGCCGGCACACTCGGCAGTGGTCACGCACACGCTCACGCACACGCTCACGCACACGCTCAGAGGCTCAGGCGGTCCCGGGACCCCAAACCAGTGCAAACGACTCATAGTGCAAATTAATCAGGGGTTTGGGGGACGCGGAGTCCCGGTGCTGGGCTGCTGAGCCAGGACAGAGAGAAAGAAAGAAGGAGAAAACAGAGACAGGAAAGTCGGAAGAAAGAAGAGAGGGGGGTGCTGGTGGCGGGCGGCTGGGGTGGTCTCCAGCCCGGGCTGGGGCGCGGCCGAGATGGTGGGATGGCCGTGGGGGCCGTGCTGCCGCGGGGGCTGCTCGCTTCCGGTGGTGCTGGTGTCGCCGATCTGAGTCCTTTGGCTTAACCTGCGGGCGGAGAAGAGAGAAGACGGGGCGTGAGGGTGGGGCCGGCGGGGCTGGGTGGGCGGAAGCTTCCGGAGAGGAGTGCCCGCGCTCACCTTCGGAGCTGGTTCCTGAGACGGGGTGTGTAGTGGTTCCAAGTGCAGCATATTCTCGAGTCAGAGCTAGAGGGACTTGAAGAAGTCCGGGGTCCGAGGCCCAGGCGTGAGCTGGGTAGCACCATTTCTGCGGGGAGAGCGGGGGCGGGGCGGGATGAGTGCCAGGCCTGGCCCGGTGCCACCTGCCCAGGCAGGGAGGGGGGCGCGGGGCGCAGGGGGCGGGGGCTCACCTTGTCATCTGGAGGGTTCTGAGGTCCCGAAGGGTGAGTTGTGTGTGGGCTCCTTCCGGAAAGCAAAGGACAGAGACCAGCTGGGCGCTGCGGTCCCCGGTGGGCGCGGGCCACGGTGTTCTGCGGGAGAAGAGAGACAGGTCAGGCGTGAGGTGACACCGCTGAGGGCCGGGAGCCTCGCCCCGCACCTGCACTGACCTGGGCGGCCGGGCGCTCCGCCCTCTTCTCGTCTCACCGGACCATGTCATGTCGCTCTGCGCCTCCTGGCGCCCGGCCACGCCGGCTGGCACGCTGCCGCCCCCACGGAGACCTGGCTGGAGAGAGCAGAGGGCGCGGGTCAGCGCTGGCCACGGGCCACGGGGAGGAGGGGCCGGAGGGCGGGCGGGCGGGATGCTCACCTGGTCTCCGCTCGAACGCGGAGGAGACGCCGATCTCCGCTCCGTCCTCGCCGCGGCCCGCCGTGGCCACGGCTCCGGAGCCAGCGCCGCCTCATCGCCCGCTCGGTCGCCGCCAGGCCGCTGCGCCACGCCCCTGCCTGTGCCCGTATCTCCCCGCCTCTCGCACTCACGCCGCCCTGCCCGCCTCGCCAAGTCTGGTCCTGCCTGCGTCCTTGACTCCCCTGGATGCTGACTGTCGTGTTCCTCCCCTCCCGGGGGCCGCGCGGGGACCAGTGTCTCCCTGCGCGGCCCCCGGTGCAGTGCCACGCGGGCACGGCGCCAGGCGGGCCCGCAGCCTCCTCGCCGCAGAAATCTCTGGCGCCCGCCCGCCGTGCCCCCGGTGACGCCCCTCGGCACTGCGCCCTCGTCCCGCTCTCCTGCCCTCGAGGCTCCGGCGGCCGCGGTGCCGGCCCCGGAGCCGCTCCTGCGCCTTCTCCTGAGTGGGTTACAGTGGGTGAAGTAGCGGCTGGGGACCCTGCTGAGTGTGCCCCCGGCTCATCCTGTCCTAGTGTGACCGGGCCTGGGTGTCCGTGCAGGTGGTGGGCTCCTGCGGCCCTCTGTCCTCTCCCTCGCCGGCAGCCCCCTCGACTCGCTCTGCCCTCGTCAGCGCGCTCCGCCCCGGGCGGGCACAAGGCCCCCCGGCCCGCGCCGTCTCGGCAACCCCCGAGACCGATGTCACCGTGCTACCGTCTGCCTGTCTCCTGCCGCTCTGCCGGGCGGCGGCCGCTTCCCGCCGCAGTCCTCGCGCCCCGGGGCCTCCTCGTGGTCGGAGGAGGCCGGGGCGGCGCGGCCGCGAGGGGAAGGGGCTCACCTGCCCGGCAGAGCGCCGTCCTCCGCTGCCGTGGCTGCCGGCTACTCCTGGGCCCAGGCCCGGCGCCCCCGCTGCGTGTCCTGCTCCCCGTGTCCACCAGCCGCCACGTCCTGAAACCAAAAGTGACCGGGATGAATGCCTGGCTCCCCCCTCTCGCTCCGCTCCCCGGCGGCCCCTTCACCCCCACGCCGCGCTCTCCGCGGCGTGTCCGGGCCCGCCGGCCCTCAGCGCCGCTCCTGCCAGGCTCCAGAAGTCCAAGGTGATCCTTGGCCCCAAGCAATCTTCCCACCCGCGCTCCCCATCTTCCCCTGGTTGCCCCGGCTCCCCGCTTCCCTGGTTACCCCTCGGCTCCCCCGCTTCCCCAGTTCCCCCAGTTTCCCCCGGGCTTCCCCATCACACCCATACCCCCACCCCCACCCACCCCTGTCCCGGACCCTAGCCCGGGCTTTTTCTAATGCGGCCGGCCCCGCCCAGAATTCCCGCCCCAGCCGCACCGGCCAATCAGAGCGGAGACCGTCCTTGGGGCGCCGCCAGGCCCACCTCCGGGCTGGGGCGGTCCAGCGCACGTACCTCACCCCATCGAAATTCTCCAAAGACAGCTCGCGCCCCTCCCCTGGCAGCCACACAGGCTTGGCATTGTCCCCACCCCGCCACCCCGCCAACACCCCCCCCCCGTGAGACAGGCTCCCGCAGGGCCGACCGCGGCCCGCTCCCACCGCCGCCTGGGTGGGCGCCACGCTCTGGCACGGGTTCCCGGCGGAGCCCGCGGACGTGGGTGGCACCGGCAGCCGCGTGGCCGCCGCCGTGTTAAGACCACACGCTCGCCCCCACGCCCTGGGGTCCCGGGTTCGGGCGGTGGGGAGTGGTGGCGGGGGTCAGGGCTCAGTGGGCAGCAGCGGCTCCGCGGGCCGGTGGACAGCCGTCACCGCTCACGCGGCGGCTCCCTGGCGTGGTTTTGGCTACCGTGGCACTGCCACGGGGCAGGCTCTCACTGAGGGTCCCCCCCACACACACCCCCTGTGGACATGCACACCCGGGATGCCCCCCGTAGCTCACGGCTCTGTCCCCATTGCTCACACTCTCCCGCCCTCCCGCCCGCGGCTCAGCCGCCGGTTCAGGAACAGAACAAAGAGCCGAGCTGAGTCCCGCCGCCGCCGCCGCCACCGGCCGCCTGGCTGTGCCGAGCACGGAGCGCCCGTGACCGTGTGGCTGGGGTGGGGTCGTGAGTCCACGTGTGGTGCCCGCCACGTCGCGGCGTGGACACCACGGAGAGAGTCTCACGGGCAGGACACCAGGACTCAGGGGACCCGAGGGGAACCTCTGCGGACCTCCCGGGAAGTGGGGGTGCCGCCAGCCAAACCCTGCCCGACCCCAGCCTTTGTCACCGGTGAACCCGGGATTTCACTACAGAAAACCCCAGACTTAGACAAGCGTGGACTTGGACTTGAGGACGAGGACGATCCCCACAGTTTCCCCTAAGTCAGAGGATCCTAACCGGGAGCCGCGGCCGGTGCTGCCACCTCGCGGCCACGGCGGCACCACAGCCGCCACGGATGTGCCCAGGCAAAGCGGCGATCCACTCAGGGGTGGGCGCCCACACCCGGGGGGACCCCAAATCCTGTGCTCAGAAGTGCAGCCCCCAGGACCCTGTGCCACGAGCGGCCCGTGGGAGGGTCTCCGTGGACACTGAGTTCACCGCACCCGACCGGGATCGCTCAGGCGGGGCGGTCGCCTAAGTATCGCCGCGTCCTCCCGGCGCCCCCTTAGCCGGCCCTGACGCAGACGGGGAGTCCTGGGGGCTCACAGGCACCCCGTCTCCCTGACGACTCTCATCAGCCACACGGCACCACGTGTGAGGGCACCGGGACCTCGCACCATACACGGCACGGGAGAGCCGGGAGGCCACGCGGGCGAACCCCGGACACTGTGGGCAGAGGGGACGCTGCGCGGGGGACACGGGGGGACCACGCAGGACCTTTGCGGGAGGTTGGGGGACACGGCGTGCCGCCCGGGGACCCGGTGCGGCAACAACCGGCAGGTCCCGCGGGCGCAGCCGCCGCCCGGGCGCCGATGTCTGAGCCGGCACCGCCACCTCGCGGTCACCGCCGGCTGCAGAGCCGCCGCCGCCGGGCGCCGTGTGGGCCGTGCCGAGGGCCCGCGGACAGCGTCCAGGACCCCGATTCCCAGTGTCACCCATCTCCCCGGCCTTGGGGCCACGTAGCCACGGCTCTCGGGTGCCGTGGGGATTCCACGCACAGACCCCAGAGCGCGGGGCGAGGGGCTGCACCCCCTCAGCACACTGGCCCCTCAGGAACCCCAACCTTCAATGACACCCCAGGACCCCGGTCGGGTGCGCCCACATGGGCGGCTGCGCCTTAGGCAGAGGGAGGAGGTGGCACGCCCAGGCCTTCAGCATCTCAATCACCTGAGAATGGAGATGCTAATGGCCCTCAGCCCCAGGCGCTGGTCCTCCCCAGGGAGGCAGGAGCAGGGCGACCAGAGCCCAAAGCTGGGGGCGGGCTCAGCCCAGGACAAGGTGACTCGTGTCCTTCATCGCGTGGAAGGTGCCAGTCCCACGCCACGGTGCTGAGTGCCACGGGGTGAGGCCGTGGCCGTGGGGCTGCCGGGATGGCCCGGTCCTGGGCTTTAGGGGGACCGGATGAGTCCCCCACTTCCCGGATGTCCATGTGGACACTGTCTCAGGCCCGTGTGGAATTGGGGCGGAGCCGGTGAACCCCAACTTTTGCCGCCACGTGTGATTTCGGCTGCCACCTCGTGGCTACGGCTGTCTCCACACACACACTGATCCGGCACATTCTGGGCTGCGGTCCACATTGGGGTTTGCGTCCAAAGTGAAGGACCCTGAGATACTGCTGCCCTGGACTGGGCACCCCACGACCAAGTGCCACCAGTGGGGCTGTGGGGAGTGTCTCTCCTTTTGGCCGAGCGCCACGTCCGTCACACGTGGGGACCCTCATGGCCCAGAGAGTTTCCTCTGCTCCCCACCTTCAGTGCGCGGCCGGGGGCTCAGACGGGCGCCGTCTCCCTGACGGCCCTGCGCACCCCGGGAGACTGGCCATGGCCGACCCGGGAGACTTCGTGGTCGAATCCGGACACCACGCCGGAGGACGTGGGACACGGCTTGCCGACCGGGGACCCGGCGCGGCAACACCCGGCACTCCCGCGGGCGCAGCCGCCGCCCGGGCGCCGATGTCTGAGCCGGCACCGCCACCTCGCGGTCACCGCCGGCTGCAGAGCCGCCGCCGCCGCTGGGCGCTGTGCGGGCCGTGCCGAGGGCCCGCGGGCAGCGTCCAGGACCCGTGGACGAGCCCAAACGCCTCGCGCTGAGCCACGCCGCCCCGGGTCCGGTGCTGCCGCAGGCGAGTGCAGTCGCTCCCGGTGAGCTCGGGCTCCCGCCACGCGGCTCTGTCCTGCCCACGTCACCCAGGACACGGCCCCGGTTCCCGGTGTCACCCATCGCCCCGGCCTGGGGGCCACGCAGCCACGGCTCTCGGATGCCGTGGGGATTCCACACACAGACCCCAGAGCGTGGGGCGAGGGGCTGCACCCCCTCAGCACACTGGGCCCTCAGGAACCCCAACCTTCAATGACACCCCAGGACCCTGGGGTCGGGTGCGCCCACCTGGGCGGCTGCGCCTGTGGCAGAGAGAGGAGGCGGCACGCCCAGGCCTTCAGCATCTCAATCACCTGAGAATGGAGATGCTAATGGCCCTCAGCCCCAGGCTCTGGTCCTCCCCAGGGAGGCAGGAGCAGGGCGACCAGAGCCCTAGCTGGGGGCTGGCTCAGCCCAGGACGAGGCAGCACGTGTCCTTCATCGCGTGGAAGGTGCCAGTTCCACGCCAGGGCGCTGAGTGCCACGGGGGTGAGGCCGTGGCCGTGGGGCTGCCGGGATGGCCCGGTCCTGGGCTTTAGGGGGACCGGATGAGTGCCCCACTTCCCGGATGCCTCTCGTGGAGACTGAATATTAGGCCTGGTCAGACCTGGGTCCCAGCGCCACTGAACCCCAACTTTTGCCGCCACGCCACGTGTGATTCACGGTTGCCATCTCGCTGCCATGGCTGTCTATACACACACAGCTGATCCGGCACATTCAGGGCTACAGTCCACTTTGGGAACTTCACCCAAAGAGAGTAGAGGATCCTGAGATTCTTGGGTGCTGGATGGAGCACCCCAAGACCCTGTGCCACGAGCGGCCTGTGGGAGGGTCTCCGTGGACACCAGTTCACCACACCCGGTCAAGATCGCTCAGGCGGGGGCGGTCGCCTAAGTATCGCCGCGTCCTCCCGGCGCCCCCTTAGCCGGCCCTGACGCAGACGGGGAGTCCTGGGGGCTCACAGGCACCCCGTCTCCCTGACGACTCTCATCAGCCACACGGCACCACGTGTGAGGGCACCGGGACCTCGCACCATACACAGCACAGGAGAGCCGGGAGGCCACGCGGGCGAACCCCGGACACTGTGGGCAGAGGGGACGCTGCGCGGGGGACACGAGGGGACCACCCAGGACCTTTGTGGGAGGTCGGGGGACACGGCGTGCCGACCGCGGACCCGGTGCGGCAACACCCGGCACGTCCCGCGGGCGCAGCCGCCGCCCGGGCGCCGATGTCTGAGCCGGCACCGCCACCTCGCGGTCACCGCCGGCTGCAGAGCCGCCGCCGCCGGGCGCTGTGCGCTGTGCGGGCCGTGCCGAGGGCCCGCGGGCAGCGTCCAGGATCCGTGGACGAGCCCAAACGCCTCAAGCTGAGCCACGCCGCCCCCGGGCCCGGTGCTGCCACAGGCGAGTGCGGTCGGCTGGTTGTCCTGCCCTCGTCACCCAGGACCCAATTCCCAGTGTCACCCATCTTCCTGGCCTGGGGGCCACGGTTCTAGCGGACGTGGGGTTTCCATGCACAGACCCTAGAGTGGGAGGTGAGTGACCGCATCACCTCAGCACGCTGGCCCCTCAGGAACCCCAACCTTCAATGACACCCAAGACCCTGGGCGGCTGCTGCCTTAGGCAGAGGGAGGCGGCGGCACGCCCAGGCCTTCAGCATCTCAATCACCTGAGAATGGAGATGCTAATGGTCCTCAGCCCCAGGCTCTGGTCCTCCCCTGGGAGGCAGGAGCAGGGCGACCAGAGCCCAGAGCTGGGGGCAGGCTCAGCCCAGGACGAGGCAGCACGTGTCCTTCATCGCGTGGAAGGTGCCAGTCCCACGCCACGGTGCTGAGTGCCACAGGGGTGAGGCCGTGGTCGTGGGGCTGCGGGGATGGCCCGGTCCTGGGCTTTCGGGGGACCGGATGAGTCCCCCACTTCCCAGATGTCCATGTGGACACTGTCTCAGGCCCGTGTGGAATTGGGGCGGAGCCGGTGAACCCCAACTTCTGCCGCCACACCACGTGTGACTGCTGGCTGCCACGTCGCGGCCACGGCTGTCTCCACACACGGATCCGGCACATTCTGGGCTGTGACCAGCACTGGAGGCCGCGCCCAAAGCAAGTGGAGGACCGTCAGTTCTTTCCCTGCTGCACGGGGCACCCCAGGACCAAGTGCTGCTGAAGGCGCTGTGGGGAGAGTCTTCACGCGTGGGGACCCTCATGGCCCCGAGAGTTTCCTCTGCTCCCCACCTTCAGTGCGCGGCCGGGGGACTCAGACGGGCGCCGTCTCCCTGACGGCCCTGTGCACCCCGGGAGACTGGCCATGGCCGACCCGGGAGACTTCGTGGTCAAACCCAGACACCACGCAGGAGGACGTGGGACACGGCGTGCCGACCAGGGACCCGGCGCGGCAACACCCGGCACTCCCGCAGGTGCAGCCGCCGCCCAGGCGCCGATGTCTGAGCCGGCACCGCCACCTCGCGGTCACCGCCGGCTGCAGAGCCGCCGCCGCCGCTGGGCGCTGTGCGGGCCGTGCCGAGGGCCCGCGGGCAGCGTCCAGGACCCGTGGACGAGCCCAAACGCCTCGCGCTGAGCCACACCGCCCCTGGGCCCGGTGCTGCCGCAGGCGAGTGCGGTCGGCTGGTTGTCCTGCCCTCGTCACCCAGGACCCAATTCCCAGTGTCACCCATCTTCCTGGCCTGGGGGCCACGGTTCTAGCGGACGTGGGGATTCCATGCACAGACCCTAGAGTGGGAGGTGAGTGACCGCATCACCTCAGCACGCTGGCCCCTCAGGAACCCCAACCTTCAATGACACCCAAGACCCTGGGCGGCTGTGCCTTAGGCAGAGGGAGGCGGCGGCACGCCCAGGCCTTCAGCATCTCAATCACCTGAGAATGGAGATGCTAATGGTCCTCAGCCCCAGGCTCTGGTCCTCCCCTGGGAGGCAGGAGCAGGGCGACCAGAGCCCAGAGCTGGGGGCAGGCTCAGCCCAGGACGAGGCAGCACGTGTCCTTCATCACGTGGAAGGTGCCAGTCCCACGCCACGGTGCTGAGTGCCACAGGGGTGAGGCCGTGGTCGTGGGGCTGCGGGGATGGCCCGGTCCTGGGCTTTCGGGGGACCGGATGAGTCCCCCACTTCCCAGATGTCCATTGTGGACACTGTCTCAGGCCCGTGTGGAATTGGGGCGGAGCCGGTGAACCCCAACTTCTGCCGCCACACCACGTGTGACTGCTGGCTGCCACGTCGCGGCCACGGCTGTCTCCACACACGGATCCGGCACATTCTGGGCTGTGACCAGCACTGGAGGCCGCGCCCAAAGCAAGTGGAGGACCGTCAGTTCTTTCCCTGCTGCACGGGGCACCCCAGGACCAAGTGCTGCTGAAGGCGCTGTGGGGAGAGTCTTCACGCGTGGGGACCCTCATGGCCCCGAGAGTTTCCTCTGCTCCCCACCTTCAGTGCGCGGCCGGGGGACTCAGACGGGCGCCGTCTCCCTGACGGCCCTGTGCACCCCGGGAGACTGGCCATGGCCGACCCGGGAGACTTCGTGGTCAAACCCAGACACCACGCAGGAGGACGTGGGACACGGCGTGCCGACCAGGGACCCGGCGCGGCAACACCCGGCACTCCCGCAGGTGCAGCCGCCGCCCAGGCGCCGATGTCTGAGCCGGCACCGCCACCTCGCGGTCACCGCCGGCTGCAGAGCCGCCGCCGCCGCTGGGCGCTGTGCGGGCCGTGCCGAGGGCCCGCGGGCAGCGTCCAGGACCCGTGGACGAGCCCAAACGCCTCGCGCTGAGCCACACCGCCCCTGGGCCCGGTGCTGCCGAAGGCGAGTGGGGTCTCTCCTGGTGAGCTCGGGCTCCCGCCACGCGGCTCTGTCCTGCCCTCATCACCCAGGACACGGCCCCGGTTCCCGGTGTCACCCATCGCCCCGGCCTGGGGGCCACGCAGCCACGGCTCTCGGGTGCCGTGGGGATTTTGGCACAGAACCCAGAGCGCGGGGCGAGGGGCTGCACCCCCTCAGCACACTGGGCCCTCAGGAACCCCAACCTTCAATGACACCCCAGGACCCCGGTCGGGTGCACCCACCTGGGCGGCTGCGCCTTAGGCAGAGGGAGGAGGCGGCACGCCCAGGCCTTCAGCATCTCAATCACCTGAGAATGGAGATGCTAATGGCCCTCAGCCCCAGGCTCTGGTCCTCCCCTGGGAGGCAGGAGCAGGGCGACCAGAGCCCTAGGTGGGGGCGGGCTCAGCCCAGGACAAGGTGGCTCGTGTCCTTCATCGCGTGGAAGGTGCCAGTCCCACGCCACGGAGCTGAGTGCCACATGGGTGAGGCCGTGGCTGTGGGGCTGCGGGAATGGCCCGGTCCTGGGCTTTAAGGGGACCGGATGAGTCCCCCACTTCCCAGATGTCCACTGTGAACACTGACTCAGGCCCGTGTCGAATTGGGCTGCAGACCCTGTGAACCCTAACTTTTGCCGCCACGTCATGTGAGAGTTGCGGCTACTTCCTCACAGCTACAGCTGTCTCCACACACTCAGCTGCTCTAGCAAACTTAGGGCTGTGACCAGCACCAGGGTCTACACCCAAAGCAAGTAGAGGACCCTGAGATTCTTGGGTGCTGGACAGAGCACCCCAAGACCCTGTGCCACGAGCTGCCCGTGGGAGGGTCTCCGTGGACACCGAGTTCACCGCACCCGACCGGGATCGCTCAGGCGGGGGTGGTCGCCTATGTATCGCCGCGTCCTCCCGGCGCCCCCTTAGCCGGCCCTGACGCAGACGGGGAGTCCTGGGGGCTCACAGGCACCCCGTCTCCCTGACGACTCTCATCAGCCACACGGCACCACATGTGAGGGCACCGGGACCTCGCACCATACACGGCACGGGAGAGCCGGGAGGCCACGCGGGCGAACCCCGGACACTGTGGGCAGAGGGGACGCTGCGCGGGGGACACGGGGGGACCACCCAGGACCTTTGCGGGAGGTCGGAGGACACGGCGTGCCGACCGCGGACCCGGTGCGGCAACACAGTGCGGCAACACCCGGCACGTCCCGCGGGCGTAGCTGCCGCCCGGGCGCCGATGTCTGAGCCGGCACCGCCACCTCGCGGTCACTGCCGGCTGCAGAGCCGCCGCCGCCGGGCGCCGTGTGGGCCATGCCGAGGGCCCGCGGGCAGCGTCCAGGACCCGTGGACGGTCCGGGACTTAAGGGGGCTCGGGCGATGTCCCGCTTTCTGGAAGCCTCTCGTGGACACTGAGAATCAGGCCTGGGCGGAGCTGGGTCCCGGAGCCGGTGAACCCCGACTTTCGCAGCCACACCACGTGTGACTCGCGGCTGCCACCTCGCGGCCACGGCTACCTATACACACACAGCCAGTCCCGCGCACTCAGAGCTGCGGGCCGCTTAGGGGTTCGCGTCCAGAGCAAGTCGAGGGCCCTGAGATTCTTGCGTGCTGGACAGGGCACCCCCGGAGCCTGCACCACGAGTGGCCCATGCAAAGCATATCCTGCGGACACGAGGTTTGCCGCCTGCGGGGATCACAGGCTGGGACGGTGCCTCGGAGGTGAGCCCGTGGCTGTGGGTCTGCAGGGATGGCCCGGTCTGGGTTTTCGGGGGGCCCGGGTGAGTACCCCGTGTTTTTGGCAACTAGTGGACACTGCGTGTCCGGTCCTGGCGGACTGTCCACGGAGCCCTGTCTCCCCCGGCCACTGCTGCCCGGGCTGCAGGCTTTCCCGCCCTCACGTCTTGATGGCATCTCACCGGTGTCTGTCTCCGTGGCAACTGCATGGGGCAGGAGCAGGACGGGAGCTACGGGGCGACAGCGCAGGAACCGTCCTGCTCAGCGAGGCTGCCTCTGGGCCCTGGCCCTGCAGCGGGCATCTCACCCTGTGGGGCTCCACCCTGACGCCTGCCTCTGGGGTTACGTCCTGACACCCCCTCTCTGGCTGGTTCGGGCTCTCGCCCGCCTGCGACGACGCCACGGCGTCCCCATCACCACCGCAGCGCGTCCGGGGGGCCGGCGTCCTGGGGGCCAGCGTGTGCTCTGCGTGCCGCTGGACAGGTGCACACGGGCTGCCCACCCCTGGGGGCGGGGCTGCTGGCCGTCGGGGCTGGAGAGTGGTGACCTCCGGGCGGTCCTCAGCCCTTCAGCCGTGGGTGGATCACAGAGTGGATGCCGGTGCACGTGATGGGGGGAGGCCGGGCACACAAGGGCATCTCCCACGCTGATGCCAGAGTCGGCGCCTGGGCTCCTTGCAGACGTTGGGGGTGGGGGGGCCTGGGAACGGCCCCTGGAGACCCACTGGGGCCCGTGCTCCGTTAGGCTCCAGAGGAGACAAGGCCGTGACTCCTGGGCCGTGCAGACGCCGCCCGAGCCGGGAGGGGAACGCGGCTGGGCCGGCGTGGCCTGGCATGGAGGGGAATAGGGTTCAGGCTGCCGGTTTAGAACAATGAAGACCCTTATCCTGCCCGGCGGGCTTGGCTCCGTGGTTGAGGTTCGACCTCTGAACCAGGAGGTGGCGGTTCGGCTCCCAGTCAGGGCACATGTTCTGGTTGGGGGCTTGATGCCCAGGGCAGAGTGGGAAGGAGGCCGCCGATGCATGATTCTCTCTCATCACTGGTGTTCTGTCTCTCTCCCATCCTCTCTGAAGTCAACAAATAGATATGAATATTGTTTAAAAGACCCCTTTCCCATCAGGCCACAGGCACAGGCAGGGCCCCACCGCTCGCCTACTACTGCCCGGGAGGCTGTGTGCCGGGCCGGCGGCGGCAGCTGCCATGCAGCCTGTGCCTGTGGCCTGATGGGAAAGGGATCTTTCAAACAGTATTTATATCCACTTGTTGACCTCAGAGAGGACGGGAGAGGGAGAGAGACAGAACACCAGTGATGAGAGAGAATCATGCATCGGCGGCCTCCTTCCCACTCTGCCCTGGGCATCAAGCCCCCAACCAGAACATGTGCCCTGACTGGGAGCCGAACCGCCACCTCCTGGTTCAGAGGTCGATACTCAACCACGGAGCCACGCCCACCGGGCAGGAGAAGGGTCTTCATTGTTCTAAACCTCCTGGCCACTGGGTCCCAGCAGAAGCCCGAAGACAGACTGGGGGCCTCGCTCTGGCCCACACCCACCCTTCACCACCCTTCTTGGCAGAAGGCTGGTTCTCACAGTGAGGGTGTCACCATCCTCAACCTGGGGCAGAATCCAGCACTGATGGGTGGATAGATGGATGGATGGGTGGATAGATGGATAGATGGATAGATGATGGGTGGATGGATGGTGGATGGTGGATGGTGGATGGGTGGATGAGGGGTTGGTGGATGGATGGTGGATAGATGATGGGTGGGTGGATGGATGGTGGATGGTAGATGGATGGATGGATGGATGGATGGATGGGTGGATGGATGGGTGGATACATGGTGAATACATGGTTGGTAGATGGGTGGATGGGTGGATGAATGGGTTGGTGCTTACAGAAATGGGGAGAAGGTGGCCTGATCTTTCCAAGGGACTGAGATGCTTCCTGGTTCAGGTTTGAGGGGGAGAAGGGCTTCCTGCTCCAGCCACGGCTGTGATTCCTGGCCCTTCTAGAATCCTCTGGCAGCTAATTCTTTGTAAAACAAATATTTCAGACATCCCAACTCAGGCCCTCGAGTGGGAGCCTGAGCAGCCGGGCCAGAGGCCTGGATGCCCTCCCACACCCCCAGATGCACAAGCCCACCACGGCCTCAGCAGCGTCCACCAGGGACACGGGCCTCCGCCAGGAAAGTGTCAGAGCTGCCGGCCACCTGCCTGGGCCCCCGCTCCCGGGCCCCTGTCCATCCTCCTTGGCAGCTCCGGCCCGGACAGGACATTCCTGAAAGCTGAGGCTACACGTCGGGGTTTGGGCCTGGGAGGCTGGGAGACCCACCGCTGCCTCGTGGACGTGCTTCTGCCTCGTCCTCCCTCTTCCCCGGCCCCTCGGAGTTGGCCTGGGTGGTGGGGAGCTCGCCCTGCTTCCCTTCCCACGATTCACGCCAGGCCCCGTCTGCTCTGGTCTTTCCCCCCTGTGACTCCTCTGTGCCTGAGACCCAGTGGGTGAGCTCTGGGCGATTCGGGCGGGCACACAGCTGCCTGGCCACCCAGGCCCCATCATAGTGACCTCCTGGCTGGGCTGCCCTCTCTCCTCCCCGGGTCCTGGGCGTGGGCTGCACCAGGCACCTGACTGTCCCTTTGAGTCTCTTCTCCCACCCAGATCACAAGCTCCCTGAGGCTGAGAGGGGACCCCACAGGAGCCCCCCAGGCAGCCGCATCATGGGTGCAGGAGAGGGCTGGGCAGAGGGCAGAGGGTCAGAGCAGGGCCAGCGAGGCACAGGCTTGGGGGCACGGCTTCCATCCGTGCAGCGTGGCTGTGGCCACAGAAGGGAGTGGTCCCAGCACCTGAGCAGACGCAAGGGGCCACTTGGTTCTGGCCGTGACCGTCTCTGAGTGTCCTCCTCGCACCCCTGACCCCGCTGGCAGGAGAGGACGTCAGTACTTTCGGGGTGCAGAGTGGACAGGGGGCCGGGACCTGCAGACCCAGGCACAGAGCCCCGCCCAGTGTGCCCTCCCTGTGCAGTGGCCACGGAGAGCATCATGGGGGCAGGACTGGCTCACACGGGGGCGGAGGACCAGCCCGGCCAGGGGGTCACTGGTTTGGAGGTCAGTGGTCCTTGCTGCCCTGTGGGTACAAAACCCACCTCAGACACTGCCCAGCCTGGGTCCCCTACCCCCTGAGCACCGGGCACTGAGAGGAGCACCAGGCACTGAGGGGAGCACCGAGCACTGAGAGGAGCACCGAGCACTGAGAGGAGCACCAGGCACTCAGGGGAGCACCGTCCACTGAGGGGAGCACTGGGCACTGAGGGGAGCACTGAGCACTGAGCACCGAGCACCGAGCACTGAGCACTGGGCACTGAGAGGAGCACCAGGCACTGAGGGGAGCACCGGGCACTGAGAGGAGCACTGGGCACTGCCTGCAGGGCGGCCAGCAGGAGGGCGCGGAGGGGTGGAGGGCGCAGAGGGCGCGGTGGCGTGAGGGTCCGGAGAAGGGCTGTGGTGGGACGTGGGCTGCTCTCCTCAGGAACACAGCTGTCCTCTCGCTCACCCCGCGCACACATATTTCCTGGAAGAAATCATAGCTGCGCAGAGAGGCCCTTTTCCATCTGGGCTCGGCCGATGAGCTGTTTGGAGGAAACTTCTGCGTTCACTCACTCCCCTCGCCAAGCTCATGCGGGGACAATTAGGGGAGGCCATGCCACGGGGGCAGGAGCAGGGCCGCCCACCGGCCTGGGCACGCGCCATGCACCACGACCCCCCCGCCCGGGCGCCGGCCTGGCGGCGGTCGGGGTCCAATCCGAGCCGGGATCCAAGGCGACCAGGCCTCTGCAGTGCAGCCCCCGGGCCCCCTGCCTCCCCCTCATCCGGGCCTGGCAGAGCCGCTTCCCTCCGGCTCCAGCCCGGGGCCCCCAACCCCATCCCTCAGCCAACTGTCATCCCACCAGGCCCCGGGCCTCCACCCGGCCCCCGGCCTCCCCTGCCCAGCACTGAGGTCCCAGAGCCAGCCCTTCTCTCTTTGGGGGCTTCTGAGCGCCCCACTTCTCAGAAGTGCCCCTGACACCTCCCACCTCCCTGCAGCAGCCCCCTGGTCTCCCTCCTTTTTAAATTTAATATGTTTTTATTAATTTCCGAGGGGAAGGGAGAGACAGACACACCAGCCATGAGGGGGGATCAGTGATGGGCTGCCTCCTGCATGCCCCTCACTGAGGAGGGAGCCAGCAGCCCTGGCACATGCCCTGACTGGGAGTCAAACAGGTCATAGGTCAACGTTCAACCACGGAGCCAGGCCGGCGGGCACCCGGCTCTTTCTTGCTGACACTTCTTGGGAGGGTGACTGGCCTGTTCTGCCCCCCCTTCCCCCCCATTCTAGGTTGGGGTGCTGACCACCAGAGCCTCAGACGTGGCTGCATTTGGAGGTGGGCCTTGAGTAAACTGAGGCCCCTAGGGTGGCCCTCATCCATGGAGACTGGGGTCCTCGTGGAAGAGGGGATCAGGACACAGACACCTGCAGAGGGACCCCGTGGGGACACAGCCCAGGAGAGAGGCCTGGGGAGCCAGCCCCCAGGGAACCTGGGTCTCAGGGCAGCCTGAGCGGACTTGTCCAGTGGCATTCCTGCCTGCCTCAGTTTCCCCACCGTCTCCTGGCCCATCACCACCTTCCGAGCAGGTCGGAAGCACAGGACTCAGCCCCCCACAGGAACCCGCCCTGGGACGGGCTCTTGGGGGGCCTTGCTTTGGGGTGACCAAGTGCGCCTCAGCCTCCTAGAGCTCCCCCATGCTCCGAGGTCTCTCTGGCCCTGGATCGCCGCCCACCACGACCTGGAGCGTGGCTGACCTTGTTCTGCCATCCCCTGGCCGCCCCAAACCCTGGGCCCAACTTGCTCAGCGGGTCCTGGGGGGCCCAGGCCTGCCCAGTGGGACACCCCCAGACGTCACCACTCCGCCCCAGCCGGGGGAGGGCTGGGGTCACGGGCGCTGTGTCTGGGGCTGCTGTGGGCCCCTCCCACCCTGAGCCTCCAGCCCGGGCCCCGCTGCTTGTGGGCCCACCATAGGGGTGCAGGGTGCTGCTGGCTCTGACAGAGGGAGGGTCCGGGGCCGAGCTCCTGGCACAGGGAGGCCCTGGGGGAGGCGAGTCTGGGGTTGGCTGGGCCGTGGGGAGGCTTTGCAGGAAGAGGGAGGGCAGAGGGCGAGCGTGGAGACCCCCGGAGCCTTCCAGGCCGCCCCCACTCTGAAGAGGGAGGGCCGGGGACGGGAGCCTGTACCTCCTTCCTTCCCGTCCTCTGTCCAGGTCGTCCAGGACCCCCATGCTTCCAGGGTTTCTCTGCCCCCCCCCAACCCCCGCCCCCAGAGATCTGCTCTCCCTCCCAGCACGAGTGCAGGCTCCGGGGCCTCGGGTGGAGACCCTCCCCTTCCCTCCCCTCACTGGAACCCCCAAATCTGCGGCCACAAGACCGAGCAAGGGCCGGACCCCTGGTCCCAGCTCCAGGTCCTGTGGGGGGGACCCCGGGAGGGGCAGGCTGGGAGCCAGGCTACAGAAGGGTCTGGGCCTCAGAGAGAGGAGATGGGGGTCAGGGAGAGGACAGAGACCCCAAGATGGGGAGGATCAGCAGCCCGGTAGAGAGGAGCCGGAGAGCAGGGCCCCCAGGCCGCACTGCCCACACCCCTCCCTTCACCGCCCTGCCTCCGCCCCGCCACGTCCCTGCCACGTCCCCGCTGCTGTGTCCTCCAGGCTGCCCTTCCGTGCCCCCTGCCCGGGGTGGGGCTGGTCAGGCCCCCGCGGCCCTGGTGGCCTCGGGCTGTGGGTGGGCAGCGGCTGGTGGGGCCCGGCGGCTGGGACACCACGGCCCCCCTGCCCATCCATGCGCGGCTCTGCCAGCGTCGGAGCGGTTGTTATTAATATTATTATTGCAGCCGCGGCGGAGGCCTGCCGAGCCCCCGGTGATTTATGTAGCGAGCGGCCTATTGATTAGGCCAACTTTCCATGGTGAGGGGAGCAGCCGGCTCCAGGAATCTCCGGCCGGGGGCCGCCCGCCGGCGCCGCTGGGCAGACGCAGGAGTCTGGGCCCCGGCCGCCCACGGAGGCTCCCGGGAGGGGGCCCTGCCCCAGAGGCCCCGTATGGGGGGAGGCAGCCCCTGATCCTGAGAGGCCGGTCAGAGGAGGGAGGCAGCCCCTCAAAGGCCCGGTCTGAGGGGGGAGGCAGCCCCCGAGAGGCCTGGTCTGAGGGGGGAGGCAGCCCCTGATCCTGAAAGGCCGGTCAGAGGGGGGAGGCAGCCCCTCAAAGGCCAGTCTGAGGGGGGAGGCAGCCCCCGAGAGGCCTGGTCTGAGGGGGGAGGCAGCCCCTGAAAGGCCAGTCTGAGGGGGGAGGCAGCCCCTGATCCTGAGAGGCCTGTCAGATGAAGGGGGAGGCAGCCCCTGATCCTGAGAGGACAGTCAGAGGGGGGAGGCAGCCCCTCAGAGGCCCAGTCTGAGGGGGGAGGCAGCCCCCGAGAGGCCTGGTCTGAGGGGGGAGGCAGCCCCTGATCCTGAGAGGCCGGTCAGAGGGGGGAGGCAGCCCCTCAGAGGCCCGGTCTGAGGGGGAGGCAGCCCCTGAGAGGCCAGTAGGAGGGGGGAGGCAGCCCCCGAGAGGCCTGGTCTGAGGGGGGAGGCAGCCCCTGAGCAGCCCGGTCTGAAGGGGGAGGCAGCCCCTGATCCTGAGAGGACAGTCAGAGGGGGGAGGCAGCCCCCGAGAGGCCTGGTCAGAGGGGGGAGGCAGCCCCTCAGAGGCCCGGTCTGAGGGGGAGGCAGCCCCTGAGAGGCCAGTAGGAGGGGGGAGGCAGCCCCTGATCCTGAGAGGCCGGTCAGAGGGGGGAGGCAGCCCCTCAGAGGCCCAGTCTGAGGGGGGAGGCAGCCCCTGATCCTGAGAGGCCTGTCAGATGGGGGAGGCAGCCCTGAGAGGCCCGGTCCGATGGGGGAGGCAGCCCCTGAAAGGCCAGTCTGAGGGGGGAGGCAGCCCCTGATCCTGAGAGGCCTGTCAGATGGGGGAGGCAGCCCTGAGAGGCCCGGTCCGATGGGGGAGGCAGCCCCTGCCCCTCAGAGGCCCCGTCTGAGGGGGGAGGCAGCCGCCACAGGAAATGCCCTCAGTGAGAGAAGAGCCCGGCTCCAGGGAGACTTGCCCTGAGGCCCGTGGAGGCCCTGAGCGGTGCAGGGTGGCCAGCGTGTGGGAAGGCGGCGGCGTGTCCGTGGCTGTGGCCAGGCCTCAGGGCTGGGCCAGGGGGGCCTGACCCTGGGCTCAGCTCCTTCATCTGCAGGTTGGCCTGTGAGGCCCCCCGGACAGCTCTGGGCCTGGAGGTGTCTGTGGGTGTGGGCCTTGGGGGTCTCCCTGGAGCGGGGAGGATAGAGGACTGGGGGGCCGGCAAGGGGAGGTGCAGGGAGACGCCGTGGCATGGGAGTGGCTCCGAAGAGCGGATCCCTTAGGATAAAGGCCACATTGCCGTGGCTGCCCCCCGCCATGCTGCCCCCCCACCACGGCTGCCCCCTGCCACGGTGCCCCCTTCCGTGGCTCCTCCCTTCCGTGGCTCCTCCTTTCTATAACCCCCCTTCCGTGATTGCCCCTTACGTGGCTTCCCTTGTGTGGCTGCCACCTGTCATGCCTATCCTCCTGCTGTGGCTCCCCTTCCGTGGCTGCCCCCTCTGTGGCCGTCCCCTCTCTGTGGCAGTCCCCTGCCGTGGCTGCCACCTGCCACGGCTGTCCCCCTGCCATGGCCGGACATGTTGGAAAGTCTTTCCATTCCCGCAGCTGCTCTCCGACACCCCCTGTGCTGGGCACACCCTGCCCACGACTGGCTCCCCCTCCGGCCCCCAGCCTGGCCCGTGAGCCCCTGCCAGTGCGGGGAGTAAGAATGCTGGGTGGGGAACCGAAGCGGGTGGGGACCTAGGTCTGCTGCCCTCAGGCCCCGACTGGGGAGAAGGAGACGGGTGGACAGGCAGGGACAGTGGAGGATTCGGGGGCCCCGGCCTGGTGGTGGGGACACCAGCTCACCCAACCGGCCCTGAGGGCCACTTCAGGGCACGGCTATTTCCAGCCCCAGGCTCGCTTGCCCAGTCCTCGGAGGCCGGGAATGTGGGCAGCTGAGCCCCCAAGAAGGGAACGGGCGGCGAGGTGCCCTCCGAAGATGGAAGGCAGAGGCTTGGGTTTCCTCCCTGGCACCCCCTCCAGGGCCCCCGCTGCCCGCACCCTCCCCCGTGCCCTCACTGTCAGACCAGGGAGGGGGAGGGGCCTGGGAGTCCAGACAGGGTGTCACGGCAGCGCTGCCCGCAGACTGTGCGTGGGTCCGAGCGGGGCAGTGGGCGCTGAACGCTGGGGTGCCCCTTGCCCCTTGGCCCGGCCGGGACCACCCCGTTCTCATGTGGGGACAGGGACCGAGGAGGTGGGCTCTGGCCGCCCGGACCTGGCAGCCTTGCCTGGCACCTCCTTCGGCACCGAGTCCTGCCCTCCCTGCCCTCCCGGCCCCTCCCGCCACCTGTCCCCGACCATCTGCCCATGGAGTGACAGCGCCAGCTGCTGCCCGCCAGGTACCCGCCGCCTCCCCGCCTGGGCCGGGCGCGGGCCTCAGCGCGCTCCGGCCTTTTTTGGGCCTGCTCGCCGCCGCGGGCACCTGAGCCCCCGGGAGGCCGGGCAGCGCGCCACCCGCAGGCACGCGGCCACGGGGCAGCTATTTCAGACCCAGGTCGGTGTCCTCGTCCGCGTCCCAAAGAGGAAGGGAATGCGGACGCCCCGCCCACAGGCGCCAGCCGGGCACTGAGACCCCAGGGGTGGCGAGGCCGGGGGGAGGTCAGGGTGCCAGCCGCCTCCCCCCAGCGCCACCACCTCCCAAACCTCGTGCACCGGACTGAGGTGCTGAGCAAGGGGGTCTGCACATGCTCCCCAACCCCCGCCCAGGTTCACGGGGCACCCAGCAGGCCGCAGCCCCCCAACAGCCCCTCGTGGTCCCCAGGCCCTTCTGGGGACCCCCTGGCTCTCTGTGCCCCACCATGAAGGCCTGACTCTGGGCGGGCTCGCCAGGTCTTGGAGCAGTGAGATGCCCTCATCTGCCAGCTAGCAGGCAGCGGGCAGAGGGCAGCGGGCTGGCACCGGGCAAGGCCGAGCACTGGGTCCTGAATGGGTGATGGCACCTCACTCGCCAGCGAGAGGACCGGGGACACCCCCCCGCCCACCCCACTCCACGTGCCCCCATCTTCACTGTCCTCTGCCTCCGGGAGGACGGGGAGCCCAGGTCCGCCGGGGCCACTGGTGTGAGGCCAGACCCCCCTCCCCTCCACCCCTCCCCAACATCGCATCCTGCCTAGAACGGGCTCCCTGTCTGAGGAAGGTGCCAGGCCAGAGTGAGCACATCACCCAGAGCCCGGGGGTAGGGGGCTCGGCCGACCTGCCGTGTCCTCCGTGGGAACGCCGGCACATGCCTCCCAGGCTGAACACGCTAGGAACATGTCTGTGGAGGTGCTGCTTCCCTCTCGGGGACCGGGCACACGGCAGAGCCCACAGGGGCGGCCAGATTGCTCCTGCCCCCGGGCAGACGCCTGCGCCCTCGACACAGGTCACCCGGCCCCGGCTGGAGGTCCCCCCCCCGAAACCGGTGGGGGCTGCTGGCCACGGCCACGTCCGGGCGGAGCTCCCGCCACGCCCGGCTGCCCAGCCATGCGCACTGCGGCTCCCACCGTGGGCGATGGGGCCCGAGGCAGCCGCCTCCCCGGCCAGTGAGTGGCCGTCAGCTCCGCCTGTGGGGGGACGGGGGGCGGGGGCAGCGGCTGGACAGAGGGGCTCCGTCGGAGGACCCGGACGGCAGCGCCTCCGTCTGCCTGCATGCCTCGGAGCCGGGAAGTTCTTGGGGAGCTTTAGCCGGGGTGGGGGCTTGGGAGGTGGGGTGCAAGGGCATCGGGGGCCCGGTGAGCTCAGAGCGGTGCCAGGCAGCGCCGGGAGCCTGCTGTTTGGCAGTTCTACCCGCAGGGAGCTTGCGGTCTGTTGGGAAGGACGCCAGGTCACAGGGCTGCCTGCCGAGCCGAGCAGCACAGTTCCCTCCCTGGGGTGCGGGGCCTAGGGCTGAGGTCCGGGGGCCGGGAGTTGGCAGGGGGAGCTTTGGCATCAGCCTCCCATTTCTTCTGACAAAGCCAGAGAGGGGGCTAGGGGCAGGGCGGGGGGGCAGGGCCAAGGCCGGGGACCAGGAGCAGAGGGGCCGGGTGGGCTCGGCAGACGGCACACTCTGAGCCCTGCTGGCCAGGGAAGGGGGTGTGAGGTGGGTCCCATGGGGAACAGGCACAGGGCCACTGCTCCCCAAGGACCCCCAACAGCCACCTGCCCCAGATAGTGAGACTGGCTGGGTGGTGGGCAGGCAGGAGGCTGGGGATCTGGACCCTGTGGGCTTCCGTCCTCAGTCTATGGGGCACCCTGAACCCCAGAACAGGCACCAAGGCCAGGGTGGGGGTGCGGAACCAGGCAAGACCAGCTCCCTTGGCCCCAGGACCCCAGGAATGTGTGGTGCCAGGCCCCCTCGCCAAAGCCCACTGGTGCCCTCCTTTTGGGGTGCCACTCAGCCCTCATCGGAAGGGCCTTGGAGGTGGGGGGCGAGGGGACCCTCTCGGGGCGCCTGTGTTTAGACACAGGGGGCTCACCTGCCAGGCCTTCTCTTTGTTGTTGTTAATCCTCCTTGGAGGACATTTTCCCATTTATTTTTAGAGAGAGTGGGGGTGGGGGGAGAGACACAGAGAGAAAAACATCGAGGTGAGGGAGCCACGGCCACTGGCTGCCTCCCACACAGGGATGGAGCCTGCAACCCAGGTGCGTGCCCTTGAGTGGAATCAAACCCGGGACGCTTCAGTCCACGGTTGCATTCTCTATCCATTGAACCACACTGGCCAGGACCGTGGCAAGTTTTCTTAAAGAGGCCCCCTTGGCTGGGCATGCAGCCGGGGGAGGGGGGAGTGCAGGTTTTGGGGCCTGAGCCCCAGGGACCCCTGTGGCCGTAGGATGTGGGTGGCCCAGGCCAGGGCCAGGGAATCCCCTTTGATCTGGGCTTCCCGGTCTCCGGGCTCTGCCTCGGGGGCGCCCACGCGTGCCCTCACAGCGGGGGGCAGTGGCGCCCGTGCCCGGCCGCCTCCATGGCTTCCGGAACCCGAGCTCCTGGCGGGGAGACAGCGGGCTCCGGCTCCGGCCCTCCTGGTGCCAGCGGCTCTTTCTAAGAAACCTCCATCTTCTGAGGAAGGAGTGGGGGGGGGGGGGGTGCAGAGATGCCTCCAGCCCTGAGCCAGACCCAGGCTCTCGGGGACCCCAGGCTGAGTGGGGTGCACACACGGGAACAGGCCGCGGAGGAGGGCAGGAAGAGAGAGCCGCCCGCTTCCTGTCTCTCCGCTGGGCCGAGAGGAAGTGGCCCGGGGCCAGGGGAGGGGCGTCCCCAAAGGGTGCATGTGGCCATGGGGCCAGGGCCTGGGGCTCCCAGGGCCTCAGGGCAGCTGTGGGAGGCACCTCCCTCAGGATGCCACCCCGAGACCCCACGGCTCCCCTTGGAGCAGGCTCGGAGGGGCGTGGGGTCGCTGCTCCAGGCCCCGGACAGACGAGGGCCTTGTCCAGGGCGGGGGGAGCCACAGCACCGACGGGGGAGGCACCGCTGGTCGGAGGCTCGGGGCCCTGCCCTGGGGTGGGCGCCTGAGGGGGCACAGCCGGGCCCCGGGAGAGAATCTGAGCATTTGGGGGTGGGCCAGGGGAAGGCCTGGAGACGCCTCGGGGACGTGGCCTAGGCTGGGGCGCTGCCAGCCCGGCCGGGGAGACCCCCGTGGGCGAGAGGGCAGCCGGGCCTGCACATCCCCAGGGTCGGCAGGAAGAGCTGCCCACCTGCTGGCCTGGGCGGAAACTGAGGCCCAGAGGGCTGGCGGGTCGCCACGCTGCACCGCAAACAGGGGCCGGCTTCGGGCCTGGGCCCCCGGGACCGGCCGGCCGGCAGCGGGCTGGGGTCTTGCTCCCCCGGCCACAGAGGGAACCCTGGGCTGCAGGCCCTTCAGGGGGTCTGTGCTGAGGTGGCTCCCAGCACCTTGGCCACCACTGGCCACGGGCTCCGCAGAGCCAGGTCCCCAGGCCCAGGGGCTGCCCGTGCCTAAGGGTGGAGCAGGCCTGGGCCTCCCGGCCCCCCTTCCTGCTGAAGCCAGTGCCCTGAGTCCCGGCCTCCGGAGGGACGTC
Organism: Pipistrellus kuhlii; assembly: GCF_014108245.1. Taxonomy (NCBI): domain Eukaryota; kingdom Metazoa; phylum Chordata; class Mammalia; order Chiroptera; family Vespertilionidae; genus Pipistrellus; species Pipistrellus kuhlii. The sequence continues at coordinate 333,295 of NW_023425597.1, forward strand.
GGGCGGCCAGGGTCCCCGCTGAGCCCTCTCGGTGCCCTCTCCGCCTCGCAGCTGGAGGCTCCCGGCAGGGATGGACACACGAGCTGACCCGTGGATTCCAGAAAGCGCACACCGCAGAGAAGCAGGGGGGAGTCCCCCAGCCTGGCAGGAAAGCAGAGGGAAGACCCCAGGTCTGTTTGCTGTCTCAGCTGGGCTTGAGCAAGTTGCTCTCTCTGCCCAGCTCCCTCCCTCCTCTGTCCCAGCTCAGGCCCCAGCAGCCAGGCCTGGGATGGGGACAGGGACCCCCAGCAGCCAGGCCTGGGACAGGGACAGAGCCCCCAGCAGCCAGGCCTGGGACGGGGACAGGGACAGAGCCCCCAGCAGCCAGGCCTGGGACGAGGACAGAGCCCCCAGCAGCCAGGCCTGGGATGGGGACAGGGACCCCCAGCAGCCAGGCCTGGGACGGGGACAGGGACAGAGCCCCCAGCAGCCAGGCCTGGGACGGGGACAGGGACAGAGCCCCCAGCAGCCAGGCCTGGGACGGGGACAGAGAGCACTCTTTCGGGAGCGGCTCGGCTTCCAGTGTCCCCAGCTTCTCGGGTGACTGGGAGGCTGGGGGTGTCCCACCACCATTAACCAGCCACACCTTTTCCAGGCAGGAGTAGGGTCGGGAAGGGTGATGTAAATCCCCTCTTCTGGTGAGACCCCAAGAAGGAGGGGTCCCCACCCTCCCCCCCTGGGAAGACCTCCTCGTCGGCCTTGTGCCTGTGGGAGGGTGACACCTGTGACCAGCACCCCCACCCGAACTTCAGCCCTCTCTCTGAGCCCCTCCTGCCCGCACGAGCTGCCTGCCGCTGTCCTGAAACTGGGCTCTGGCTTCTGCCTCCTCAAGCCCCTTCCCCCGCACCCCCTGGGGCCTGCAGAGGCCGACCCCTAGCTCTCGGACTGTTTCCAGCAGAAACTGGTTGCATTTTGGGGTACAACTCACTGGTCTTTCTCCCGGGAACCCCGAGACCCCGGACCTAGCCTGCAGGTCTCTGACTGGAAGCCGGGCCCAGGCCCTCCAGGCCAGCTGGGCAGCGCCTCCTGGACGCCCCTGCCACGGGGACGGGAACGCTGGGGTGGCTGAGGGGGCGGGTGGGGGGGAGGGAGCCGTGGGGAGGGCTGAGGGGCAGACAGGCTTCCTCCTTCCTTCCCAGGAGCCTCTGCACCGTGTCTCTGGACGGGTTAGCCGGCAGGCCGGGGGCCAGGGAGGCCCTGGCTTGAGGTGGTCAGTGCTGAGCAAGGTGGACCCCAGGCTGCACCCCGCACAAGGCTAGGGGCAGAGCCAAGCCCCCCAAACCTTCAGCAGATGTGAGAGCCCAGGACAGGGCGGGAGGCTGCTGGGAGCGCTGGAGTTAGGGTCTTGCCGAGGCCAGATTTGGGGCTTCCTTTGGTCCCGAGCTGCAGGTCTGGGGGGCCCAGGAGCTGAGGGGCCCCCGTCTGCCTGGATGTGGGTCCCCATCCCGAGAAAGGGGAAGGAGTCAGGGTGTCACCTGCAGAGATCCCCCCTCTTCTCCAGCCCCGGGGCAGCCTTGGCCAAGGGGCCAGAGGGAAGGGCTCCACTTGAGGGGCAGCAGGGAGGGGGACTGGGGTCCCCTCTGGCCTGAACCCCACTTCCGTGGCCAACGTGGGTGTCGTGATACCTGCCAACCTCCAGGGGGCGCATGAGACAACAAAATTTCCACATTTGTGGGGAGACCCTTTGTGGCCGCCTCGAGGCCACGCCAGCTGAGGGGGCACCCGGCTCTCCCGCTACGCTGTCCCCCAGCTTCTCCCAAACCCAGGGCTTTCTGACAAACATCCCCCATGGCCCTGTCTCTGGCCATGTCCCCTCTCGGCCTCTACCCGTGCCCCCCCCAGCTGCCTCCCTCCTCCTCCCTCTGCCTCCCTCCCTGTGGCCAGGGCCAGGCCTCCAGCAAGAAGGAGCGAGGCCGGCAGGCACAACCCAAAGCCCCTCGGAGGCCGGGGGTGGAGGGGGAGCCCTGGGGGGTGGGGCCGGGCGTGGGGAGGGGGCCCAGGGGGGGGGAGCCCTGGATGGGGATGGGCCCGGGGGTGGGGAGGGGGCCCAGGGGGGGGAGCCCTGGATGGGGATGGGCCCGGGGATGGAGAGGGGACCCAGGGGGGGAGCCCTGGATGGGGATGGGCCTGGGGGTGGGGAGGGGGCCTAGGGGGGGGGCCTGGGTGGGGATGGGCCCCGGGGGGGAAGGTGGCCCGGGGGAGGGCTCGGGGGGGGGCCCTGGGGAGGGAGAGGGGCCTGGGGTGGGGAGGGTGAGCCGGGGTTGGGGGGGCATGAGGCACGCGGGCAGAGCCCCAGAGGACTGGGACAGGGACAGGCCTGTGCCCGCCCAGGCTAGGGAGGGCTGCAGTGTGTTTAGAAGGAGGAGAAGGGAGTGGGAAGATGGGGTGGCGGGGTCCCCAGGAGGGGCAGCAGGCCACGCAGGACATGGGCTGCCGTGTCCAAGGCCCAGCGGGGCCCTAGGATGGAGGGGAGGCTGCCCCGGGGGTAGGAGTGAGGGCAGGGACGGGGGGGGCTTCTCTTCCAGATTCTGGGGTGCCACCAAGGTGAACCTCCTCACCGCCCCTACACATGGGGTGTCAACATCACGTGAGCCCACGGTCCCTCCAGACCAGGCCGAGGGGCCGGCTTGCTCTGCTCTGGGCAGGCAGCGGGCAGCAGCACCCTGGGGCCCAGCCCACCAGCTGCTGCCGCAGACGCACCCCTGGGCCCCTGGCTCGGCAGCCCCTCGGAGAAGTGCCTGGACACCTGGGTGCTCCGATGGGCCGAGCCCAGGAATGCCCCGGGTCCCAGGGCTGTGGTCGGCAAACCACAGTTTGAGAGCCACACGCGGCTCTCTGGCCCCTGAAGTGTGGCTCTTCCACAAAACACCACGGCCTGGGCGAGTCTATGTTGAAGAAGTGGCGTTAGAAGAGGTTTAAGCTTAAAAATTTCAGCTCTCCAAAGGAATTTCAGTGGCTGTGCTGTGGACGTTTGGCTCTGTGGACTGACGAGTGTGCCGACCACGGCCCCAAAATGTGCCCCTCCGTGTGGCTCCGGCCGGTGGAAGGGACAGGCCTGGGGCTGGGGCGGGACCAGCCCGGCGCCTGCAGCCCCGAGCCCGGCCAGGCCCGGACACTGGCCTCTCGGTGCCCACGTGGGCCGGGAGGGGCGGCCGGAGCCCTGGAAACGTGCGGTCTCTGAGGGCTGAGCTGGTTGCGGTCAGCGAGGCGCCCCGAGCCGTCTGAACCCCAAAGACCCAGAACATTCCTGAGCCTCCGCCTGGGGGGGGCGGGACAGCCAGGCCCAGGGCGTCTGGGTCAGGGGGGGCCTTGCGGGGGGAGGAAGCTGACCAACGAGAAACCCCCACCATCCCAGGACCCCGAAACCCGGACTCCCGGCACCACACACAGCTCCTCCCGAGCGGGCGCTCACCGGGGAGACAGCAGGCCCTGAGCGGGAGAGGGAACCTTCTAGAACAAAGCCGTCACCTCCTCTCGACGCATCAGCCAGACCCAGGTCTGAGGGTCCCGCACGCCAGGCGGTTCGGGGTCCGAGGCAGGTCGTGGGCTCAGCGGGGACAGAGGGGTCTCGCTGGGCCCAGCTGGGGTGCGGGGTTTGGGTTCAAAGCAAATATTGTCCTAAATCAGTTCTGAGACGTGATGCGCCCCTGTGTGCGACTGTTTGCTTTGGGACGCGCTACGCTGACTGTGGCTGCCAGCCAGCCCCTCGGGGGGGACAGGGGACGGGGGGCGGCAGGGGCCGGGGGGCCGGCCTGCACCTCCCCTCGGGCTCCGGCTTTGGTCTGAGGTCGGCGGCCAGCAGGTGGGAGCCGAGCGGGTCCTCTCGGCAGCCCCCCTCCCCCCCACTGAGGCCGGTGAGGGCCTCCCGTCTGAGCAGGTCCAGGGGCCACCCTGGTTCTGTGAACCCCGGGACCAGCCCCTGGTGTTGCCCCCGGAACTGTCTGGGGGTCGCGTCGGCTCACCCAGTCTGACCCCAGGTCCCCCCAGACCCCTTTGTGACGTCCTCCTGTCTTTGGCCGGTGCCCGGGCAGCCACCTGCTCTGTCCCCCCAAGCGAGGCCTGGGAAAGGGTGTCCTGGGTGGGCAGGGGGCCCCACAGGGCCCACACACTGCAGGCCAGAGGCAGCGTGGCCCCAGGGGTGGGATGAGGAGGGAGCAGGAAGCTCCGGGAAGGGTCCCAGGCAGGACTGTCCTGGGGGCTCTGGCCAGCCCCAAGCGCAAGGAGGACAGGGTGAGGGGGCTCCGGCCTGGAGGGCGGGTGGCGGAGGGTGGCGGCTGGCCCCGTCTCCCGTCACCCCTTCACGGGAGGGTGGCCCGGAGACGGAGGGCTCTGACCGGAGAGCGTGTCTGGCCGCCTGGTGCCCTCGGAGCCCGCGGGCCGGAGCCATGGCGGCCGGGGCCCCTCTCTGGGGACAAAAGGCTCTTGTATTTGGGGGAGACATTGAATTAGGACTCATTTGGGGCCAGGCAAGATCTCATCAGTCGCCCGGCCTCTGGGGGATTCCGTCCGGCTGGGGGCCACCTGGAGCGAGATGGGGTTCCCGCCGAGGGGCCTCCGGCACCCCAGCCCCCACGGCACCCACAGGTGGCCCTGGCCCCACCCCAGGCCGCTGTCCTCACAGAGCAGGGTCTTGGACACCCCCTCCCCCAAGGCTGTCCGTACCCAACATGGCCTTTTTATTTCTTATTTATTTTCATTTCATTTCATTTTCACTGATTTCAGAGAGGAAGGGAGAGGGAGAGAAAGATAGAAACATCAAAGATGAGGGAGAATCATGGATCAGCTGCCTCCCGCACGCCCCACACTGGGGATCAAGCCTGCAACCCAGGCCTGTGCCCCGACCAGGAATCAAACCCTGACCTCCTGGCTCATAGGTTGAAGCTCAACCACTGAGCCATGCCTGCTGGGCTGTTTTATTTTATCTTATTTTAATCTTCAGCTGAGGACATTTTCCCATTGATTTTTAGATAGTGGAAGAGAGGGAAAGACAGAGAGAAATATTGATGTGAGAAAAACACATCACCTGGTTGCCTCCTGCACATGCTCTGACCAGGGCCCAGGCCAGGGAGGAGCCTGCAACCAAGGTACATGCCCTTGACCAGAATCAAACCCGGGACCCTGTGGTCCGCAGGGCAGGGCAGGGGTGGGATCCTCTAACCTGTCCCCCGGGGCCCACCTGTCTCTGGGGCTCCCCATGGTCATGGCCATGTCACCCCAGGAGGTCCAGCCCCTTCAGCCTCCCTGTCCACCTGTCCCCAGCAGCCCAAGCGTCTGGTCCTACACAGAGACTATCCAGGCCCACAGTCACCACGCCCTGGCCCTGCCCCTCCCCGCCCCCGACCACCCCAGATACCGACTGGCCACACCCACCATGCTGTGGGGTCCTGCCTTCCCACTGCCCAGACCCTCTGCACCCCTGCCCCCCAGCCAGACCCCACCTCTGCCCGCCCAGCAGTGACAGCCTCCCGGCTCCATCCACCCACCTGAGTAGCTTCCAACTTGCTCACCGGTTTGTGGGGTCCTGCTGTGTGCTAGCCAGGACCCGCTCCTGACCTGGGGCCTGCCCACAGCCCAGGGCCCCCCCTGGGGCCACATCCAACACCCCCTTTACCTCCCGGGAACCAAGACCCTCTTCAGCCAGGCACGGCCTCCCCTGGGTCTTCAGCCCAACACCATCCCCTCCTTTCCTCCCAGGCTCCCTCTCAGCTCTCAGCTGCCCAGACAGACACAGGGTCCCCGCCCAGCCACCCTGCCGCCCCTCGGCCTCCAAGAGACTGGCAGCTGTGCGGGAAGACTTCAAGCCTCTCCCCCAAACCCTGGCATTTGGGACGCCCAGGGAAGGCCGGGGTGTCAGGGTAGCTGGTGTAGCTCACGCCCTTGCACACCCCTCTTTTCCGTTGCTAGAAAGTTCTCGGTCCCCCGTCCCCGCTCAGGGGCAGCTCCCTGGCCCCACGGGTCTGGTCTTCGGGGGGGAGGAACGGCACCGGTTTTGAAATCCTTCTGAAAATGTTTTTCCTTTGTTTTGTTTTATTTAGAAATTTCCCAAATTTTTACCCAGTTAAAGACACAACCACAAGAATGTGTAGCCTGGCTGGGTGACTGGCATAAACAACCCCTCCCCTCCCCCTTGCCTCCCCCAAACCGCTGCCCCCCAACTCAGCACCAAAAAATGCCAAACATGTGTAAGAAAACAGTAGTGCGAGCAGAGCTGGGCAAGGGGCATCGAAATGCACACGCACGTGCACAAGCACACATAAACAAGCATGTGTACAGATATGTGTGCATCTGGAAACTCGTGCACACACTCCTGAGTTTGCATACACGCATGCACACATACATGCACACATGCACATATAGGCATGCATGCACACAAAGGCATGCACACACAGGTGAATGTATACAGGCGTGCACATGCGTGTGCACAGATGCACATAGAGACATGCATACAATCAGACACGTGCACACACATGCAGGAATGCACAGACATGTGTGTGCACGTGAGCACACATTCTGCTGTGGAGGGACTTCCCCTGCCCAGGCTGCGAGTAGAAATAGCCTGGGGTGGGGGTCAGGGTGCTGCATTGCCGGGGAAGCCAACCCCGAGGCACAGGCACTGGCGGAGGTCACACAGCACTCAGGAACGGGGTTAGGATTTGAACTCAGGCCTTCCTGCGCCCAGTCTCCTCCCCCCACCCCGTCACTGCCTGAGGGCCTGGCAGCAGCATTGGCTGGGGGCGGGGCCGGTCTGGTGGGGAGACTCAGGGTGATGGAGGGTGTGGGAGCCGGGCTTGCCCTCGGGGCGCCGAGTGGCCGGCCGGCTGGGAGGACGCGGCTCGGGGAATCCTGGCGTGGGGGCAGGAAGGAGAGGCTCTTGGCCGCCGGAATGTTTACTACATCAGGAAATTAATCCACTGCGCACGCCGTGGTGACGAAGAGTAAACACTCCTCGCCCGGACAGATTGGGTCCAGGCCCGTCGGCCTCAGCCGGGCTGGGAGGCGGAGGGCCGGGCCTGCCGGGTCACAGGCCACATGTGGGGGTCACCCTGCCCCGCCCGGACCCGGACGGCTGGCGACGGCCCCGAGCAGCCCTATCACACAACCGAGGGGACACCCGCGGCCCCCCTGCCGGCTGGGCGAGGGCACCGGGGTCCGCAGCACCCCACACGTGCTGGGGCTGGTCCAGGCTGGGGCAGAGGGCCGGCTGGTCACCTGACGGTTCTCTCGGGCTCGGCACCAGGAGCTGGGGCTCCGGGCTGATGGGCCGGGGTGCCCGCTCACCGGGGCTCCCCTCTGTAGCCCAGCATCACCCCCGCCTCCCTCTGCACAGAGCCAGGCCCTGTCCTGCCACCTCCCGCATCCCCAGGAGCCTCGGGGCTGCCCTGTGCTTGGTGCAGGGGCAGAGCAAACCGCAGGGTCCACTGGGGTGCAGGAGGCCGCCGCACAGGCAGACCCTCCGGGCACATGGCTGTGCCTCTGCGTGTGGCTGCAGCCCAGGTCTGCGCTGAGTGAGCTGGCGGCAGGCGTGGCTGAGGGTGTGGCTGAGGGCAGGAGCTGGGGGGGGGGGGGGGGTGGCTGGCTCCGGGCCACACCCAGCAGCACCCAGTGGGTGTCTGGCACCCAGGCTCCTGCAGGCACTTCTTTCTTCTCCTTAACCCATGGCTCCAGCTCTTCCTGGCCCTGCAGCCGCCCAGCCCAGCCCTGCCCTGCAGGCAGCCCGAGGGCCCCACTCTGCCAGGCAGCTCAGCTGCCATGAAGTCTGGAGACGGTCTGAGCCCGGGCCACGGCCACAGCCACGGCCTCCATGCGCCACAGGGTGCAGAGGTGGCCAGGCTAGCTGGGGAGCCCCTGAGCTGCTGGGCCTGGGAGTCGCCTGCAGGTGCAGAAAGGAGGCATGTGTGGGAGGAGGTCTGCACCACAGCACACGCCCAGAAGCCATACGTGGGTCCCCAAGTGGTGGTTCCCAGTGAGAGCACAGGGCCGTGGCACCCCGCCCACCTCTCCTCTGCACCACCCTCCCCATCCCCCACCCCGCCCCGCCCTACCGCCGCCTTCCTGCAGCCGAGCCAGAGGCCCTGCCCTGCCAAGCTCTGTCATGGCTCCAGGCTCGTCCCTCCGCCCTCGCCGAGGTCCCGGCCGGCAGGACTCTCCTCCTCCTCCGCCCGGAGCCAGCTCTGACGCTCACACGGGCACGCCTCACCCCTGCCCGTCAGCCCTCCACCTGGAGCCCCTCCCAGCCGCCGCCCATTCCTCGTGGCTGTGTCCCTGCCCCAGGCAATCCCCCTGCCCCTGTCGTCACACTGTCCTTGCTGGGCTCCGTGCCCCACACTCCCTCCAGAGCACCCCTCCTCTGAGCATCCGGACCCGGGAAGCTCCTCAGAGGAGCCGCCCCTCCTCAGAGTGGAACCAGAACCCAGCCTGGACCAACCTCTGTACCCCCCTCCTGGACCAGCCTCCGTGCCCCCCGCCTGGGACCCTAGCTGGGCACCCTCCCACCTGGGAGGGTCAGGACCCTCGGGACGGCCCGGTCCCCAGGGGAGTGGCTCCCACTCCCACCGCGGTGTCTATTGGGAAATGTAACAAGACATCATTGCCACGCCGCCCTGCCAGCTGGCATGGGCCTCCTCCCGGGAGTGGCCTCTGGGTGCCAGGGGCCCTCCGGTGCGTGGCTGCTGGTTGGCCTGGTCCTCAGCAGGATCCTCTGCCCAAGCAGCCACCAGCCACACCCCTCACGGCAGCACCTGCACCAGCGCCAGGCCTGGCAGCCACAGCCGATCTCGCTGGAGCCAGCCCCAGGCTACCTGCTTGGCCATCGTCCTGGCAGGTGCCCACTGGCCTCTGCCCTCCCCCAGCGAGTGCAGCGCAGGGATGGGCAACCGGGAAGGGGGATCAGGGCCCCCGGGTTCAGTGTGACTGCCTGACAGCCCCTCAGTGGGCCAGGCCTGGCACCTGAGGGAAGCTGGCCTGGGGGGTGGAGGGACAGAGCCCTGCCCGCTGCCCACTCCGGGCATGGGCTCCCCAGAGCCTGTGCCCTCCACAGAGAGGCCCAGGTCCCAGCCCCCAAACTGTCCTGCTTGTCTATCGCTTGGGACTGGCCGCCTGTGGTCCTTCACGTGTTCAGCCACACGTGGGCACCTGCCTGTGGGCCCGGGTCCCGTGTGCCGTGGCTGACGACAGAGCCGTGGCTGCCACCCCCACCCAGGCACCTGCACACGTGTTTGCTCCCACCCAACCGGAGGCTGGTGCTGAGGGCGGCAGTCCCCACGCCCGGGCGGCCGCGGACCCTGCACAGCCAGACAGGTCCCCGCACAGGCGTGTGACAGGTGCCAGCGCCAGGCCCTTCGCCTCAGCCGCTGACATCACCGTCTGCCGGGGCAGTAGGCTCACTTCCCGGGCCCGGCCGGAGGCCCGACAAGAAGCCCGCCCTGCGCAGTGGGAGGCCGAGTCCAGCCCCAGAGCCTCGGGAGCCGGAGTCACCTCGGGGCAGCCAGGCCCCCCCTGCTCGGCTCCTGGTCGTCCACGGGCCGCCTCTCACTGCCATTCCATGTCGTGGCCTCCCGGGAGCCGCCGGCCCCCGGGTTCTGGGGAGCCCCCGAGCCCGGGTTTGGGGGCAGGTGGCCTGGATGCTCATGCCCACCGCTCCGAGCCCGCCTGGGGAACCGGGGCTTCCGGAGCACTGCATGCAGCAGCCGGCTCCCGGGAGGGCCCGGGGGACGGAGCGGGAGGAGGGTGTGGTGGGAGGCCGGGCTCCACAGATGGGAGGTGGGCGGGCAGGAGGGTCAGGGTGGCCTGACCGGCGGGCGGGAGCGGCTGGAGTTGGAGACAGAGAGCGGGGAGGAGAACCGGGCCCTCCACGCCCGTCCCCGAAGACCGCCTCCTGGCACAGCCTCCTGGCAGCGGAGCCTGGTGCTCAGATCAGGGCTCTGGGCTCTCCGCCCTTCCTCTCGGACCCCGTCTGCAGCCCGGAGGTGGGGCTCACTGCCCCCCTGCTCCCCACCCATGCCGGCTCCCTCAGGAGCCCCCTCCATCGCCAGCACGGGCTCCGGGCCACGTGGATGCTTTTGGCTGCCCCCAGGAGACCCTGGGTTGCACTGGCCACCTCCACTTCCTCTCTGCCTGCCAAGGCCGCCGCTCCAGGCCTGGGCACAGCCACATGCCAGCTCCGGCCAATCACCCTCCTCAGACCCCTGCCAGGGTCTCTCCCACTGGAGTTACCCCTGACAAAGTGTTCTCTCTGCCGCCACCTCCTGCGCATCCTTCAGAACCCGGTTCAGATGGAATGAGCTCTGGGTGCCACCACCTTGTAACTCATGGTCCAGGGTTCTTCAACACCAGGAGGAGGCCTCCGGATGCTGGTGCTGGAAATCAGACACCGTGGGCTGTGGCCACCCCATCGCCACCCAAGCTCGGTCTCCTCTGAGGTGTCCTCCGTGGAACGGGCTCTGGGAACAGGCCCTGCTCAGAGATCTGCTGAGTCGGCAGATTCCTGCTCCCATGATGACTCGGCATCTCGGCGCCCGTGCACAGAGGAGCAGGCGGAGATCGCAGGAGGGGGTGCTTTTCCCCTCACGCAGAGGCCAGGAAGGAGCTTCCTCGCTGGGACCCCAGCCCCTGGGCCTCCCCCTGCTTCCATCACCGGCATCCTGGGGAATGAGGGTGTTGGCGGGACAGTCCCATCTCGGACAGGACGTGTGAGGGCTCGAAAGCCACCAGCCATGAGTGCAAGGGGCAGGAGGAGGCAGCATTTCGATTCGTGTCAAGGAGTTTGTTCGGGGGTTTTCTCAGCAACGAGCTTCCAGGTATCACACCAGGAGGCTTCAAAACTGTGATGGAAAAAATGGTGGGTGAATGGGTGAATGGATGAGAGGCTGGCTGGATGGGAAAACAGATGGAGAGACTAATGGAAGGATGGATGGGTGAATATATGGGTGGAAACAAGAATGCGGATGGATGGATGGATGGATGGATGGACGGACGGATAGATGGATGGATGGAGAGAGGGACAGAGGGATGGATGGATGGATGGATGGATGGATGGATGGATGAATAGATGGATGAATATATAAGTGGAAGAAACGATGAGGATGGATGGATGGATGGGTGGACAGATGGATGGATGGAGAGAGGGACAGAGGGATGGATGGATGGATGGATGGATGGATGAATATATAAGTGGAAGAAATGATGAGGATGGATCAATGGATGGACGGATGGATGGATGGATGGATGGGTGGGTGGATGGATGGGTGGATGGATGGAGAGAGGGACAGAGGGATGATGGGTGAGTGCAGATATGAGGAGAGGTGTAGACAGGTGAACGGTAGGGAGGGGTGGTGATGGTGGTGAGCACAGGGGAGATAGGGGGCTGGGCGATGGAGGACTAAGGGGACCCTTGACGGTAACAGTGCTTCATGGAGCGTGGCTGCGAAGTGCTCCTACCCAGTGTGCCCGGGGTTCCTCGCTGTGACTCCAGGGCCGCACATGCAGTGTGGCTTCTCGATCCCCAAATAAGGTGGACAAAGTCTGCGCTGGCACCCGGGGGGCAGGAAGCTGGGGGGAGCGGGAGGCCCGTCCCGGAGCTGAAGTCAGTTCCTTCTTCTCTAAACAATGGCCCTGGCCCGGCTCGCCCCCTCGCCGCTCCACCCAGGCTGCCTCTACCGTCAGCGGGCGTCGGGGCCTACGGAGCGGGAGGCCAGGGAGCCGGGGGGTCAGGAGGGCAGCAGAGACAGGGCCCCGCACGGCCTGCAGGGCATCCCAGCCCGGGCTCTGGGCCTGGCAGAGCCCCGGCCCCAGAGAGACCGGCCTTCCTGGGGGCCGGGAGGGGGACAGGTGAGGCCCCCACCACCTCCCATTGTCTGGGGCCGGGCGTTGGGTCCTCCTCTGGCTCCTCGTTGTCTTCCTTCTCAGAGTCACTAATGCGAAGGCCCACCCTCTTCTCTCCTTCGTCCTCATCCTAAGGCTGCCGCCCCTCTGACCCCTGCCCACTGCCACCACGGCTGGCCCAGCCTGTGGTCTCCCCTGCTGACCACCAGCTGGTGAAGAGCAGAGAGAGGCAGGCTGCCCTCCCCACCCCGGTGCCGGGGAGAGCGGGTGGGGGCACCTGCATGGCTGCCGGACACACTGCCAGGCGGACAGCGGACCACAGGCCCATCGGCAAGGCAGTGGCTCTGACCTCCAGTGGAATGACGGGAGGAGGGCGAGGGAGGGGGGAGGGCGGGGACTGGACCTGCACGCAGTGGGAAAGCGGCCCACCCCCCAGTTCTCCTCTCACACCTGTGTGCATACATCCCTTACATGTGCACACATTTACACGCATGTGTGTGCACTCACACACTTGTTCTCATACACTCTCTCACATGTACCCACATTCAGCACACTCCCACCCATGTGCACACACACACACACTCACATGCACAGACACACACATGCACAGACACTCACACACTCACACACAGGCACAGACACACACGCACTCACACACAGGCACAGACACACACACTCACATACACACACACACACACACAGGGACTCACAGGCGCAGACAAGCGTGCACCAGGCCCCTTGGTTGAGGCCTGCAGAGCTTTGTCCTTCCTCAGGCCTTCTGGATCCAGACAGACGCAGAGCCCAGGGCCCCAGTGAGCATGCCCGGGTCCCCGAGCTGCCCCGGGCCACGGGGTTTCCGCCTTCTGCCCGCAGGGAGCCACGCCGCCTGTGCGGATGTTCCCCCACACCTGCTAATCGCTGATCCTGACAACCTCAGGGCGGGAGCTGCAGGGGTCCCAGGCAGCTCGGAGGGGGCTCAGGCCACACCGAGGGCCAGCACCCAGAGGGCCCAGCCGCTGCCCGGCCCGGCCCACAGGAGGGTCTGGGTGCCATGCAGCACCCTGGGCTGCCATGCCCGGGCCCCCCGGTTGCTAGGATTAACACCAGATTAGCCAGCAAGTCTCCAGAACCCCACGCGGGCTCACGGGCACCATGGCAACCTGGCTGCTCTGGGGGGCGGGGCTGCCTCGGGGAGGGTCGAGCCCCCCTCCCAGATGGTGTGTCCCGCCAGCCCCACACACAGAGCACGCTGCCCGGGAAGGCCTTAGGCTCCCAGCACGAGCTGCTTTCCACCTATTGGCATGAAAACAGGCGCCCGGATCCCTGGTGCCTGGATGGAAAGTGGGGCAGCGCCCCGCCCCCGATAACACAGCTGAGCCGACCACCCCCATGGCCGTTGGCCTGATGGCCCTGCGTGCCTCCCGGGCCAGCCAAGGGCTGCCACTCCAGACCCCGCCCCTGCGCCCCTCGCCCGCCCGCCCACCACCTCTGCTCTGGGCAGGACACGGCAGCCCTCGCCAGCCCAGCTGCCCGGACACAGGGCATCAGTGGGGTTCTGAGAGGCTGGCCCAAGGAGGAGTGCCCATGGCTGGATGGATGGATAAGGCGGTGGCCAGGCCCCACTTCCCCGGCCGGGTCCAGCCACCGGTCCAGCGGCACTGTCTACCTCCCGTCCCTTCACAGACTACCAGGCCGCCTTGCCATGGCCGCCTTGCCATGTCCACCCTGAGCCCCCTGAGCATGTGCCCTCCCCACCTCCTCCTGCTCCATGCCATCACGGCCCCTCCATTCTGCTGGCAGCATCCTGGGCCCTGCCTGCCCCCAGCCAATGCTCTCAGCTCAGCCTCCGGCCCCGATTCAGGACCTAACACCACCCCCCTCCCTCCTCAGAGCCCTCCCCTCTCCGGGCCCCTCTCAGTTCACTCACACCCAGAGGGTCCTTTGACACAAGCCGCATGTTCCACTCACCTCACCTCAGGGCAAAAGCCACCCTCTCCCCAGAGTTTCTGGGCCCTCGCAGTGCCGGCTCCCCACAGCCTCTCGGATCGTCTCCAGGCCACCCCCTTGCTCGTGCTGCCTCCCACACTCCCTCAGCCCCACCCCAGAGGCAGCAGCTGCCTCCATGCGAACCTCGGCACCTGATGCTCCTGCCACAGCACCTTCTCCCCAGGAGTCCACGTGGTGCTTGGCTGGGGAGGGGTGGATGGGTGGATAGGTGGATGGTGGATCGGTGGATGGGTGGATGATGGATGGGTGGATGGTGGATGGGTGGATGGGTGGATGATGGATGGTGGATGGGTGGATGGGTGGATGATGGATGGTAGATGGGTGGATGGTGGATGGGTGGATGGGTGGATGATGGATGGTGGATGGGTGGATGGTGGATGGGTGGATGGGTGGATGATGGATGGTGGATGGGTGGATGGGTGGATGATGGATGGTGGATGGGTGGATGGTGGATGGGTGGATGGGTGGATGATGGATGGGTGGATGGTGGATGGGTGGATGGGTGGATGATGGATGGTGGATGGGTGGATGGGTGGATGGGTGGATGGGTGGATGGGTGGATGGGTGGATGGGTGGATGGAGGGATGGGTGGATGGAGGGATGGGTGGATGGATGGATGGGTGGATGGGTGGATAGAGAGATGGGTGGATGGGTGGATGGGTGGATGGAGGGATGGGTGGATGGTGGATGGGTGGATGGGTGGATGGGTGGATGGGTGGATGGAGGGATGAGTGGATGGGTGGATGGGTGGATGGAGGGATGGGTGGATGGTGGATGGGTGGATGGAGGGATGGGTGGATGGGTGATGGAGAGATGGGTGGATGGGTGGATGGGTGGATGGAGGGATGGGTGGATGGGTGGATGATGGATGGTGGATGGGTGGATGGGTGGATGGGTGGATGGGTGGATGGGTGGATGGAGGGATGAGTGGATGGGTGGATGGGTGGATGGGTGGATGGGTGGATGGTGGATGGGTGGATGGAGGGATGGGTGGATGGGTGGATGGGTGGATGGAGAGATGGGTGGATGGGTGGATGGGTGGATGGGTGGATGGAGGGATGGGTGGATGGGTGGATGGGTGGATGGGTGGATGGAGAGACTGTGGGTACAGGATGGCTGGGTGGACGCATTCTTCCCTAGCCTCTTGGGAGAGTGGGGTGCTGGGGGGGTCCCTCCCTCCTTTTTGAGGCTCAGGCCCCTAGAAGAAGGCAGGGAGGAGGGGAAGGCTGACTCATGAAGGGGTGTCTGTGGCCCCCAAATCTGCTGCCTCTGCTGAGATCCACCTGGCCTTGGGGGTTCCTTCCCCAGCACTGACCGTGGCTTTGGGGGTGGAGGCTGGAGCCTGGCTGCTCCCCAGCCTCCCCAGGGGCAGTGCCAGCCGAGGGCCGGGCACAGCGTCTCCGAGGCCGGCCAGCCGCCCGCAGAGAATTTAAAAGTGACGCCCGTTGTGCTCAGAGCGTCACAGCCCGAGGCCGGAGCTGAGCGGGGTCATTTCTTTATTAAAAAGCAAAACCTAAACCAAGAAAACAAAGTGATTAAGTTTCTGCTCGGAGCAGCAGGCCCCGAGAAGGCTGCAGGAAAGAGGGCATTCCTGACAAACAGGAAGCAGCTGCCTCTCCCGAACCCGAGGCCGGGCCGGGCCGGGGTCCCCAGAGCCTGGGCCACAGACAGGTTGGCGGGACTGGAGCCGGCGCTGGGGAAGCCGGATGTGTCCCTGGAGGATGGGGCTCCCAGCCTGCAGCCCACCCCATGTGGGGGCTCCGTTACCCGGGGGGCTGCTGCCCCAGGGAGGGTGCGTGGAACAGGAGCCCCTCTGGGGGTGAGGAGGGGGTGAGGAGGGGCTGCGGGGTCCAGGGCAGGTCCGGGGCACTCCCTCCCCAGCACCTCCCGGACTCAGGGTCCAGAAAGGCCCTCGTGAGGGGGAAAGGCTCCCGTGGGGCAGGGGAGAGGAGCTGCCCACCGCACCTGCGGCTGTGGGGAGGGAGGTCTGAGCGGCGCCTGGGACTCCCCAGAAGACACTGGCGGGGGGGCGGGGGGCGGGGTGTGGACGCAGGCGTGAGCCTGTGATTCTCCACAGCCCAGCCCATGATGACGCCATAGGCTCATTAAACGCCTCATTAGTCCTCAGGCTCTCCCTCCAGACGGTGAGCTGCAGGGCGGGCAGCGCTAGCCTCCTGGTGATGCCCAGCTCCGTGCCAGCACCCGCGCGGCCATCTGTGATGGGGAGGCTCCCCTTCGGGGGATTCCGTGATCACACAGGTGCACAGTGGGGAGCACGGAACAGCCCCCACTCAGCGGACACTTAGGGGTGGAGGCCGCTTGTAAACAGCAAGACCGGCCGGTCCCAGGTGCCTCGGATGTGCCAGGGAGAAGGGATGAGGCGTTTGGCACACAGATGCCCGGCTCAGGCACCGAAGTGAAGTGGCTAAGACGGGTGCCCTGGAGGGAAGCCATATTTGAAACATGAAGAGCCAGTGGGTGAACTGAGCAGACATGGGTCCATGTTCCTGACCGTATGGAGTGACCCCAGGGATCCACGTTAGGACGTACATGATCAGGAAGCCGTGGGAGCTGAGGCCCTCCCCCAGGAGGAGGAGCCGGGAAGGGGAGAGAGAAGATGTCTGGGTCAGGGCGAGGCCCAAGCGGAGACCAGCCTCCCACCACCACAGGCGGCCCAGAGCCGAGAAGAACGGCTGTTGGAGGTCTTGAGAGACGGCTGGTCTCCACGGTGCTGGCGAGAAGTCAGTGGTAAGGACTCAAGTCCTGGCTTCCTGCTGTGTCATATGCTGTGTTCACCTTCCCAGATTGTCTTTGTCATCACATCAATGTGGATGAGTCTGGGCATGATGTTCTTCAACTGGGTCCCAGGTGGCTTTCGCTGAACTTCTTGTTGTTTGCTTTTGTTTGTTTGTTTTTAAATATATTTTATTGATTTATTTTTTTATTTTTTTATTTTTTTTACAGAGAGGAAAGGAGAGGGACAGAAAGTTAGATGAGAAACATGGATCAGCTACCTCCTGCACACCCCCCACTGGAGATGTGCCCACAACCAAAGTACATGCCCTTGACCGGAAACAAACCTGGACCTTTCAGTCTGCAAGCTGACAGTTTATCCACTGAGCCAAATCGATTTTGGCTCTCGATGAAGTTTGTATTTTCAACCCATTTGGGAGGTTTGTGGTCATTATTTTTTCGATCTTTTCCTCCCCAGTTTCTCTCTCCACCCCTTCTGAGACCCCTATTATGAATATATTAGACCTATTAATACCATCCATATGACCTTGAGTCTGCTCTTGTAAAAAAAATGTTTTTCTCTCTCTCTTGTTTATGTTAGATAACCCTATGAACCTGTCTTCAAGTTCATAGACACTTTCTTTGTCATTCACCTTATGCTACTAATATCATCCAGTAATGTTTTCTATCATAAACTATAGTTTTTAGTTCTAAAACCCACTTAGGTATAGTTAATATTTTACATCTGTCTGCTGACATTTCCTGTCCATCCGTTCATTGATTGTAGAGAGCACCTGGGAAGGCACATGGGCATTTCCTTAATGATTGTCAGCTGACTCCAGTGGAGGCAGCAAAGCCTGGAAACACACGTCACCTGAGGCAGGAATGTTGTCAGCCTGACCTTCAGCCAGGTGCCAGGGTGGGTGGTGTTTGTTATTTAAATCCAGCCAAGCACCAGGAATGAATACCACTGGACTCGGGCCCACCCAAGAACGCACTAAAAGTCTTGACTTTTAGTAAAACTTCCTGTTTTTTTCTGTATAAAATAAACACGCTGTATAGGCTCAGAGTCACGGTCCCTGTCAGAGGGCAGTGGTCCCCCCCCACCCCCCGGCCCCAGCCTCTTCCTTCTATCTCTGTGTCTGTCTGTTTCTTTTATTTTCTCAACCCCCAGACAGCTCTCTAGCCGTGCTGGACGCGGAAAAGAGAGAAATATTCACAACTGTGGAAGTGTTTTCCTTGATCGTCATGAGCACAGTTACCATGGCTCTTTTATTATTTTTTTTTTTTTTTTTTTTTTTTTTTTTTAATAAGTTTTTATTGTTCATATTATTACAAATGTTCCTTTTTTTCCCCTCCACCATTGCTCTCCTCCACCAGGTTCCCACCCCACCCTCTGCCCTTTCCCCTCTCCCCATTGTCCTCATCCATAGGTGCACAGTTTATGTTCAGTCTCTTCCCACGCCCCCCTCTCCCCTTTTCCCCAAGAATCGTCAGTTCACTCCCCTTCCATACCTCTGATTCTATTATATTCAATAGTTAATATTGTTCATCAGATTTTTTTAATTTCCTTGGTTTTTAGATTCACTTGTTGATAGTTACGTATTTGTTGTTCATAATTTTTATCTTTGTTTACTTTCTCTTCTGAAAGAACCCCCTTCAGCAATTCATATAATTCTGGTTTGGCGGTGATGAACTCCTTTAGCTTTTTTTTATTAGTGAAGCTCTTTATCTGCCCTTCAATTCTGAGTGATAGCTTTGCTGGGTAGATTATTTTTGGCTGTAGGTTCTTGCTGTTCATCACCTTGAATATTTCTTGCCATTCCCTTCTGGCCTGCATGGTTTCTGTTGAGAAGTCAGCTGACAATCGTATAGGTGCTCCTTTATAGATTACTACCTTTTTTGCTCTTGCTTCTTTTAATATTCTCTCTTTGTCTTTTGCTCTTGGAATTTTAATAATGATGTGTCTCGGTGTGGTCCTCTTTGGATTCCTTTTGTTTGGAGTTCTGTGTGCTTCCTGGACTTGTAAGTCTAATTCTTTCACCAGGTGGGGGAAGTTTTCTGTCACTATTTCTTTCAGTATGTTTTCGATATCTTGCTCTCTTTTATCTTCTGGGACCCCAATAATTCTGATGTTGGTTCGTTTGAAGTTGTCCCAGAGGTTTCTTACATTATCTTCAATTTTCTGGATTCTCTTGCCTTCTAGCTTCTGTGGAGGAGTGTCTTCTGGCTCTTTATGTTCCAAATCTTTGACTTGATTCTTGTGATCTTCCCTTCTGTTTTTAGGACTCTGTAAAATATTTTTTATTTCAGACAATGTATTCTTTATTTCTTGTTGATCCCTTATCATTTCTCGATGACTCCTTATTAATTCTAGTTGATCTCTTTTCATATCCTCATAGGCCTTATCCATCTTTTCTAGGAAATTCTTGAAAAACCTTATAAGCGTAGATTTGAACTCTATATCCAGACGCTTTTTGTCCTCCATTTCTTTCGTTTGTGATCTATTTTGTTGTCTCATTTCGCAGTTACTGATGGGACGGGGTTTCAGGGTGGAGCCTGCAGCTTTGGCTTCCATCAGCCCCGCCCTCTGCGGGTCCTTCAGTGCTCGCTGCCAGCACCTCTGAGAGAAAGGTGCCCTCGATTTTCGCCTGCTGCCAGTCTATGCTCTCCCACAATGAGCCCGGTATTGGGTTCAGTTCAGTTGGAAGTGGAGTTGGAGGTGGCGTTCAGAGCAGTCTGGAGCCCCAGTCTCCTTCCCGTCAGGGCAATCCTGCGGCACAGCTGACAGTCCCTTCTCTGTGCGCAGTGTGCGCACCGCCAGGACCTCCTTTCGCCACTTCCCCGGGGTTCCGCCTTACAGCCCGGCTCCCTATGGCTGAGCCTGAGTCCCTGGGGTCTGGCTTAAAACTGGGGATCAGAGCAGTCGGGGGCCCAGCACAGTCGGAGTTTTATCTCCTTCCTGCTTGGGAACGCCCGACCATGGCTCTTTTAAAGTCCCCGTCCGATAACTCCAACCCGTGAGCCACCTCCACGTTGGATGCAGGACTGTCTCATCCCTTGAGAAAAAAAAGCGTGTCCTCAGCCCTCACCTGTGCCACTTGCTTTTGGTCTGCATCCCGTGCAATGCGAATGCGAACGAGTGCGAATGCGAATGTGAATGCTGTAGAGACTCCATTGGGTTCTATTTCTCCAAAGAGCCTGAGGGGTGTGTTTGTTCTCCGGGCTGATTCCCTGGATCGGGCTCCGGCTGCAGATCTCCGCCCAGGCAGGTGGCGTGCAGGTTGGCCCGCGCTGGGAACGTGGGTGGCGTTGATGCAGGAGAGGTGGGGTGCCCCTTTCTCGGGCTCTTCCTAGGATTCCCTTCTCGCTCCCCAGGAGCCTGGAGTGCCCAGGCCCATCCTCCTGGGTCCTGCAGCCAGGAGGAAGAGGGTTTGCTACTGGGGTCCAGATGCCGGCACCTCTAAGACTCTGCCTTCGCTGATTCTCTAGAGCCCTGGTCGGCAAACCACGGCTCGAGAGCCACATGCGGCTCCTTGGCCCCTTGAGTGTGGCTCTTCTACAAAACACCATGGCCTGGGCGAGTCTATTTTGAAGAAGTGGCGTCAGAAGAAGTTTAAAAATTTGGGCTCTCAAAAGAAATTTCAATCGTTGTGCTGTTGATATTGGGCTCTGTGGACTGATGAGTGCACAACCACTGCCCTAGAGCCCTTGGGGGGAGGGGGGGGGTTGGTGCGTTTGTTGTCCGGGTTCACAGGTGTCTGCAGGGGGCTGGTTGTTGGGAATGCACAGCACCGCGTGAGAAGTGGAACCCAGAGGGGCTTCAGAGTGGAGATGCAGGTGGGTCAACAGTGGCGAACAGGGGGCCATCGTACAGAGAAAAACACACCCGTCGCCTCCCGCTACAGGGGAGCTGGCGGTGGGGAAGCCGGGGCGAGAGGGTGGCGGGTGGGCGAAACACCTCCTCAGAGCTGCACGAAGCCCCTTTTGGCACCTGTCAGTGCCGTCGTGTGGTTTGTCTCCGGGCTGTGAGCAGGGTGGAATGCAGGCGAATGCCACGTGGTTGTGGGGTGTTGCTGCTTTAGGCCAGCGGTCGGCAAACTCATTTGTCCACAGAACCTAATACCAAAAGGACGACTGACATTTCTTCGGAGAGCCACATTTTTTAAACTTAAACGTCTTCTCACGCCACGCCTTCAGCATAGCCTCGCCCAGGCTGTTGTGTTCTGTGGAAGAGCCACACTCCAGGGGCCAAAGAGCCACAGGTGGCTCGAGAGCTGCAGTTTGCCGACCACGGCCTTAGTCCAGCCCGCCCCTGGACTTAATCCGCTCATTCTTTTGTTTACCACGGAGAGTCTGTCTTTGCCCGAGACCTCGGTCTGTGGTCCCCCTTCCTCTCTGCTGTCAGGATGGGGCTGTGCTCTCAGGTTCTACTACCCAGACCAGGAACGGACGTGCTGTCTGCCTTCTAGATGCGAAGCCTTGTGGGTGGAGAACGGAAATGGCCTCAAGCATTAAAAACCCACAAAACATGCCGTGAACCTCCCTGGGCCCCGGCCTTTTCCAGGGCGGGCTGCCCCGGCAGCGAGGCACCCTGCGCGTGGACGGTTCCGATCCTTCAGGTTCCAGCCCGCCGGGTCCTCTAAGACCGTGCCCAGAGGTATGCTTCAGAGCACCTGCAGTCTGACCCAGCATGCGGGGTTTGGGGGAACACCACAGGCACAGCGTATGTCAGTCCCTCGCTCCTCCTTCACCCACGGGAACTGGCTCAGTGAGAACACAGGAAGACCCGTGTGGGCCTGCAGGTGATCTGCCCCCATGTATGTTTCTATCCACACACATGTACAAACACACACACGAGATCATCTACATATCGGAGGAGAGTGCTGGGTTCTAACAAGCATTGCCGGAGGTCTCTGGGATAATAGGCAACTCCCAAATGGCAAGGAAGGGCAGCATTTCCAGGAGAGAGAGCACTACATACCCAGACACCCTGAAAAGAGAGACCGTGGGGAGATAAAGAAACAGCCCGCACATGAAAGAGAAGCAGGCATCACTAGAAAAGGAAGTAAACGAATTAGGGACAAGCAACCTATCAGAGCAAGAATTCAGAGAAATGATCATAAGATGGCTAAAAAGAATGGAAGACAAATTTGACAATATGAGTAAGAACTAAGAGGAAATGAAGAAGAACCAAGAAGAAATGAAAAATGACATCGCTACTGTAAAGAACTCAATAGAAAGCATCAAGAGTAGACTAGAAGAAGTAGAGGACTGCATCAATGAACTAGAAGACAAGATGGAAAAAAATAACCAATTAGAGCAGCTTCTGGGGAAAAAAAATAAAAAGCAGGAGAGCCTAAGGGAACTTTGGGACAATATAAAACAAAACAAATACACATACATGTTCCACGCCCAACCACCCACTCACCTACTGTACATATATGGTACACATATGTATATTACACACTACTTGTCTATATCTGCCCATAGGTGTGTGCATGTGTGCATACACATTGCATATGTATATATCTACGCATGTGTATATATGTGTACGTATCACATACATATCCACCCATCTCTCCATGCATGTGTACATGGGTACACATTGCACATATAATGTACCTACCCCTAATTCGTACGTGTGTACACGTATGCCACACATGTGTACACCCATTTGTCCACCTACCTCTATACCACCCACCAGCCCCATCCCTCTGTCCATTCATGGGCTGCATGGAGTCTCCTCTGTGGTTCAGGTGTCGAGTCCATGGATGGGAGACAAACCCAGAGCTGAAGGCCTGGCTGTCCAATCAGAGGCTCAGAATGGCCCGGCCAGATGTGCCCGCCGGTAGAACAGAGCGAGGTGAGGTGCTGTGCTGAGACCCGGGCCCAAGTGGCTGACCTCAGTGACTGATTCTGGGGGTGCCACCTCCAAGCTCCCATGCCGGCCCCCCCAGGGCCAACAGGGGTCAGGAAGGACTCTGGGAAGGTGCCGCCAGGGCGTGGCCTGTCCCACACGCTCCTCCTTCACCAGGACAGACGAAGGCGGGACAGACCTGTTCATGCCTGTGCTTCTGGGGCCTCTGAGCAGCCAGCACAGGCCTTCCCGGACAAGCGAGGAAGAACAGATGGACGGCAGGGGGAGGCAGGGAGCGCCCCTCGGAGGCAGGGAAGCACAGTCCTTGGGAATTAGGGGATACCGAGTCCCTAACCACGACAGGGTGGGCCTGTGGGGCTGAGGGCCGACTCGGGGGGGCTCCCTTGGAGGGGAGCATCTGGGGGTGCCATCATGCCTCCTCCCCTTCAGGGCCCTCCAGCCAGATGGAGAGGCCCCCAGGGTGCTCCAGCCATCGACACCCCGCTGACACGGCCGCTGCCCCGCCCCCCGCCCCTCCCAGGCCAGGAGGCCGGCGTGGAGGGCACAGCCTGGGGAGAGGCTGCAGGGCTGGCGGGCTGCTCCTGCCAGTGTAAACAGATCATTTCTGTCTGCCCGGGGGTGAGGGCTGGGGGAGGGAGTTGTCTCGGGCTTTGTTATGTTCTGAAAAAAAAAGGCAAAAAATTTGGGTCACAAACCACAAACTGTTTTGCTTTCGGCACAGCTGGCACAAACAGGCATTTTCTCTGTGGTTTCTGGCCGGCCGAGGCCCGGGCCAGCCGGGCCAGGAGGCGGGAGGCCTGCGGCCGCTGCCCGCCTGGCCAGGGGAGTCTGGGCAGGTAGAGGCTGGGCCTTAGGGGGGGGGGGCTGGGTCGGTGTCCCCCACGCTGGCCACCCCTGCACAGGAGTGGCCGCTGGGGGCCGGGCTGGGGCGGCAGGAGGGACGTGACCCTCGGGGGAGGCGTGGGGAGGGCCGAAGGAGGGCCAGGTGAGCGTGCCCAGGTGGGAGGCCTCTGGCAGGCCGCCCGGGCCTCCTCCTCGTCTGCGCTGCCAGGGCTGCCCGGAGCGGCCGTGTGCTGGCGGTGACCTGTGGAGACCCGCACGTGCCAGGGGCCGCACCGGCCTGGATGCCAGCGTGCCGTCCACGTGGGAGGACCAGCTCCGGAGCCCAGAGAGCCAGGCTGGGGGTCAGGACGGCAGAGGGATGGGGGTGTGTGGGGTGGCCAGGGAGGACACAGAGCTGAGGGCCGGGGAGAGAGGAAGGCAGAGTGTGGAGTGGGAGGCGGGGCAGGTGCGGCAGGGCCCGGGAGAGCCTGGCCCCGAGCCCACGGGAGCCACGGAGAGTCCTAGGGGGAGAGGGGAGAGTGAGCTCACCTGGCCCCATAGGAGAGTGGCCAGAGGGCAGCAGGGTCTGGTGGTGGGCGGAGCTGGTGGGCCTTGTGGGGAGGGAGAGGGAAGGACCGGGAGCCGGTGTGAGGGGAGGCGGGTGCGAGGGCTCCAGGCCAGGGGTCTGCAGTGTGTCCGTCCGAGGGATCTGGCCAGGGCGGCAGAGCCGTTTTGCAGCTCTGGTGAAAAGCCAGGTGGGCTCAGCCGGCGTGGCTCAGGGGTTGAGCATCAGATGGGAACCAGGAGGTCACAGTCAGGGCTCCTGCCTGAGTTTCAGGTTCGATCCCCAGTAGGAGGCCTGTAGGAGCCAGCCGATCCATGAAGCTCTCTCATCATTGATGTTTCTCTCTCTCTCTCTCCTTTGCCCTTCTTCTCTGACATCAATAAAAATGTATTAAAGAAAATAAAAAAGCCCTAGCCAGTTTGGCTCAGTGGCTAGAGTGTTGGCCTGTGGACTGAAGGATCCCAGGTTCGATTCCAGTCAAGGGCATGTACCTTGGTTGCGGGCACATCCCCAGTGGGAGGCATGCAGGAGGCAGCCAGTCCATGATTCTCTCTCATCATTGATGTTTCTACCTCTCTCTCCCTCTCCCTTCCTCTCTGAAGTCAGTAAAAATCCTTCTATCTAATAAAGAGGGAATATGCTAATTGAACATCACTCTGTCACAAAGATGGCTGCACCCACAGCTGAGACCAAGTTCCCTTAAAGAGCCTTAATGAACAATCAGCAGGGACCTGAGGCTACACCCGCCCCATCCCCTGAGGCTTGACAGAGGACCTCAAGGCATGCCTCCGCCCCATCTGGGGGACCTCAGGCCAGGACCCCGTCCTGGTGCCAGGCCAGGAGAGCTAAGGCCATGCCCCCTGCCTGGTGGGACTTGACAAGGGTGGGACTGGCCGGGTCTGGATCTAGCCCAGTTGAGGAGTAGGGGTGGGGCTGGGTCTAATGTGGTTTTGAGTGGCATGGGGTGGGCAGGGTCTTGACTCTGGGTCCCCCTCTTATTTTATTTACTTATTTACTTTTTAATATATTTTATTAAATTTTTACAGAGAGGAAGGGAGAGGGATAGAGAGCTAGAAACATCGATGAGAGAGAAATTTCGATCAGCTGCCTCCTGCATGCCTCCCACTGGGGATGTGCCCGCAACCAAGGTGCATGCCCTTGACCGGAATCGAACCCGGAACCCTTCAGTCCCCAGGCCTAAGCTCTATCCACTGAGCCAAATGGTTTTGGCAAGGTCCCCCTTTTAATGTGCATAAATTTCGTGCACCAGCGCCACTAGTATATTATAAAGAAGAAGGAGAAGAAGAAGAAGAAGAAGAAGAAGAAGAAGAA
Organism: Pipistrellus kuhlii; assembly: GCF_014108245.1. NCBI lineage: Eukaryota > Metazoa > Chordata > Mammalia > Chiroptera > Vespertilionidae > Pipistrellus > Pipistrellus kuhlii. The sequence continues at coordinate 358,494 of NW_023425597.1, forward strand.
CAAGAAGAAGAAGAAGAAGAAGAAGAAGAAGAAGAAGAAGAAGAAGAAGAAGAAGAAGAAGAAGAAGAAGAAGAAGGAGGAGGAGGAGGAGGAGGAGGAGGGGGAAAAGAGGAAGAAGAAGGAGGAGGAGGAAAAGAGGAAGAAGAAGAGGAAGAAGAAGCCGCCAGATGGAGACCCAAGTGGTGTCGGCAGCCCAGGAAGTGAGCCCAGCCCTCCAGCCTAGCCAGCGGCCACTGTCCTTCCAGTCGCTCAGGCCACAGCCTCCGTGCCCCCCTCAGCCCTTCCCAACCTGGTCACTCAGCGAGTCGCTGGGACACACCAACGCGGGCTGCCCTATGGGAGGTGCTGGGGGCAGAACTCCCTGAGGTGGCACAATCAGCAAAGCGTTCGAGGCGACGTGGGCACGGCCCCGGCAGTCCGCAGGAAACGTGGCCCCGACAGGGCAGCCATGCCAAGGCCTGAAGGTGGACTGCGCATGTGTATCTGCTCGGACCCGGGCCGAGCAGGCCAGAGTGATTCTGGGCCATGGTGAGGACTTCCAGGAGAATGCAGAGCAGAGGCCCACCCGTCTTGGTGTGGAGGTCAGCAGTGCAGACAAACAGGAGCCCCCAGGCCGGGCACTGGGGCGAGGCAGATGGCAGGTTTGGACAGGGCGTGGCCACCTGCTCAGCTCACACGGGCCCTCGGCATCGGGCGCTGGTCACCCTCTTGCCCCTCGTTTCCTAATGAGCAGGACCCGGGCAGCTTTATGCACCAGAAGCTGCCAGTCCTCTGGGCTGGGGTCCAGGTGTCCGGGCTGCAGGGGCCAGGGAGGTCCTGCCTGCCCTCCGCCCTCTGCCCTCCAGGGCTCAGGCATTCCCCAGGCGTGTGGGTCCTGCCTGCAGGCCCCTCTCCTTCCTTTATTTTTAAAAATATATTTTATTGATTTTTTTACAGAGAGGAAGGGATAGGGATAGAGAGCTAGAAACATCGATGAGAGAGAAACACCGATCAGCTGCCTCTCACACTCCCCCCCTGGGGATGTGCCCTTGATCGGAATTAAACCCGGGACCCTTGAAACCGCAGACCAATGCTCTATCCACTGAGCAAACAGGTTAGGGCGTTTTTCTTTTTTTCTAGAAATATCTTTATTGATTTCGGAGAAGGAGAGAGAGATAGTACATCAGTGATGAGAGAGAATCATGGACCGGCTGCCTCCTGCACACCCCACACTGGGGATCGAGCCCACATCCTGGGCATGTGCCCTGGCCGGGACCGAACCAGGACCTCCCGGTTCATAGGTTGACTCTCAGCCCTGAGCCACGCCGGCCGGGCGGGACTCCCTTCTTATGGGGACACCCGTCCCTGGGTTTACCGCCCCCCACGCCCCAAGTCCAGGATGATACCTTGAGACCCTTCACCTGCTCACTTCTGCAAAGACCCTTTCCTGAAGTCACTGCCTCAGGTCCCAGCTCACCACCATGGCCTTCGGGGTTCCCCTTACAAATCTGGCCTCATCTCCCACGCTGGCCCCTCCCCTGGGCTGTGGCCTCAGCCCCCTCCGAGAGGCCCGCCCCTTACCTCCTCCAGCCTGCACCCCACCTCCTGCAGCCTGCACCCCAATGCCACCTTCTACCTGAAGCCCCTCCGCTGAAGCGAGCACCCCCTGCCCTGGCTGGAGCAGCTCAGTTGGCTGAGCCTCGTCCCCGGCACCAAAGGTTGTGGGTTTGATTCCCAGTCAGGGCACATGCCTGGGTTGTGGGCTCCGTCCCCAGTGGGGTGCACGCAGGAGGCAACAGATCAGTGTTCCTCTCCCTCTGCTTCTCCCTTCCTCCTCTCACTCCAAAATCAATGAGCACGTATCCCCAGGTGAGGATCAAGACAAGAGGAGCGCCCTGCACCCCCAAGATTTCCCTCCATGACCCTGAGCCTGCGGCGCCTGGCACGTGAGGGTACCCCTCAAGTGTGTGAGTGGCTGGCTCGGGCTGGGGGTGAGCTGAGAGTCTGCCGGCAGGGAGGAGGAAGGGGGTGCCTGGCCGTGGTCGCAGAATCACTGTCACACCGTGGGGCCACGCAGAGTGGGGGTGGGGCAGCAGCGGCTGACGGGGACCCAGGCTCACGCCGGAGAGCTGGTGAGGGGACAGCTATGCCCAGGGCCTCGGGGGACCAGGGAGACCGAGGGTCCGGGAGGAGCAGGGTGTGGTGGGGGCTTCAAGGGGAGGCCCTGGGTGAGGCGGGCAGGTGCTGGTGCTGGTGCTGGTGCTGGCATGGTTGGCACAGAGCTGAGAGGAAGGGAGACCCTGAGCCCAGCGTTGGGGGCAGGGGGTCTGGGAGGAGGCGGGGCTGCCGGGGGCCTTCGCGGGCTGTGGGAGGGGGCTGGACAGAGGGTCCTGATCATCTCAGATCATCTCACGGGGAGTGGGGGGGTCCAGAGCCCTCCGCCCGCCCGGCCCCCAGACCTCGCCGTCAGGCCCCTGCACAAGCCCCCAACTCTCTCTCCTGCCCCCTTCCAGCCCTCCATCTTGAAGGCTGACGTCATTGCCTCCAGGCTGCCCCCGTCCCCATTGGATTCACTCAGCGAGCTCAGCTTGAGCAACATGGCGGCCCTGTGGCTGTCCCCCAGACCCCCAAGGACTGGCTTGAGAAGGTTCACAGCCCCCCAAAGCTGCCTGGACCGGGGCGCAGTCTCCACTGCCTTGGTCCGGGGTGGGGAGAGTGGGTCAGGCCTCCAGCACCTTGGGTGCCAGCCTTGCTGTAGGGGTGCATGCAGTAGGGGAACCAGCCCCACAGTCAGGACCCCCAAAGGCTAAGGTCAGAGTGGGCAGGGGAGGAGCTCCCAGTGGCATCTGCTTCTGGGACAAGGGGGGCACCCTGCACCCCCCAAGATTTCCCTCCTGAAAATTTTCCACCCTGAGCCGGCGGCGCCTGGCACGTGGGGTACCCCTCATGTATGTGAGTGGCTGGCTCGGGCTGGGGGTGAGCTGAGAGTCTGCGGGCAGGGAGGAGGAAGGGGGTGCCTGGCCGTGGTCGCAGAATCACTGTCACACCGTGGGGCCATGCAGAGTGGGAGTGGGGCAGCAGCAGCTGACGGGGACCCAGGCTCACGCCGGAGAGCTGGTGAGGGGACAGCTATGGCCAGGGCCGTTGGGGACCAGGGAGACCGGGGGTCGGGGGGAGCAGGGTGTGGTGGGGGCTGCAGCGGGGTGAGGAGGCTTCCCTTGGGGAGAGGGCGAGTGTCTGCCTGGGCAGGTGGGCGCACAGGGGACCCGAGTTCCCCCACCCCCACCCCGTCTCCAGCCACAGTCGCCATTTCCGGAACCTTCAGAACCTGCCCAGGGCCCACCACCCACAGCAGAAGGCTCTGCCCCCATGGGCCCTGCCCCCTGCACCCTCTTTGTTTGAGGTTGTGGTCCCGGGTCCCCCTGACCCCCCAGAGGTGCAGACCCCAGTGCCATCCTTTCCCTGAGCTGTGAGGTCCCCCCCCCAGGCGCCCCCCTCCCAGGTGCCCCCCGCCCGCAGCCCCGAACCCCAGAAGAGAGCAGAGGACGCAGAGATGCATTTGAAAATTTTATTGGGTTTGCGAGCATCAAGGTTAGAGACGGAGCCCAGGAACTGGGCCCCGCCGGAGACAGCGAGTTAGAGGGAAGAATCGAGGCGAACACGGCCGCTGGCAAAGGGGGCAGCGGCGATGACACGGTGACAGGGTGTTCTGCGCGTGGGGGGGTCTCCAGCTGGTGGCACAGGGGGGACAGAGGGGTCCCGCTGGAGACGGTTGTGGGGAGAACCCGGGGGAAGAGACGAGATGGACGGCCACACCTGGGCACGGGGGTGAGTGGGGAGCCAGGTCGGATGGAAGGGACCCTGGGAGAGCTGCTGAGTGGGGGGCACAGAGGAGGGTCGGCAGATGCCCCGGGCGCCCGTCCCCGCGAGGCGAGGAGGTAACACTGGGTGGGGAGGGCGCCCGGCGAATGGGCGGGCGTTTGGGGGTGCCTCGGAGTCGTTTTGGATCTCGGGCCAATCTGTGGGTGTCTCCAGTCAGGGCAATTTGGTCTTTGGGTTCCGCCAATGTTCCGAACGGCCCATTCCCCGGGCACCTGCCGAAGCCCCTCTGTGCCAGAGGGCAGGCTGGCATGACCGCCCCCGGGGTCACGCCAGCCCCGTCACTGGGCCCTGAAGCCTCGGGCCTCTAGATTGCTAGTCGGGCCGCCCGCGGGGGGGCTGCGCTGGGGGCAGGAGTGGGGGGAGGTAAACCCCCAGCCGCCCGCGTCCCCGCGGCGCCCTAGGCACGAGCATGAGTGGTGGCCGGCCCGTGCCAGGCCCGGGGCCTCAGGGCCAAGCAACCCCAGTTGGTTGACAAGTCAACCTGGCAGCTCTCTGCTCTGCTGGGCTCCCCCCTGACCCCCCCGACTGCCCGGCCTCGCCCCGCCCACCGCCTCCGGGAGGCCCAGCAGAGCCAGAGCCTCCCGGGGAGGACAAGACGGGGTGCCGAGGGGGCGGGCAAGATGTCACCGAGAGGCGGGGGGCGCGGGCCCCAAGTGCTCGGAAGGCGGCCACCTGCTCACGCCCGATGAAGCCCTTCTTCTCACGTGCGAGGTCCCTTCCCCCCCGGCCGCCGCCGGGGGCCCCCTCCTGATGGCCTCCGAGCACCTTCCTGACACCTGGGGAACACCGCCCCGCCCCTCCTCCGCCCCTCAGGACCCCCGGGGACCAGCCACCATCCCCGGGAGCCAGGCCGGGCAGTGGCCCTCTCATTCCCCTTGGACTTCTCGGCGGGGTGTTGTGGCGAGCACCCCACAGAGACTCCCACTCTCAATTCTACCCAAGCGACAGGGACAGATTAAAAAAAAAAAAACGCAGGGAGATAAATGGCGGGGAGCAGGCCGTGGTGGTGGTGACAACGAAGGCTTGCGCTTGGCTTTGGTCGCTGCTCCCCTGTTACGGGCGGGAGGTTACATGAGAGCGCGAGGAAGCGAAGGGAGGGGTCAAAAAAAAAAAGGAAAGAAGCCCCAGGAGCATCGAATTAAAGAGGGGAAATAGATCAATTGGCGTCAATTTGGGGTTCCGATTTGGGTCTGTAATTCTGCAGGTCTCCTCAACACATTCGCTCTCTGACATTTGGGGCCAAAACCTCTCCAGCCAGTGCCTCCCCCAGAGCACCCCCACTGGGCCCCCACTGCCCCCCACCCACCCCTCCAACCGCCAGACTTCCCACACTCCCCGTCACCTTCGCCGGCCTCCCGGGGGGGCCTCATTGCTGAGAGCTGCCCCCAGGAGGCCGGCGAAGGTGAGCCCAGGTGCGCGGGCCAGGGCCCGGGTGTCAGGTGCACCTGGGGGTCAGGCTACGGGGCGAGGGGGCATGCCTTGCTTGGGTATAGCACCTCCAAGTCTGGCCGCTTCCTGTCCTCGCTGGCACCCAGGATGGCGGGGTGCGCAGATGGGTCTGGGGGCATCGGCTCACACTGCGGGGAGGGGGGGCCGTGGTGACAGACAAGGGCCCCCCCTCCTTCATCTCAAACGGATGGAACCGCCGAGGCGGTTGTGGCAGGGCTGGGAGGGGAGCTGGGGCATGAACATCGGCAGCAGAATTTGGGATGGAACTCGGTCAGATCAGATTGGCACGAAGGGGCGGGGGGGGGGGGGGTCTAAACCAATTTTACATCCATCCTGTAAGAGAGTGTGTGTGTGTGTGTGTGTGTGTGTGTGTGTGTGTCTGTGTTGTGTGTGTGTGTGTTTATGTGTTGTGTGTGTGAGAGAGTGTTTGTGTATGTGTGTGTGTGTGTGTGTGTGTGTGTGTGGTGTGTGTGTGTGTGTGAGGGTGTTTGTGTATGTGTGTTTTTAAGCCAATTTGTTTTTTAGTGTATTTTCAGCCAATTGAATTTTTTAGGATTTTGGTGGGGTTTTTGTTTTTGTTTGTTTGTTTAAGGCCAATTGGATTTTATGGTGTTTTTAAAAAGCCCATTAGTTTGGGGGGCTTGGTGTGTGTGTGTGTGTGTATGTGTATGTGTTTGTGTGTGTGTGTGATGTGTGTTTGTGTGTGTGTGTGTGTGTGTGAGGTAGAATAGATGTGTAAGATTTGGGTGTGGGGTGGGGGTTTTACAGGATGGATGTTGGGGTTCGTGCCAATTAAGTTTAATTAGTGCCGATTCAGGTGTTCATGTCCCAGGTCCCTCCTCTGGTGTCAGGTAGAGGTGGGGAGCCGAGCCGGGGCGAGGCTGGGTGTGGGCGGCCAGTGCAGCTAAGAGTGCCCGGTCTAAAGGGCAGGGGCGCTGGGAGGCAAGGACATGCCCACCTGAGAATTTGGTCCCTCCGTTCTCCTGGATGGTCAAGGACTCGAGCTCAAGGCCAATGTGACTCGAGGTCCTGGGGGAGGAGACGGAGGGGGGGGGCCGAATTCTTTTACTTGCCAATTGTTTTTAGCCAATTCGTTTTTTAGTGTATTTTCAGCCAATTGAATATTTTAGAATTTTGGGTTGTTTTTTTTTTAAGGCCAATTGGATTTTTGGTGTTTTTAAATAGCCCATTAGTTTTAGGGCTTGGTGTGAGTGTGTGTGTGTGTGTGTGTGTGTGTTTGTGTTTGTGTGTGTGTATGTGTTTGTGTTTGTGTGTGTGTTTGTGTTTGTGTTTGTGTGTGTGTTTGTGTTTGTGTGTGTGTGTTTGTGTGTGTGTGTGTGTTTGTGTTTGTGTTTGTGTGTGTGTGTTTGTGTTTGTGTGTGTGTGTTGTGTGTGTGTGTGTGTGTGTGTGTGTGTGTGAGATTTAGATTTTATTGTAATTTGGAGTGATAATTTGGTTGAATAATTTGGCCGAATAGTTTGGTCGAATTATTGCTGGGGATAATTTGAATAATTTGGTTTAATAATTTGGGGGGATATTTGAAGCCAATTGGTTTTGTACATTTTGAGGCTGTTGAATAATTTGGGGGGGTATTTTAAGCCAATTGTTTTTGAAGCTGTTGAATATCCCTGCGGGATAATTTGGGGGGATATTCAAAGCTAGTTGGTTTTGTACATTTTGAGGCTGTTGGGGGGTAATTTGGGGGGATATTTTAAGCCAATTGATTGAGCCGTTTTGAGGTAGTTGGCCGATGGAAGGGGCCGAGGGCCGTAGCCTGACATGGGGAGGTTGGGGCAGGGGGCGGCCAGGGGCACGCTAGGAGGAGGAGGTCGGCGCAGAGAGGTTTTGGGGACCTGATGGGAAGTCCCGGGACCTGGTGGGAAGTCCGGTCAGGAGCGCAGGAGGAGGGTGGGGCCGTTCTGCAGAATCACGCTGGTTTGGCTCACTTCCGATCGCTGGACGCCTCTGGGGAGGCTCCCCCGCGGGCAGCGGGGTCGTGCGTGGCCAGGGCATTCAAGGGGCGCTGCTGGCGTTTGGCCTCCTTGAAGGCTTCCAACTCCCTGGCCAGCATGTGACCGCGACGGACCCGCAGGAGGGCGGGCAGGCCTCGGCGCAGGCGTTGGGAGGGCTGCGAGGCGCTGGGTTGGAACTGCTTGCCCGCGGGGTATTTGGGGGCGTTGTCCTGCGGGGGGAAGGGCCGGTCAGGGGGCCAGCTCCCCCGGCGAGGGGCTCGCCCTCCCCCTCCGGAGCCAGCCCCCCTCGGGCGGGGGAGGAGCCTTTGTTCTCACCGGAAGCACGGTCGGGAGAGTCGACACATCCCTCTCGGACTTGGCGGGGGTGGCACAGTAGGTCTCCAAAAGTGCCAGGTCGCAGCTGCGGAAGCAGCACTCCTCCACGATCCCGTTGCCACGGTTGCTGCGACGGCTCGCACGGCCGGCTGGTCTGCCTGTGGGCGGGCGGGGGGCGGTCAGCGCTGTGCCCCAGAGAGGAGGACCCACCCACCCCGCTCCTCCCCGTCCGGACTGAGAACCGGCACAGCCTCAGGGTCCCCAGACCCCGGGCGGCTGGGGAAATGGGCTCAGAGGGCCGCCCCCCACCTTCTGGGACCGCAGGGTCCCGGGCGCGAGGGGCCCCCTGAGCTAAGCAGGGGCCGGCGGGCGGCCCACAGCCCGGGCGCTGAGACAGGTAGGAATGGGAGGAGGAAGAAGAAGACGGGAGGAGAGGAGTGAGGACCTGCAGAAACCACGCCCTCCTCTCCTCCCGTCCCCCCCTCGCTCCCCCAGGCTCCACGTCTCAGCCCTCCGCTGGGTCCCGTGGGTGGGGGCGTGGCCCCGCACCCCTTCAGGGAGCCTCGCTCTGGGGGAGGACGGGCAGGGGCTTCAGGATTAAGCATCGGGGATGCTTTTCCAAGAGAAGCTTTGAAACGGCCAGGCCGGCACGTCCCTCAGGGCGAGCAAGGGGAGGCTGCAGCAGAGAATGCCGACAGCCAGTGCCAGCGCCAGGTGTGGCAGACACGGGGGCTTTTGTTCCCATTGATTCCCAGCCCCTTTTATCAAATCGTGAACTTGATAAAATGTTCCCCACGGCACATCCAGGAGTGTGCGCCCATTGTCAGAGTGTCAGGCCCCAGCCACCCCACCGCCCCGCTCTCAGGGGCCCAGCACTCGTGGGCGCTGCAGTGGGTGCCCTCCCAGCCCCGCCCGCAGCACTCACTGAAGTAGAAGCCGCGGTCCCCACAGACGAACTGCAGAGTGTCCACGAGCTCCCCACCGCACAGGGTCTCGCTGGGGCGGTAAGCAGCATAGCAGCACGAGGCGAAGGCCAAGAAGGCAAGAAGCACCAGCATCGACTTCCCCACTGGAAGCGCCATGGTTCTGGGGGGAGAGAGAGACTGAGCCGGCTGCCCGCCGGCTGGCAGGGCCCCACACTCGGCGCCTGCACGCCGACGGAGGCAGACGGGGGGCGTCTGAGCGGTTTGATTGGCAGCGAGGGCTGGTCAGTGACTTCACGGGGGAGGGGGCTCCCCATTGTCACCGCGGCAGGGGCCAGCGCTGGACGCGGGACCTGGCCTCCAGCCTATGATGTCATGAGGGCGGGGCCAGCACCAGGCGGCGGCCACTCCTGGGTCTCCCAGCGCCAGCCAAGATGGCAGACGGCCCCACCCCACCCCACCGCCGGGCAGCCCCAGCATCCCAGAGGACCCAGACTGGGGCCCTGAGGTCGGACCCCTCAAGGCTGTCGACAGGCAGAGCACGGGCCAAGGATCCGATGGCCAGCACGACTCTGGGGGGGCCTGTTCTCCTGACGCCCCCAGCCCCCCAACTCCAGTCTGCCCTGGGCACCCCAACAGCCGCAGCAAAGTCAAAGCCTTGGGGTCCCTTCGGGGTCCCCCTCCCCACCCGGGAGCGGGAGCGGGAGCAGGTGAAGCCGCCCGGAGACCAGACCGAGTTCCTCGGTCCTGTTCGGAAGGAGTGGCAGTCTTAGGACACACCCCCCTGCGAGGCTGTGCGCCCCGTTAGGACTGGGAGACTCAGCAAGACACCCCGACGGGGTGCCGAAGTTGGGAACCCCTCAGGCGGGTGCCCCCAGCCTGGCCCTGCAGCCCCAGGCACAAGCCCACACAAGGGCTGGGTGTGCTGCCCCGAGAGGCGCCGACCCCCGATGGGGATGGAGACGCGGGGTCCCGGGGAGTCTCGATGCAATGAACCAGGAGCCGGGTTGAGAAGGAAGCCGCATGGGCTGAGCTCCCCCAGAGCCGCAGCTCCAGGGAAGGATCTGAACTGCCCCCCTCCATCCCCTGGTGCCGTCCCAGCCTGGACCCCAGCTGTGTCCCAGCTGCCCCCTCCCAACCCCATGGCGAAGCAGCTCCGTCCCTCCCAAACCCGGCCCTGTGGTGGGGTCCGCGGAGCCCGGGAGGGAGCATGCCCCGGGCGGTGAGGGGCAGGGGCAGGGAGGAGGGCAGTGCCCTCGCTGCAGGCAGCAGCGGGCAGAAGCCGGGCTGGGCCGGGCACCGGGATGCAGGCGGGCAGGCAGGCAGGCAGGCAGGCAGGCTGGAGCGGAGGGCCGAAGCCGGGGTTCCGCTCAACAGCGCTGGTTACCTGCAGCTGGACAGGAGGTCCTGGGCTGGAGAAGGAGGAGGAGGAGGAGGTGGAGGAAGAGAAGGAAGCTGGAAGGTGGCCTCTCAGGAGAAGCTAATGTCCAGCGCACAGAGTGGCCAGTGCCTCCGCTTTTTATGTGTTGAGTCGGCTCCTCCCAGCCCCGGCTCCACCCCGGCCCCCACCCCCCTCCCCGCTGACCACTCCCCCCGCCCCCCTGCCCCCGCCCCTCGCGGCGTCCAGCCAGCCAGTCCCCTGCCTCCCCTGCGCGCCCCCCGCCCCCGCCCCCTCCCCTCCCCGCCAGCTCCGTCCCTGAGCTGAGGACCCTGTGGGGGAGGGGGACTGAGCCCCCAGCCCAAGTCCGCCCCGGGCGGGGGGGCGGGAGGGGGCTGCTTCCCCTCCATGTATGGAAACTTCCTTCTGCCCGCAGCGCGGGGCTGGACACGCCCCCGGGGCCCCGCGCAGCCCCCTCCCCAGATTCCGACTTGGAGACGTTGGGGACGGGCGGGAGGGGGGGGGGGCGGGCAGATCCTGCAAATGTGGCGCCTGGCAGGACTCTTTTGCCAACTCAGCCCCCCTGGCTCCTCCGGCCCCGCCCCCTCCCCCCTCTCCCTCTCTCTGGCGCGCAGCTCGCATACCGGGGTGGGTTTCTGAGACCCGCGCGCCCCCCTCCTCGCCCAGCGCCCCGTGGGGACGGCCCTCCCCCCCCGCCCCGCCACATACAGCGCAAATCCCACACTTTGAGCAACACGCCCCCCCCGCACCCCCAAACTGACCAGGAAGCGGCCCCTGCAGCCCGCGCACACCTCTCCGGGCCCTTTCCGCGGCCCCCGCCCCCTCTCCAAGGCGCAGGGAAGAGCGCGGCGCAAGGAAGGGGCCCGCCGCCCGCACCCGCACCCGGCGCCCCGCAGACCCCGCGCCCCGCACCCCGCACCCGCGCCCCGCACCCGCACCCCGCAGTCCCCCGGCCCCCCACGCGCTCACCTGAAGCCGGCACCGACGCCGCCCACCTTCCTGCTGCGTGACATGCGAACCTGGCAGCGGGCGAAGGCCCTCCTGCCGGACACTCCTCTGCCAGCGCCGCTCTGGCCGAGTCGCCGGGGCCGAATGTGCGACGGGGCAGAACGGGGGGATGGCTTGTTTGGGGGGGCGGGGAGCATCCTCTGATCGTGGGGGGGACGGGCCTTCCGGGGCTGGGGCGGACAGATGTTGTACTTTGGGGGGGGAAGGGGTCGGGGATGAGGTCAGCTGTTGTTCGCAGGACAGAGGGGGGCAGAGACAGTCGGAGAGACAGAGTGAGCGGAAAGGGGGGGGGGCCGAAGGGCGGGCGAGAGGGAGCGGGACAGCGAGAGGCGGGCCGGCACAGGGGGCAGGACAGCGGGGAGAAACAGAGCGGAAGGCAGACGGGGCGGGCGGGGCGGGGGGGCGGGCTGGAGGCGCGGGTCTGGGGGGGGCGGGAGGGAGCACGGGGAAGGCTGCGGGGGAAACGGGGCCGGGGCGAGAGGCAGAGAGTGGAGGGGCGCAAAGAGAAGCCGAGGTTAGGGCGCCACGTCGGGGTTCGGGGGCGGTGCGAGGGGGGGCGGAGTGGAGGCGTCCCCGGGCCGCGGGCGCCCAGCTCGGCGTGGGCCGACGGAGCCCTCCGCCGTCGCAAATCCGGGCCCAGGGGGGCGGGGTGGCCGCCAGGCCGCTCGGGCGAGGAGGGAGCGGCCGGCGGACACCGCGAGGGCTGGGGAGGGGGGGGGAGATGACAACGCCGGCGGCCTGCGGGCCGGACTGCCTGCGGGGGGGCCCGCCTCCTCGGCGGAGCGGAGCGATGAGGTAGATGGACGAGGAGGCGGCGGGGGTCCGCAGGCCCGGCGGAGCGCGCCCCGCGACGGCGGCGCCCGGGGTGGAGAGCAGCGCGGACGGCGGCGAGGCGGGCGGCGGCCCGGTGGCGCGGGGCGGGCGGGGCGGGCGGGGCGGCCGGAAGGGGGGGCCGCCCCGGGCCTCCGCGCTCCGCCGGGGAGCAGGCGAGGTCCGGGCGCCAAGGCCCCGCTCTTATAGCCGCGCCGCCCCGCGCCGCGCGCCCGCCGGGCCCCGCTGGCCCCGCGCCCGCGCCAATGGGCGCCCGCCGCCCGCGCCCCGCCCCCGGCCCGCCCCGCCGCGCCAGCCAGGCCGGGGGCGGGGGCGCCCGGGGGCGGGGGCGGGGGCGGGGGGCGCGGGCGCCCGGGGGTGGGGTAGGGGAGGGGCGCGGGGTGCGGGGCCCGGGATGAGTGGGGGCGGGGAGCGGCCCGGTGTGCGAGCGATCCCAAGTCCAAAGTGCGAAGGGCCCCTCTCATCCCGGGTTCCGGGGTGCCAGGTCCCCGGCGCTAGGTGCGCGGGGGGCCGCGGCGTGAGCGCGGTGCGCGGTGTCCCGGGCCCTCTCGGCGGCGGTCGGAGGTCCCCGCTTCCCCAGGACAAGGCCCCACGCGGCGGGGCGCCCCGTGGGCGCGCGTGGGCGCAGGTGGCCCCTCCATGTCCCCCAGTCCCGCTGGGAACGGAGGAGGAGAAGGAGGGGGGTCAGCGCGGGCTTCCGCCGCCAGAGCCGGGTGCCCCCGGAGCCGCGGGGCCAGGGCTCGGTCCCCGCCGGGTGCGGTCCGAGCGGAGAACAACCGCCTGGGGCCGGGCCTGGACATGGGGTGGCGGGGAGAGAGCGCCGAGGCGGGAAACGTTGTCCAAGTCTCACCTGCGTGACCGCGCTCACGGGAACGCAAAGCTGCCGCTTCAGGGCCCCCAAAATGTCAGGATAATGTTTCCCCAGCCTCGGGGCCCCCCAAAATGTCAGGATAATGTTTCCCCAGCCTCGGGACCCCCCAAAATGTCAGGATAATGTTTCCCCAGCCTCGGGAGCCCCCCAACATGCCCCGATCATGGTTTCCCCAGCCTCGGGACCCCCCCAAAATGTCAGGATAATGTTTCCCCAGCCTCGGGGGGCCCCCCAGCATGCCCCGATCATGGTTTCCCCGGCCTCGGGGCGCTGGGCTTGCGTGGACCCGGCTCAGCCCCGAGGGCCGCCCGCGCGCCGGTGTGAAAAGTTCCCGATGTGAACACCCGCGGCCGCTCCGAGTCACACCACGCGCTCCCCTCAGCCCCCGCGCCCCAGCGCCCGTGCCGCCGCCGGGAAGGGGAAGGGGCTGCCGGGGAGGCCCAGGGTCGCGTCAATCACCTCCCCGCCCGCTCGCTCGGCGCGCACTTCGCCGCCCAGTCCCCCGCCCGGGCGGCGGGCGCCGTGCGGCTCTCCCGGAGTCCCCCGGCCCGGCGGCCCCCGACCCAGCGTCCCCGGACCCCGCGCCCTGCCCGCCCCACGACCGCGGTCTTTGCAAAGAGCCAGCGAGAGCGGCGCCGCTGGTTTCGGGGCGCCCGGCCCCCGCCCGTGGGCCGCCCTGAGGCCAGCCAGCCGCAGGCTCCCCAACGGCCGCCGGGGGCGAGCGCCGCCAGCCCGGGGGTAATGGGCCGGGGCCCGGGTCCGGCCGTGAGGCGGCGGCGGGAGGCGGCGGAGCTCACCGCGGGGCTGGGCGCGGCGTCCCAGGCGGGCGCGAGGCCGGGAGCGGGGCCGGAGCGCAGGCTCCTCGGCTGCGGCGGCGGCCGGGCTGGAGGTGAGAGGAACCCCGGCGGCGTCCCCGAGGCCCCGGCTACGCCCAGCGCGTGGAGGACCCGGGGATCATGCCCAAATTTGGGGGTAACTGGGGGCTTTGCCCAGCGCTGCTCTCCTAGACGGGGGAGCTCTGCCCACGTCCTGCGGACGCGCTGCCAGGCCCGGCGCTGGGGGCACGGACACCCGTAAACGCGGGCCACGCAGAGGGCGCGGGGCCGGGGCGGCGGGAGCCGTGCCCAGACTGGGGGACTGGGGACCGAGCGCGCTCTGATTTGGGGGCGGAAAAAGTGAGGTCCCCGGACTGTTGGAATCTCCCGCGGTGGGAGCTGTGCGGAGTCAGGATGCCCAAGGCTCCAGGAAAATAGGGTCCGAGTGTGGGGACCCCTGGAGACGGCTCCGTGGCTGGGGAGGCGGCCCGCACGGGGGGCGCCCCGTGGGTGCGTGGGGGGCAGGCTGGGGGGCCCCCGCAGGATGGGCGGCGGGGAGGCAGATTTGTCGGCGACTCCGGAAACATTTTCCCCGTCACACTCAGGGGGACCGGGGAGCGCGGGGTCTGAAATGAAACAAGCGAACAGGACCGCGGAGCGGGGATCTCAGGGCGGCAGGGCTGGTTCCCGGATTCCTGCGCCGTGGGCTCGGCGCTGGGGCTCGGTGCTGGGGCTCGGGGAGCCGCCTCCATGGGTCCTCGGCGTCCTTCAGGGACTCCAGGAAAGCGGGCTAAATTTGGAGGAGCCCCAGAGTAGGAGCAGGGCTCGGGGGAGTGCAGAAAAGGGAGCTTGTCTTATTTTATTTTTCACTCACTTACTGGAGGTCTGTTTGAGGCGAACAAGGGAAATACCCCTTCTTTTTCTTTCCGCCCCTGACACTGTCTGTGTTTGGGGATCCTTGGCGAGACACGGCTCGAATTTGGGGGTCACTGGAAACTGCCCCGTGGCGGCTGACAGCTGAGCTCCAGGGACCCTGGTTTGTGGCGAGGGCGCTTGCATGGCTCAGGCCTCTGCCGCCTGCAGGGTGTGGGGCCTGAGAGTATTCTCCAGTCCCCAGGCATTTTCATTTTTGGGGATGCCCATGGGGGGGAAATTGCCTACACTTCGGGGAGGGGGCTCAGGAAAAGGGTTATAAAGTCAGAGGACCCATCAGTCAATGTTCAGGGAAAAGAAACAAACAAACAACAAAAAAAAACAACCACTCAGTTGTTTTGTGGAAGGAAAAACTAAAAATCTCCATTCACTTTGGAGGGCTGGAGGCAGCGCTCGGCTCAGAGCCCCCGAAGTGCTGTTGGAATCGGGGATCCAGATAAGTGGCTCCCATCCCCAGAGAACTGGAGGCTGGTGCCGAACTTTGGGGTGAAGGGTGACGAGTCCCCAAACCCTGGGACCTGGGGAACCAGAGTCCAAAATCCTGGGAGTGAGCTGGGGGAGACGGGAATGTAGAAAATGTGGGTTAAATTCAGGGTGTCCCCGGAGAGGTCCCAGTGCCTTTCTGTGACCCGCGTGTAACCGTGGCCGGGGTGGTGGAGTGCAAAGCCGGTGTCTGAGAGGACGGAGCACACCGGACCCGGGGGCCAGGAGCCACTCTGTGCGGGTCCAAGTTTCTGATCAGCATCTGAATTTTAGAAAACCCGGGTTCTTGTCTGGAGCGAGGGGTCTGGGGATTTTAAAAGACGCAAAACGTGGCCCCGCGGAGAACATGTCTAGGCGATTTGGTGGCCGGGCACTCACAGGACCCAGGGTCCCAGGCACAGCATTGTCCTGAGCATGGGTGGGGAGCCCCAGGGCCTGGGGGACCCCAGAGATTCTGGGGAACCTGCAAAACCCAGGTCAGGGGCAGCGGTGACGGCTCCTTGTGCTGGCCATGGGGCGAAGGGCAGGTCCCCGGGGCAGGGACCAGCAGGGCCCCGAGCACTGCGGGAAAACGGCACCCTGTTCCCACAGCCCACAGGAAAGTGCTCAGGGGCTTGGGGGGACCTAGGCCCCCGAGCGGGGACTGTTCGGGACTTGGAAAAGGGCTGGGTGCACTCGGGGGAGACCCCTAAGTCCTGGGGAGACAGGGAGCAACCTTCTGAGGGGCTTGGGGCAATTTGCTTCCTGCGTTGGGGGACCGGGGACTCTTGGTGTAAAATTCTGGGAGCCCGGGTTGGGCCAGTAATTTTGAGGGGCCCCCGCAGGCATTGCCCGGGCTGTGGGGAAGCTGCGCGGGGTGTCCACATTCACAGGAAGCCAGGGAGACCGTGTCCTTAGCACCCACCGTGGTGAGAAGAAAAAAAAGGGCCACTTGTTTGGGGACACAGACCTACGTGCGGGACAGACTGTCCGGGAGCCAGCAGGCTGGCCGTGGCCTCGGGGCAGGGCGGGGGTCCGGGTGGGGGGCCTACGGGGCCCTGAGGGCAGGAGACTCCGTGAAGACAGCCGGGCCACGCTGTGAATGTGGGGGCTCGGAGGAGGACTTCCCGGGTTTGCAGGTCTCTGGGAATTCATGTCTAAGAAAACGCCCAGACCTGGGAAAAGGCTGAATGTGTGTGGGGGAAACCTTGGGAGCAGGACTGCACCCCGGAGGGGCCCAGGACAAAAAAAAAAAGCCTTGTCCGTTTTGTTTTGTTTGGGTTTGGGTTTTTTTTT
This sequence comes from Pipistrellus kuhlii, assembly GCF_014108245.1. NCBI lineage: Eukaryota > Metazoa > Chordata > Mammalia > Chiroptera > Vespertilionidae > Pipistrellus > Pipistrellus kuhlii. The sequence goes on from NW_023425597.1 coordinate 374,631, forward strand.
TTTTTTGGGGTGGGGGGCGCGTGGCTGAATAAGTGGGGACCCCAGAGCGAGGTCTGCAGGAGGCAGGCTGGGCGCCAGGTCCACGGAACCAGCGCGCCTCCGGGGCGCGGAGCAGGGGCGCCTTCCGGGGGACTTGGGGCGCGGGGCGCGGCGGGGCAGGTCCTCCTTCCCTTCGCCTTCCCACTTCCCCCGGAGAGGCCGCCGCGGCCGAGGCCCCGGGGCTGCGGACGGCGGAACCCAGCGGCCGCCCGGGTGCCTCGGCCGCAGCCCCGCGCGGCGGCAGCTCCGGGGGTCCCCGCGCCTGGCACCCCGTGCCCCACTCGCCACCCCACGCGCCGCGAGCCCAGGCGAAGCCGCCCCGGACGCCACCGCGGGCAGGCTCCCCCCACCCGACGGGGCTGGGGGGGGCCGGGGCACCCCCGCCGGCCGCCCCCGCGCGCCCGGAGCGCGGCCCCGGGTCTCACTCAGTCACCAAACGGCCTGAAACCAGTTCGCTGTGGGCGAGGCGAGTGAGCAGAGGCCGTGGGAGGGAGGGGGGAGTGGGGGCAGGGGTGGGGAGCAGGCCTGCCCGGATGGGGGGCCGGGGGCTCCTTTCGTTTTCTGCAGATGTCCGCCGAGGGCCGCCTCCCCGAGGCTGAGACCCTGGGATCAGAGTGGAGCGGGGGGAGGCAGATTCTGAACCCAACTAGACCCATGAGCTGCTGTGGGTGGGTGGGCTGGGGGAGGTGGGATGGGGTCACCCCTCAGGACTGGGCAGTGTTGGGGAGGTGGGGCAGTGACCCCCTTCCCCAGGGATCTGTTGAGGGGGGGGCGATGTCAGCGAGGAGGCGCTGCTGGGCAGTGTAGCACAATGGTTTGAGGCTTGTGGCCAGGACACCGGGCACTGCTGGTCCCCAGGGGCACCCCACGGGGGACCCCTGCCAGAAGGGGCCGCTGGAAGGCAGGGGTTAAGGCCGAGGGACAGGTGTGACAGGCAGGCTGCCCCCACCCCAGAAACACAGCCCCTTCACCTTCCCCCCAGCCCCAGGCATGTGGGGAATGTCCCCTCCAAAACCCAGCCCCCATCAATCACCCCTCGCCCCCTCCAGGGACATCTGGCCTGTGGATCCCCCAGGACAGCCCCCTCCTCTGCCTCAGGCCGCATGCGGGCCTGTGCCTACAGAGGAAGGGGTGGCAGGGAGCCCTGCTCCCTGCTCCATGGTGACTTGTGAATTGTGGGGTGGGGGAGTGTTAAGATCGTCTGTAGGTTGGGGTCCCCGAGAGCCCAGAGCAGAGTCCACATCCTGGTGGGGTGGCTGCTCAGGGCAAACGGAGGGACACGGGGCTCCCGGCCCTGCTGGGGCCTCTCCACTCTCCTCCGAGCCCTGAACCCTGGGCTTCCCAGGCGGGTGGCGGCCGGCTGGCTGCAGGGGAAGCCGTTAGACCCGGGCCTGGGGGCCTGCATGCCAGCCGCCCGTGTGGGGCGTCCCCTGTGTCTGGAGAAGCTGGTGCTGGGAGACACACGGGACCCTACAGGTAGGAAGGAAGCCTCCCGGTGCCAGGCTGGGGTCAGGGCAGAGGGGGGGGCACATGGCCTTCCCTGGTGCTGCCCCAGAACCCTCGCCTTATTTAGTCAACAGTGTGGCCGCAGGGCAGGCGCAGGTCACCCCATGGCTCTGAAAGGACACTCACCCCAGCCGGGACCCACCCTCCCGACTCCCCGACTCCCCGACTGGCAGCCCCCCAGGCCTGGAGGGCCCTGCCAGCCCCCGGAGCTGGCTGTGGGGCGGGGGTCTCCTGGCAGAGCTTGGCTGGCAGGGACCCCGGCCCTCGAGCCGCCCTCCCCAGCCCTGCCCAGCCCGGCAGCACTGACCTCCCCTCTGGATCCACAGGCACAGACGAAAGAGGATCAGACTCGGCCCTCGGACTGCCCTGCGCCCCCCACCAGCTCCGTCACTCTCGGCCTTCCCGGCTCCTGCAGTCCCTCGGCCCTCGCAGTGGCTGGCCTGCCTCCTGCCTCTGGCTCCCAGCTTCCTCCCCCGATTCTGGCTCCTACCTGGCTGCCCCCCCCCCTGGGCCCAAGCCCAGAGTCTGCAAACCCGGCTCCAGGGCTGAGGGTCCCCAAGCGGCCCCTCCCCCCCTGTGGGGCTCGGACTCCCACTCAGGGTCAGCCCCGACCCCGATCTCCGACCTCCGACCTCCGATGGGAAGCGGGGCCAGATGCCCAGGCCGGAACCAGAACCAAGGGACCGACAGCACCAGGCATCGCCCGCCAATAAACCAAAACCCAAAAGCACGTCAGGGTGTCAGGGTGTCAGGGTGTCCGGGTGTCGGGTGGGGCAGGGAGGGGGCAGCAGGGCTGCTTGGGGAAGGAGCCCCATGTGGCCCCATTGTCCCCCTCGCCTGTGAGTGAACTAGAGGCGCCTAGGACAGCATGCTCTGGGTGTCTCTGGGCTGCAGGCCCAGGGGAAGGGGGTCACCTGCTGGGTGAACGGGTCCCTGCAGGCTCTGAGGGCGGCCCGTGGCTTTTGTGTCTGGCTCAAGGACAGAGCCTGCAGCACCCAGGACCCTGGAGCTGGGCAGGTCCTGGTCGGAGACGTTGGCCTCCCCACCCAGCCACCCCCACTCCCTCACAGGGAACCTGCACCCCAGACAAAGGGCCCCCCCCACGGTTCTCCACTCCCAGGCTCAGGAGGCTTCTCCCTTTGGGCTGTGCCTCACGTGCCCCTCAGTTCCCCACGCCTGCCGCCCCCTTCCCTCCCCCACCACAGGGGAAGGAGTGGGAAGCCCAGGTGGCCAGTGCCCTCTCCTCACGCCCCTCTCCCTCCCCTTCCTTCCTCTTTCACTCTCTGCACATTGACCCCTGCCTTCCCCCTCCCGGCTCCCCGCTCCCCTCTGACCTTCTCCCAGGAGTGCCCTTCGGACCTCGCTGCTGCCCCCCCTGAGTCCCCAGGAGGCAGACACGCCTGGAGCGGCCGAACCCCAGGCCCGGGCTCTGTGACCGAGCACCCCCGGCCTTGCTGAGCCTCACCTCCTTAAAAGTGGGGGGCGGGCTAGAGCAGCAGGGGGCTCCCAGCACTGAGGGAACCTGGTCTGGCACCTGGAGAGGGGCCCCTGGGCCCTGCCCGGGCGGAGACACTCACCTCGAGGGGCCGGGGCCGGGGGTGGGGGCGGCTCAGTGCTGGGGGGCCGGGCGGGCGAGCCAGGGGCACAGGCCGCAGCAGCCGGCCTGGGGGCTGTGCTCGCGGGCGGCTCTGGGCGGCTTCTGCCGGGGCCTCCGCCGGGGCTGGCGCGCGGGCCGGGCCGGGGGCTGAGCTGGGGGCTGAGCTGGCGGGGCGGCCGCGTCCTGGGGCCGCGGGATGGAGTCCGTCCCCGCCTCCTCCTCCTGGAGCTCGGCCGTGACCCTCCGGCCCCTGGGAACACAGGGAGGTGGTCGCTGTAACCGATGGCCCCCCGTCTCTCCCCTGGCTGCTGGGGGGGGGAGCCTGGGGGTCCTCAGGCATCGTGTGGGGCTGCTGGGGGTGGTCCCTCTGCTACTTGGGGGGCAGGGGGAGAGGCTGACAGGGCACCGCGAGCTGGGCTTTTGGAGCCAGGCCCAGGAGGTACCCCCCACGGGCGGGAGACCCCTGTGGCCGGAAGACCCACTGGGCTGGGGCTGGGGCTGGGGCTGCACACAGGGCCTGTCTTGGGGATCACAGCACGAAACAGGGGAACCTTTCCCACGCAGCCACCCTGCCGGGAGTGGGGAGGCAGCGGGGGTGGGGAGCGAGCCCTCTCCTCAGTGGACAGGCCAGCCGAGCCCGGAGCCCAGCAGGCACTGGGCAGTGGGAGAGACCTGCCTGCACCAGGACAGCTCGGGCCCCGGAGAGCTGGGCACACGGGCAGGGGGCAGCCTGGCCCTCAGCCCCTCGGTGGGGTGGTGACCCTCCCAGAACAGGGCTGAGGGGTGCAGGGGATGAAGGTGGGAGCCTGACTTTTTAAAAAATTGTATTAAAAAAAAACTGCTTCAAAATCTCGGCCTCTGTACTGCGTCCTTTGTCTTCGGTTGGGGTTGGGGTGGGGGGTTCAGGGGAGCTCCTGACAGCAAAACCCTGCCCCTCCCCTTTGCCAGCACAGCTGCACCCCACCCCCAGGGCAGCCCCCCCAGCCCCGAGCCCAGGCTGCCAGCAGATCAGGGAGGGAAAACGGATTCTCCTCGCCCCAGCCCCGGGCTCCAGGCAGCCCCCCGGCCACCTGTCTTCTCCGTCCCCTCGGCCGGAGCCTCACTCCGCTAGCCACCCCAAGCCCCAGACCCCAAGCCTGAGCGGCACCCTGAGCCGCTGCCTGAGGGAGGGAGCCCCGGTACCTGTGCTCCAGCGGCTGGGTGGCCCCCGAGGCTCCCGGGCGGTGGACAAAGAGGACCGGGGAGTCGCTGCTGCCCCAGGCTTTCTGCCCCAGCTGCCCGGCCGGGGAGCCGCCGGTCGAGGAGCTGCCGGCCGGGCTGCTATGAGCAGCTGCGGCCGCCGAGGCAGGGGGGCTCAAAGTGGCCGAGGAGGGGGGCGAGGCCGGGGCCGGGGAGATGGTGAAGGGCAGCGTGAGGGCTCGCATGGCAGCGGGGCCTCGGCAGCGGGCGGGCGGCGTCCACCACTGAGCAGGCACCTGCCACACGCCAGCTGCGTTTATAGCCGGGCCCCTCGTCCTCCCGGCCCCCCCACGCTGCCGTCCCTCCAGCCCCTCCAAATTTGGGTAGCTCTGCACGGAGCAGCGTGGCTGGGGCCTCCGGGGCAGCTGGCCGTGGCTCTGTCCCAAGCCCAGGCACAGGGGGCGGGGGGGGGGGGGGCGGGGGGCGGGGGTGGGGGGTGGTGGAGGTTGGCCTGCCCCTGACCCCACCGAAGAGGGTTAGTAGGCCTGCACACAAGCCAGGAACATGCCTGCTAGCCAGCTGGCCTGCCCGAGGGGGGGCTGACTTCACATGATTGACACTTGGCAGTCACCCGACACCCTGGAATGCGAGGGCTTGGCACGGGTAAAATGGGGGTGGGGCCCCCGGGGGAGGCGGCCGATTTGAAAGGGGAGGTCAGCAAAGTGACCCCTCGGTGGTCCCGGACCAGCTCCCGCGCAGAACGGTCCCATTCTGCCTCCTCCCGGAGCCGGGACACGCGTGTGGTGCTCTCTCCCTCCCCGGTCACACGGGCCCCGCCCCGCACACGGCAGGAGTCAGTGCCAGGCCCTTGGGCACTGCCGCCGGTGGCAGCAGCGTGGGGGCAGGGGTGTCCCGCTCCCACCTGGGGACACGGCTGAAACCCCAGGAAGGTGCAGCCCTCAGCGGTCTGACCAGGAGGGGAGAGCATCCCCCGACTCGACTGAATCTCACCGTCAGGGAATGGAACCGTCTTCCCCAGGCCTGCGGGGAGGCAGGAGCAGGCAAAGGCGCGCCAAGAGGCCAAGGCGGGCGCTCTGCACCAGGCACCGCCTCCCCCGGCGCCCGCCCCTGCGTTCCTGCACCGGCTGGTTCCCCCGACTGTCACAGCCGGCATCAGCGTTAAATTCTCCCGTTTCCTACACAAGCTCCACACGAAGGTCCTTTCTGAGCTCCATGGGACCACGGGGTCCCGGGAGGGGGCACGGGGGGGCAGGCTGCCCTGAGGGAGACTCATTGGTTGGGTGGCCAAACAGGACACAGAGGGCCAGGTCCACACCCCCCCGCAGACGGCGGGCGGGGCTCTGGGCAGGCAGGGGTGAGGGATGCGGGATGCTCAGGGCCCGAGCAGGTTCACGGCACACGGAGAGCGGTCAGCGTGAAGCAGCGTGGCTCTGCCGGCCACGGCTCTGTTCTGGGCTCCGTGGCCTGCAGGCAGCATGGCCTCTGCCCCGTGTCCCCTGCAAGGTGCCACGTCCCCATCGGAAGGTGGGGCTGGGACCCCCAGCTGCAGGCGGGGCTGGGGGGGGAGAGGGGCGACCAGGCCGGACAAGAACATGGCGGGGGAGGCCCGGGGAAGGAGGCGTCCCAGGGGGAGAGCGTGGGCACCTGTTCAAGCCCACAGGCCGGACCCCTGCCCCATGGGGACCTTCCCACCCCCCGGGGGGTGTCTCGAACCCGAGCTGTGTCATTTCTACCCCCCAAAGGGGTCCCACATGGCAGGCCATTTCATTCCACCAGAATCTTGCCACCCAGAGTTTTTAAGCAGGAGGATGGGAGAGGCGCGGCTGGGAGGGCCCCCGGGGGACTCAGCCCTGGTCCCACCGAGGCAGGGCTGAAGGCACGGACCCTCCGGACACAGGGGCTCCGGGGGCACGGGACAGTGAAGGGAACACCAAGGAGCCCTCCTGGTGCAGAGAGAACCCAGAAATCCCCATCTCCGGTTTCCCCGACGTGGCTCTTTACGTGGCCTCGTGCTGACACCTGGTGGTCACTTCTGGAATCACAACGTCACAGCCCAAAGGTATTACACATTCCGGACCCCCTCAGGAGGGGAGCGGGTGGGGGCAAAGCAACCCCATTTCTCCGACAAGGGGAGCCCCCGGCCCCCGCACGGTCGGGGTACAGGGAGCTCTGCACCTTTGCACTGGGTTTGAGTCTCTTGTCTGCCTCCATCCTGGCATGGCCTAAGGGAACCCTTCCCCAGGGTCTCTGGCTCCCTGGGATGTTGGGGTACAGGGTGTGGGGGGTCTCCCGCCTCAGGAGGTGCGGAAAGGCGGGTGCCCAAAGCCAAACGTGACCCCGGGACCCTCCTGAAGCTCCCGTCGTGTCCTGAGGCTTAGAGGAAGCTGTGTTACGTGTGTGTCAGAATAAAATGAGATGTTACAGGGAGGCAGAATGTTGGGGGGCCCCCCGCCCCTCAGACAGGCAGGGACCCGGAGACTGAGGGTGGGCGTGGTCCTCTGCTGGCCGCCGTTTCTACCCGCCCCAAGCTTTCAAATCTGGCCGGAGCCTGACACCTTGTGGCCGCCTGCGGAAGTGCAGTCACAGCCTCCGAAAGCACCTGGCTTCCCTGGGCATCAATACAAAAGGATAAGGGCCCTTAGGATAACGGGGCGTTTGACCAAACCCAGGGGTCAAGGGGGAGGAGGTGCCCCAGAACCCCCCTCCTGAGGCCCCGTGCTGGCAAGTCACGTGGGGCTCAGCCGCCTTCGTGGGGGCAGTGGCAGGCTGGAGGGAGGCCGCCCCGAATTGCACACAGCCTGATGTAGGGTGCACTGGCCCCTACGGGGTCCCTCCCGGGTCCTGTGGGAACGCACGGGGGGGGGGGGTCACACCTCCACAGCGGGCCCTGCTGTCCCGGGGCGCCTGCCTGCAGGGACCCTTCGTCCCCTGCGTCTCCTGCAGGTGAGAGGCCACCAGGAGGGCTCAGGGCACCCTGGCCAGTTTGGCTCAGCGGGTAGAGCATCAGCCTGCAGACCAAAGGGTCCTGGTTTCTGTTCTGATCAAGAGCACATGCTGGAGTTGTGGGTTCGGGTCCCCAGAGTGGGGCGTGCAGGAGACAGCTGTTGATAATTCTCCCTCATTATTGATGTTTCTCTCCCTCTCCCTTCCTCTCTGAAATCAATTTAATTTAATAAAAAAAAGAGGCCTCAGAACTTGGGGAGCAGGAGGCCGGCCAGGTGGGGTGGGGTCTCTCGATGACCAGCTTTCTTTCTGGTGAGCTAGGGAGGCTCCGGCACAGGAGCCACGGTTCTCAAAACTGCCTGGTACTGGCACAAGAACAGACATATAGACCAGTGGAATGGAATAGAGAACCCAGAAGCCAACCTGAACCACTATGCTCAATTAATATTTGGCCAAGGAGGTATAACATACAACGGAGCCAAGACAGTCTCTTCAATAAATGGTGTTGGGAAAATTGGACAGATACATGCAAAAAAAAAAAATGAAACTAGACCACCAACTTACACCACACACAAAAATAAACTCAAAATGGATACAGGACTTAAACATAAGACAGGAAACCATAAAAATACTAGAGGAATCCACAGGCAGCAAAATCTCAGACATAGGCCAAAGCAATTTCTTCACCGATAGATACCGCTTCTAGAGCAATGGGAGCTAAAGAGAAAATAAACAAATGGGTCTACATCAAAATAAAAAGCTTCTGCCCAGCAAAGGAAACCATCCACAAAACAACAAGAAAGCCCACTGTCTGGGAGAGCATATTTGCAGATGTTGTCACTGATAAAGGTTTAATCTCCAACATCTACAGGCAGCTTATACAACTTAATAAAAAGAAAATAAACGATCCAATTAAAAAATGGGCAACAGCCAAAGCCATTTTGGCTCAGTGGATAGAGCATCAGCCTGCAGACTGAAAGGGTTCGATTCTGGTCAAGGGCATGTACCTGGGTTGCAGGCAAATCCCCAGTAGGAGGTGTGCAAGAGGCAGCTGATTGATGCTTCCCTCTCATCGATGTTTCTAACTCTCTATCCCTCTCCTTTCTCTCTGTAGAAAATCAATGAAATATATTTTAAAAAATAAAAAATGGGCAACGGACCTAAATAGAATCTTTTCAAAAGAAGACAAAAGGAAGGCCAAGAGACATATGAAAACATGCTCAAAGTCACTAATCAGCTGAGAGATGCAAATCAAAATGACAATGAGGTACCACCTCACACCTGTCAGAGTGGCTGCCATCAATAAATCAACAAGCGACAAGTGCTGGCGAGGATGCGGAGAAAACGGAACCCTCGTGCACTGCTGGTGGGAATGCAGACTGGTGCAGCCACTGTGAAGAACAGTATGGAGTTTCCTCAAAAAACTAAAAATGAAACTCCCATTTGACCCAGTGATCCCACTCCGAGGAATGTATCCTAAAAAACCAGAAACACCAATCCGAAAGGACATATGCACCCCTATGTTCATAGCAGCACAATTCACCATTGCTAAGATTTGGAAACAGCCTAGATGCCCGTCAGCAGATGACTGGATCAGAAAACTAAGCTACATCTACACAATGGAATACTACGCTGCCATAAAAAAGAAGGAATTCTTACTGTTTGCAGCAGCATGGATGGGCCTGGAGAGCATTATGCTGAGTGAAACAAGCCAGTCAGTGAAAGAAAAACACCACATGATCTCACTCATTTGTGGATAATGAAGAACATTATAAACTGACGAACAAAGAGGTAGATACAGAGGCAGTAAAGAAAACATCCAACAGACTGTCAAATTACAGCGGGAAGGGTGGGGAGATCTGGGGGAGATAGAGAACAACCGAAGGACTTGTATGCATGCATATAAGCATAACCAGTGGATGCAAGACACTGGGGGTGCGGGCATGTACGGAGTGGGGTGGGGCAGTGGGAAGACACGTACACATAATACCTTAATAAAAATATGAGGGGGGGAGGCCTCGGAACTTGGGGAGCAGGAGGCCGGCCATGGGGCTCTCTTGCTGGTGAGCGGGGCCGGGTGGGGGGGGGGGTGCTCCGGCAGAGGGACCCCGTTTCCTAGAGGCTCAGTCAGATGGCTCCTTCCCTTTCTCGTCCTTCCCACCCTGAGCCCTCCCGGCCCAGCTGCCTCCTGCGCTGGGAGCGGGTGGTGTGCCCGGGGCCCTCGGAGGACCCCTCGGCTTCCTGTGCCCACGTCGCCTGGGGAGAGCCAGGCCCAGGGCGCTGGGCTCCGGGCAGACTGTGCAGGGGGTTCGAGAGCCCTCGTCCCGCATGGGAGCTGGGGGGGGGGGGGGTACTGCTAGCACCACAGCCCGGGGCCTGGAGGGGTGGCCCTCCCGCGTCCGGCCTGGGACCCCGCAGCCCCTGTGGGTGGGTGTGGGCGTCTCCTCTGATTCCCTTCCCATGGATGAAGGGCTGGGGCTGGGGCCGGGCCCACCGCACCCCCACCGGCCCTGCCCGGTGTGGGGGACACTCCAGCGGCCCTCCCTGCTGAGTCCTGGGGTCCCACTTGTTCTAATTCTCAGGTCCGGGCACCTGGGCGGGCGGGGGGGGGGGGGGGGCACAGGCGCCTTCTCCGGGGAGACCTGGCTGCTGGCCTGGGCCTCAGCCACCTGGAGCCCAGCCCGGGCGCCCTCTGTGCCCACAGCGGGCACAGGACCTCCCACCCTCCTCACCCAGCCCTGGACAGACGAGTCCGACCCCTGAGGAAGGCCAGGGAGGGAGAGGGAAGGTCAGGGGGAGGGGGAAGGTCAGGGGGAGAGAGAAGGTCAGGGAAGGTCAGGGGGACAGGGAAGGTCAGGGGGAGAGGGAAGGTCAGGGGGACAGGGAAGGTCAGGGGGAGAGGGAAGGTCAGGGAGAGAGGGAAGGTCAGGGGGAGAGGGAAGGTCAGGGGAGGTCAGGGGACAGGGAAGGTCAGGGAGAGAGAGAAGGTCAGGGGGAGAGGGGAGGTCAGGGGGAGAGGGAAGGTCAGGGGGAGAGGGGAGGTCAGGGGGAGAGGGGAGGTCAGGGGGAGAGAGAAGGTCAGGGGAGGTCAGGGGACAGGGAAGGTCAGGGAGAGAGAGAAGGTCAGGGGGAGAGGGGAGGTCAGGGGGAGAGGGAAGGTCAGGGGGAGAGGGAAGGTCAGGGGGAGGGAGAAGGTCAGGGGGACAGGGAAGGTCAGGGGACGGGGGAAGGTCAGGGGGAGAGGGAAGGTCAGGGGGAGGGAGAAGGTCAGGGGGACAGGGAAGGTCAGGGGACGGGGGAAGGTCAGGGGGAGAGGGAAGGTCAGGGGGAGAGGGAAGGTCAGGGGGAGAGAGAAGGTCAGGGAAGGTCAGGGGGACAGGGAAGGTCAGGGAGAGAGGGAAGGTCAGGGGGACAGGGAAGGTCAGGGGGAGAGGGAAGGTCAGGGGGACAGGGAAGGTCAGGGGGAGAGGGAAGGTCAGGGGGAGAGGGAAGGTCAGGGGGTCAGGGAAGGTCAGGGGGAGAGGGAAGGTCAGGGGAGGTCAGGGGACAGGGAAGGTCAGGGAGAGAGAGAAGGTCAGGGGGAGAGGGAAGGTCAGGGGGAGAGGGAAGGTCAGGGGGAGAGGGAAGGTCAGGGGGAGAGGGAAGGTCAGGGGGACAGGGAAGGTCAGGGGGAGAGGGAAGGTCAGGGGGAGAGGGAAGGTCAGGGGGAGAGGGAAGGTCAGGGAGAGAGGGAAGGTCAGGGGGAGAGGGAAGGTCAGGGGAGGTCAGGGGACAGGGAAGGTCAGGGAGAGAGAGAAGGTCAGGGGGAGAGGGGAGGTCAGGGGGAGAGGGAAGGTCAGGGGGAGAGGGGAGGTCAGGGGGAGAGAGAAGGTCAGGGGAGGTCAGGGGACAGGGAAGGTCAGGGAGAGAGAGAAGGTCAGGGGGAGAGGGGAGGTCAGGGGGAGAGGGAAGGTCAGGGGGAGAGGGGAGGTCAGGGAGAGAGAGAAGGTCAGGGGGAGAGGGGAGGTCAGGGGAGGTCAGGGGACAGGGAAGGTCAGGGAGAGAGAGAAGGTCAGGGGGAGAGGGGAGGTCAGGGGGAGAGAGAAGGTCAGGGGGAGAGGGAAGGTCAGGGGGACAGGGGAGGTCATGAAGGGACAGTGACAGGCAGGCAGAGCTTGGGGCCCTCAGATTCTGGTCTTGGCAGTGTCCTTGGGCCATGTGGACTGACCCCCAGCCCGAACCTGAGCCCGGAGCAAAGGGCTGCCCAAGGTCCCAGAGTGGTCAGGGTGCAGGGGGGGGTGGCCGGGGTGCAGGGGGGGGGGTGGCCGGGGTGCAGAGGTTGGTGGCCGGGGTGCAGGGGGGTGGTGGCCGGGGTGCAGGGGGGGGTGGCCGGGGTGCAGAGGGTGGTGGCCGGGAGGGGGAAGGGGTGGCTGCGGTGTGGGAGGGGCGGCCAGGGTGCAGGGGGGTGGTGGCCGGGGTGCAGGGGGTGGTGGCTGGGGTGCAGGGGGTGGTGGCCGGGGTGCAGGGGGTGGTGGCCGGGAGGGGGAAGGGCGGCCGGGGGAAGGAAAGTGGGGGGTGGTGGGGTGACAGGCCCAGTTTGAAGTCGGGGTGGCCGGGGTGCGGGAAGGGGGTAGGGGTGGCCGGGGTGGGGGTGGGGTGGCCGGGGTGCAGGAGGTGGTGACCGGGGTGTGGGGGGGTAGGTTGGGGGGGGTGACAGGCCCAGTTTGAAGTCGGGGCAGCGGGGCTGGGAGAACAAACGCTGGGGCTGCAGCTGGCAGGTTGCGGGGTGCCGGCTCTGTTTTCCACAAACACAGATGGGCCGGGAGGGGGGCCGGGAGGGGGACGGAGGGGGCCGGGGGGGGGCCGGAGGGGGGCCGGGGGGAGGCCGGAGGGGGACGGAGGGGGGTGGGGGGAGGACGGAGGGGGGCCGGAGGGGGACGGAGGGGGGCCGGAGGGGGCGGAGGGGGGCCGGAGGGGGCCGGAGGGGGGCCGGGAGGGGGACGGAGGGGGGGCCCGGAGGGGGCCGGAGGGGGCCGGAGGGGGGCCCGGAGGGGGCCGGAGGGGGCCGGAGGGGGGCCGGGAGGGGGCCGGAGGGGGCCGGAGGGGGCCGGGAGGGGGCCGGAGGGGGGCCGGAAGGGGGCCCGGAGGGGGCCGGGAGGGGGACGGAGGGGGGCCGGAGGGGCCGGAGGGGGGCCGGAGGGGGCCGGAGGGGGGCGGAGGGGGGCCGGAGGGGGCCGGAGGGGGCCGGAGGGGGGGCGGAGGGGGCCGGAGGGGGCCGGAGGGGGGGCGGAGGGGGGCCGGAGGGGGCCGGAGGGGGGCGGAGGGGGGCCGGAGGGGGCCGGAGGGGGGCCTGAGGGGGCCGGAGGGGGCGGAGGGGGGCCGGAGGGGGCCGGAGGGGGGCCGGAGGGGGCGGAGGGGGCCGGAGGGGGCCGGAGGGGGGCGGAGGGGGGCCGGAGGGGGCCGGAGGGGGCCGGAGGGGGGCGGAGGGGGCCGGAGGGGGCCGGAGGGGGCGGAGGGGGACGGAGGGGGGCGGAGGGGGGCGGGAGGGGGGCCCGGAGGGGGACGGAGGGGGGCCGGGAGGGGGACGGAGGGGGGCCCGGAGGGGGCCGGAGGGGGGCCGGGAGGGGGACGAAGGGGGCCGGAGGGGGGCTGGGGGGGGCCGGAGGGGGGCCGGGAGGGGGGCCGGAGGGGGGCCGGAGGGGGCCGGAAGGGGGCCGGAGGGGGCCGGAGGGGGGCCGGAGGGGGCCGGGAGGGGGCCGGAGGGGACGGAGGGGGGCCGGAGGGGGCCGGAGGGGGCCGGGGGGGGGCCGGAGGGGGCTGGAAGGGGCCGGAGGGGGCCGGAGGGGGGCTGGAGGGGGGCCGGCGGAATGTTGCCCGTTCTGATGGCTCAGCTGCACATGGGGCCAGCCGGGATCAGGCCTGGGGTCCCTCGAGGCCAGGGATGGGGGCTGCACCGAGGCACGAGGCCGAGCACCCCAGGGTGTGGGGGGAGCAGGAGGGCGCAGGGGGCCGCGGGGAGACCCTGCCCGGGTTCCTGAGCGGCAGCCGAGGGGGTGGGCCGGCCCCCCGGACCCGCCCCACATTCTTCCTGGAGGAACCTCTGGCCTCTGCCTCCCCACCGGGCCAGGCCTGGGGCAGCACTGACCCCGCTGAGGCCTCCTCGCTGGGGTCTGGCCCCGCACGTGGCCTCGGCTGGAGCCGGGAGGCCGCACAGACTGGGGGGACGGCCCGGCAGACGGGGCCTGTGCTCGGCCGGCCTCCTGCCTCAGTTTCCCAGCGGTGACGTGGGGGCGCTGGAGGAATCGCCCCTAAGGACTTCCTGTCCCTGGTTCTGGGGGCTCGGGGGCTTTTCCAGGATGTGGGGGACCGGCCCGCTGGCAGGGCTTCCCGGAGGCCTGAGCCCAGGAGGCAGGGGGCTGGCACCGCCACCCCGTCTCCTTCCTAAACCTGAGCCCCTGGAGGCGGGCAGGAGCGCCCCCCGCCGGGCAAAGGGGGCCCCGTGAGGACAGTCCCAGGACCGCCCGCCCGCCCAGCCCACAGGAATCCCGCAAAAGCGGGGCTCTGGCGCCCTCTGCTGGTCACACCGGGAAATGGCCGCTCCGGCCACCTTGTCCACGTGGACGGGTGCCCACCGCCCAGAACCCCCTCCCGGGGGCCGGGCCTGCCCGGGGCGGGGACAGACGCCCGAGTGGGGACGCCTCGCTGGACACGGGTGCCGGCCAGGGTGCAGCCTGTGTCCTGCCGGGGCCCTTCCCCAGCAGCCAGGCCCCTGGTTCCCAGTCCCACTCCCATTCCCAGGCGGCCCACCGGGCACTGGGCCCTCAGGGGCAGGGGCCCCGCATGGCATCCCCACACTGACACCCCCCCCCCCCGTGCCCCCAGGGCTGTTCAGGCCGGAGAGCAGAGAGGACGGTAAATATTCACCCCAACAGGAGGAGGCAAACACTGCCCCCAGCCAGGGGCAGGGGCCGCTCACGCCAGCCGGCTGGCCGGCCGGCCGGGTGCAGGCAATCTGGGGGGCCTGCCTGGAGGCGGCGCACTGGGCACCAGAGCAGCAGCCGTCCTGGCCCTGGCATAGTGTCCCCATGGGAGCTCGCGGGCCGTGTGGGACGGTGGGCCTGTGAGGGGCCTCTGGGACCAGCTGCTCCTCGGTCCCGGCTCCAGGTGGCACGTGGGCCTGGAGGCCTTGACCCCGCAGCCAGCCCCACGGGCCCTGGAGGCGGGGCTGCAGGGCACGAGAGGCTGTTGCCCAGTTCCCAGAAGGGCAGGCACAGGCCTGGGCAGATGGCAAGGCCAAGGCCCATGAGCCTGGCACCTGCCGGGCTGCTCGGAGCCCAGGGTCTGACCCCAGCTCTGCCGCCAGGACCGCGTCCATGCTGGGAGCACGGGGACACCCCACCCCGTGTTTTCAAGAGCAGCCAGGGGGCCCAGGGCCTGGAGGAGCGGCCAGGCTGGAGGGTCACCCCTAGGGCCTTCTGTCTCTGATTCTGGGGGCTCGGGAAGGTCAGATTCTCACCGGTGCTTTCCCAGGAGGGGAGGGGGCATGGCCGGCCCAGCCTGGGGACCGAGGACCGCGGCCCAGCACAGCCCCGATCCTGGGTGTCAGCCCCCTGCCCTGCGGGGTGACCCCTCTCCGGACGCCATGGGCCCATTGCTCAGAGTCCCGCCAGGAGCACAGGCTGTGTGCCCTGCACCCCAGAGGGGTCCGGCTCCCCTCCTGGGAGGCCCCTTCCCACCCCGCAGCGCCCGCCCCGCCTGCCAGGCTCACGTACCTCAGCTCCCTCAGGACACCCCTGCCTGGCGACTCCCGTGAGCAAGTCCTGGGTCCCAGCCACCACCACCACCTCCTCTTCCGGGTCCACTGTCTGCCGGCCGCCCCCTGCCCGGCCCCGGCCCCCACTCCAGGGCGGGGCCAGCGGGGGGCAGTGCCGTGCCTCTGGGGGTGTCTATGTGGGGAGGAGGGTCCGGGAGGGAGCCTCGGGGCTGTGGGGAGGACCGCGGGGTGGGGGCGGGGGCTGGGCCCCCACCACGAGGGTCTGGTGCGGCCGGCGTGGGCGGGTCCTCGGGGAGGGCACCCATTGGCTTGGCCCAGTGGCCGGCAGGCTGGCCAGGCCTCGGTACAGTCAGGTCACCGGCTGACCTCCCAGGCCACGGGCACCCCGGCTCCTGGCACACCCCGCAGTGGCCGAGGGCGTGCCCGGTGCAGCTGCCCGGGCTGCATGGGTGCTGAGGGGGGTAAAGGCCTGGACCTGGAGGGACCTGGGGGCACTTCTGAGGGTGATGGCCAGCGTGGGGCGGGGAACGTGGCTGCATGGTGGGAGGAGCGGTGGAGGGGGTGGTCGGGCCTCATCCCGGGCTGGGGCTGGGGCTGGGGCTGGGGCTGGGGCTGGGGCTGAGTCTGGGGCTGAGTCTGGGGGCTGGGGCAGGGGGCTAGGGCTAGGGCTGGGGCTGGGGCCTGGGGGCTGGGGGCTGGGGCTGGGGCTGGGGCTGGGGCTGGGGCTGGGGCTGGGGCTGAGTCTGGGGGCTGGGGCAGGGGGCTGGGGCTGGGGCTGGGGCTGGGGCTGGGGGCTGGGGGCTGGGGCTGGGGCTGGGGCTGGGGGCTGGGGCTGGGGCTGGGGCTGGGGCTGGGGGCTGGGGCTGGGGCTGGGGCTGGGGCTGGGGCTGGGGCTGGGCTGGGGCTGGGGGCTGGGGCTGGGGTTGGGGCTGGGGCTGGGGCTGGGGGTGGGGCTGGGGGTGGGGCTGGGGGTGGGGCTGGGGCTGGGGGCTGGGTCTAGGGGTGGGTCTGGGGGTGGGTCTGGGGCTGGGGCCTGGGGGGGTGGGGCCTAGGGGCTGGGGCTGTTGCTGGGGGCTGGGGCGGGGGCTGGGGCCTGAGGGGGCGAGGCCTAGGGGCAGGGTGCTGGGGCTGGGGCTGGGGGCTGGGGCTGGGGCTGGGGCCTGGGGGGGCGGGGCCTAGGGGCAGGGGGCTGGGGGGCTGGGGCTGGGGGCTGGGGGGCTGAGGCTGGGGCTGGGGGCTGGGGGGCTGAGGCTGGGGGCAGGGGGCTGGGGCTGGGGCTGGGGGGGCACACAGCCCAATGCCCAGAGCGGGGCATCCCAGTCTGTCTGCTGACTCAGGGTGCTTCGCTCCTGCATCCCCAGGCCCCGGGGTTCCTCCTTTGAGGCCTGGGCTGGGGTCCCCCGAGCTGGGTGGTGAGGGTGGGAGAAAGGCCCCATGTGGGCAGCATCTCATGCCCCCTCCCCTCTGGGCCCAGCCTCTTCCCTGCAGGGCCCCTCAGGAACGGCCCGGAAACGGGCTTCTTGGGCTGAGGGCGGGAACAATCTCTGAATGAACGGCCCCATCTGTTTCCCCCAAAACCCTGGGGCCCCAGCCGGGCCCCTTCTCTGTCCCATCCCGAAGCCGTGGGGCCCGGGGCCCCCAGGGATCAGGCCAGGCCAGGGGGCTGCTGCCCCTGGGGGACAGGACGGCTGCCCAGGCTCCCGCTGAGCGGGGAGAAGCTCAGAGGGGCCGAGGCAGAGAGAACAGAGAAGGGGACGCAGGGTGCCACTCGGCAGCCCTGGCCAAGGGGGTGGCCCCTGAGCCCTGCCACGCCCCCGCCCCCTCCCGCCCACACCGCACAGACCACACACACAAGGCTGGTTCAGGGTTTATTGGGCCAGGGGGGCGGGGCGGCCAGGCGGGAGCGGCCAGGCTGGGGGGGTGGGGGTGCCGGGCGGCTAGTTGCAGTAATTCTCCAGCTGGTAGAGCGAGCAGATGCTGGTGCAGCACTGGTCCACAATGCCCCGCTTCTGCGCCAGCGCCAGCGCCTGCAGGTCGCCCGTGCCCAGCTCCCCCTCGCCCCCTGCCGGGAGAGACAGGGAGGGGCGTCAGGGCCGCCCGGGACCCCACCCGGCCCGGCCCACAGCCCTGGGCGAGGGACCTGCTGCCGGGCAGTCCCTGCCCCCACTCCCAGCCCCACAGCCTGCCCCGCTCCCAGGGCATTGCCAGGACCTGACCCGGAGGCGACAGCTGTCGCCTCCGTCAGAGGCACGGGGAGCGGGCGGGGGTGTCGGAGGGGTGGACGGCGGGAGGGGACGGGCTCTCCCTCGGGGTCACCCACTCTCTGCCCCTGGAGCACTGACCAGGTGTGACCGAGGCCCGTCCTCCCCTTTCGGACTCCCACCGGCTTCCCGGCCAGCACGGGGCAGGGAGGGGTGGGGGTGAGGGGGTCGGGCAGGGGCTTACCGGCCAGGTGGGGTGAGGGTGAGGGTCAGAATGGGGGTGAGGGGGTGATGGGGGGCGGGCAGGGCCTTACCCTGCAGGCCAGGGTGGGGGTGAGGGGTGAGGTCAGGATGGGGTGAGAGGGTGGGATGGGGTGATGGGGGCACAAGGGCTCACCCTGCAGCTCGGGCAGCGCCCTGCGGTCCTTGGGCGTGTAGAAGAAGCCCCGCTCCCCGCACACCAGGTACAGCGCCTCCACCAGGTGGGAGCCGCACAGGTGCTGGTTGACGAAGGCCTGGGCCGGGGCGGGCGCCCAGAGGGCCAGCAGGGCCAGCAGGGGCAGGAGGCGCGTCCACAGGGCCATGGCGGCGTCGGGGGCTGGAGCGGGCGGGGCGATGCAGTGAGGGCCCTTTAGGTGTGACCGAGGCCCGTCCCCGGGGGTGCCCGTCCCCGGGGGTGCCCGCCCCTGCTCGCCCTCGTGCTCGCCCTCGGGGCCCTGAGGGCCTGTCCCGTCCGCGGCCCCTCCCGGGGGGCAGCCCTCCCTGCAGCCCGGAGTCCGGACCGACCTGCTCGCTGGGCCTGGGGTGCAGAGGGTCCGGGTCCGGGTCAGCGCTGGGGGCTGCTGGGCACGGCCTGCTTTATACCCCGGCCGGCGGGCGCCCCGGGGGGCGAGGGTGGCAGATGGCCCCGGGCCTGAGGCTGCACTTTCCGGGCCATTTGCCCCGCGGGCGGGCGAGCTGGGTGCGCAGGAGGCCGCCCTGGTCGTCAGCACCTCGGGGGCCGCGGTCATTAAGGCCTTAACGAGGGGCCTGATGGCCGTGTCCCCGCTCGGAGGCGAGTCCCCGCCCCGCCTCCCGGGCCAGGCCCTGTTTCCACATCAGTCCAGGGGGCCGGGGGGGGGGGCGCACGGGGGTCCTTCCTGCCCAGCCCTGAGCCCGCTCCTGTCCGCCCTCCCGGCCCCGGGGGGTCCGGCTGCAGGGCCGGACGGGAAGGGGCAGCTCTGCTCTGGGCCCAGCTGCCCTGCACGGGGGCTCCCCACTGCCCCGGCTCCCGGGTGCTGGGGGGGGGGGGTGGGCCCTGGACGTGGGGACCAGCGGCCACGAGCCCCAGGCTGGTCGGTCCCTCAGCTTCACTGGGGGCGGGGGCGGGGGCAGCTCCCATCTGCGCTCTGGCCACAGGACTCCGTGGTGGGGCTCAAACACATCCCCTCTCTGCTCCCAGCCTCTTCCCGAAGCCCCTGCCGCCCGCCCACATTGCTCCCCCCCACAATGACGCCGCTAGGCCTGGCCCTCACCCCTTCGTCCCTCGTCGGTCCCGCAGGCCGAACTCCATGGTGCCCCCGCCCTGACCTACCCCCCCCCCCCGGCTGCCTCTAACCCTCCCTGGGCACCAGGGTCTGGGGCCCCTCGCCCAGGTAGGAGGGAACCCCACCTTCCCGGACATCACCGTGCCCACGGCCTCCGGGGCCCCCTGGCCTCTGTGAACGGCCTGAGGGCCGAGGCTGGACGGGAGGCCGGGGGGGGGGGGGGACAGAGCCGGGGGTCAGTCAGGCCGGAGGGAGAGGCTGCTCACCAGCCCTTCCCAGGGTTCCTGGGGCTCAGAGCTGTCAGAGCGGCCCCGGCTGGGCCCCCTGGGCTGGAGGGAGCGGGTGCAGGCTGAGCAGCGGGGTGCTGGGAGTTGGGTGCTGGGAGGCAGGTGCTGGGAGGCAGGGTGCTGGGAGGCAGGGTGCTGGGAGGTGGGGTGCTGGGAGTTTGGGTGCTGGGAGGTGGGGTGCTGGGAGGCGGGGTGCTGGGAGTTGGGTGCTGGGAGGCAGGTGCTGGGAGGCAGGGTGCTGGGAGGCAGGGTGCTGGGAGGTGGGGTGCTGGGAGTTTGGGTGCTGGGAGGTGGGGTGCTGGGAGGCGGGGTGCTGGGAGGCAGGGTGCTGGGAGGCGGGGTGCTGGGAGTTGGGGTGCTGGGAGGCAGGGTGCTGGGAGGTGGGGTGCTGGGAGGTGGGGTGCTGGGAGGCGGGGTGCTGGGAGTTGGGGTGCTGGGAGGTGGGGTGCTGGGAGGCAGGGTGCTGGGAGTTGGGGTGCTGGGAGGTGGGGTGCTGGGAGGCAGGGTGCTGGGAGTTGGGGTGCTGGGAGGTGGGGTGCTGGGAGTTGGGTGCTGGGAGGCGGGTGCTGGGAGGTGGGGTGCTGGGAGGTGGGGTGCTGGGAGTTGGGTGCTGGGAGTTGGGTGCTGGGAGGCGGGTGCTGGGAGGCGGGGTGCTGGGAGGTGGGTGCTGGGACAGTTGGGGTGCTGGCAGGCGGGTGCTGGGGACACAGCTGATGGAGGGACAGGCTCAGTGAGGCTGGAAAGGAGGCTTTGCCTTGGGGACCTGACGGACAGGGTTTGCCGCCCTCGGTGTGGCCGGGGTTGGGGGCGCGAGGGGCCGGAGAGGGGGCAGGCAGTCCCCTCAGGGGGGGAAGGAGCCCCGAGAAGCCGGGTGCTAGAGGGGTCGGAGGGCACTGACAGCCACCACCCACTCTCCTCCCCCCTGCGGGGAGACCCCGGCCAGAGAGCCCCCCGGGAACAGGGCAGATGGGGGAGCACCCAGCTCCTGCTCTGGGTGGGGGGTGCAGGGGTCAGAGGCAGCCATGCCAGCCTGCTCCCCCGGGCTGGCCCCCCCCGAACCCCATCCTCCCCCACGTGGACATAGACACCCCCACCCCCACCCCCGCGATCGGCACAGCTGTGGCCTCCCCCCCCAGCCCCGGGCGGGCCCCCTCGAACCCCATCCTCCCCCACGTGGACATAGACACCCCCACCCCCACCCCCGCGATCGGCACAGCTGTGGCCTCCCCCCCCCCCAGCCCCGGGCGGGCCCCCCCGAACCCCATCCTCCCCCACGTGGACATAGACACCCCCACCCCCACCCCCGCGATCGGCACAGCTGTGGCCTCCCCCCCAGCCCCGGGCGGGCCCCCGGTCCTCTGGAGCTGCTGGCTCAGGTCGCGGCCCGGGAGCCCCGTGCCGGCCCGGGCTCCCCTGGAGGCCTCCCTGGAGGAGGCGGCAGGAGGCCTCTGAGCAAGGCTGAGGGCGCACTGGGCCCGGGGACAAGGACTCGGACCCAGGCTGGCACAGGCTTCTTCCTTTTATTCAGGTTGTGAGAGGGCAGCACACAGCATGGGGGCACACAGTGTGGGGGGCACACAGTGTGGGGGGCACACAGCATGGCGGGCAGCCAGTCAGGACAAGGACATCACAGGCAGAGCTGGGAGGCACGGTGGGGGCTGGCGAGGTGCCCTGGGCAGGCAGGGTCTCTGGAGAGCTCACAGGGACAGGGGCAGGGGCAGGGGCAGGGGCTGGGGCAGGGGCCGGGGCAGGGGCAGGGGCCGGGGCTGGGGCTGGGCAGGGGCAGGGGCAGGGGCAGGGGCCAGGGCCGGGGCCGGGGCCGGGGCAGGGGCAGGGGCAGGGGCAGGGGCTGGGGCAGGGGCAGGGGCCGGGGCAGGGGCAGGGGCAGGGGCAGGGGCTGGGCAGGGGCAGGGGCAGGGGCAGGGGCAGGGGCAGGGGCAGGGGCAGGGGCAGGGGCAGGGGCAGGGGCAGGGGCAGGGGCAGGGGCAGGGGCAGGGGCAGGGGCAGGGGCAGGGGCAGGGGCAGGGGCCGGGGCTGGGGCTGGGGCAGGGGCAGGGGCCGGGGCAGGGGCAGGGGCCGGGGCAGGGAGGCCAGGGAGGCCAGGGAGGCCGGGGGCCCAGAGGGTGGGGAGCGCCCAGCCCAGCCTGCCGGGCACAGGGCGTGGGCCGCGGCCTCAGCCGAGGGCGCTGAGTGCGTGGGCGAGGCCGTGCAGCTCGTCCTGGACGCCCTCCAGCGCCTGGCGGACGGCCCGCGGGCTGTCCAGCACGTCGATGGCCTGCGTGTACGGGTCGAACTTCACGGAGAAGGGGCGCTGGATGCGGGAGGCGTAGCTCCTGGGGGCGGGCGGGCACCTCAGTCTCTGGGGGACTCGGGGCCCGGGGGGGGGGGACTCGGGGCCCGGGGGGGGGACTCGGGGCCTGGGTCAGGGAGGGAGACTCGGACACCAGTGGTGGGGAGGAGGAGCTGGGGCACGTGGGCTGGGTCTCGGCCTCTGGGACACCCGGTCCCTCTGGCTGCTCCTCAGGGCCCCGCTCAGCCAGTCCTCCTCCAGGGAGCCTTCCCAGACTGCGCCCTGGAGCGTCCCAGTGAAGCCTCGGTGCTGAGCCTGTGTGGGGGCTCCAACCCCCTCCCCCCTCGCTGGCGCACAGCTCCCGGCCTCAGCGGAGCCGGCCGTTCCCAGGATAAAGTCAGACTCTGCCCAGCTCCCACGGCCACCCCCCCAGACCCCGGGCCCCCAGGCCCTGGGCCCCCCAGGCCCCAGACCCCCCAGGCCCCAGACCCCCCAGGCCCCCAGGCACCAGGCCCCAGACCCCCCAGGCTCCCTAGGCCCCCGGGCCCCCCAGGTCCCTGGGCCCCCCAGAACCCCTAGTCCCCCCAGAACCCCCAGCCCTCCTGTGCACCCTCCTGTGCACCCTCCTCACGGCCCCCGCGGCTCAGAGGGCGGAGCTGGGGGCGCCCACACCTCCTCTTACAAAACCAGACTCCGCCTCCCGGGAGTGAGGGGGTGGGGGGCCCAGCCTCCGGCCTCCCCTCCCCAGGCTTTGGGGTGCTGCTGTGGGCGGTGCCGCCACGGAGGGCCCGTGTTCTCCCTGTGACGCGGCTCCCGTCGGCCCGGAGCCGCCCACCTGAGCTTGTCCTTGGCGTCGCTGAAGCTCTCGGACACGAAGTACACGGGCTGGTAGGTCTGGTCCTGGTAGGGCTGCAGGGCGGCCGCGTCCGGATCGAAGGCCCGGATCTCGGGCTCCTCCGAGAGGGCGTGCTGGGGGGGGGGGGGTCACCGTCACAGGACCCCCTGCCCGGCCCCGGGGAGCTGACCTGGGCGGCCAACCCCCCAGCCCCCCGAGGCCTGAGCACGCGGGCAGGACAGGCAGGGACCCATGCTCTCGGCGTCCCCGGGAGGGCTCCCCCGGAGGCTGGGCCGCGCTGCCCCCCCCCGGCACCCCGACTCTGGGCCCCCCGGGAGGGCTCCCCAGGAGGCTGGGCCGCGCTGCCCCCCCCCCCCGGCACCCCGACTCTGGGCCCCAGGAGCTCACCAGGAGCTCCCCGTAGGAGGACAGCAGCCCGGCACCGTAGGCCTTCACCTCCCCATTCTGCTTGCACAGCCCGAACTCCACGGTGAACCAGTACAGCTGCGGGGCCAAAGGTCAGCGAGGCGCCCCCCGGACCCCACCGCCAGGCAGCCCCCCACTGCCTGCCTGGACCCCACCACCAAGCAGCCCCCCACAACCCCCCCAGACCTCACCCGCCAGGCAGGTCAGCCCCCACTGCCCGCCTCAGACCCCCACCCACCTGGCAGCCCCCCACTGCCTGCCTGGACCCCACCACCAAGCAACCCCCCACTGCCTGCTCTGGACCCCCAACCACCAGGCAGGTCAGTGAGACCCACCACTGCCCCCCCTGAACCCCACCCACCAGGCAGGTCAGCGAGATGGCCCCCCACTGCCCCCCTGGTCCCCACCCACCAGGCAGCTCAGGGCAGCCCCGTGTGGGGGTGAGCCCCTGGGGCAGAGACAGACCTCAGTCCAGCAGAGGCCCTGCCTGCACCCAGGGGTCCTGAGCCCACGCCCTGGCCTGCGGGGAGGGCACCCACCGTGGACAGCTTCTCGATCTCCTCGTCCGAAACCCCCAAGGACGCCAGGCCGATGTCCTGTGGGGAGGGGGCAGGAGGCTGACGGGGCCGGGGGCTCGGGCCATCGCCTGGGCGCCCGCAGGAGGTGAGGGCTCTGGGGGCTGGGGGCAGCCCCACAGGGGCCTGGGCTGGGAAAACCGAGGTCCCAGGACGGCGGCTGCTGTTCCCGGGAGAGCCAGCAGGTGGCAGCGAAGGCCATGGGCGTCGCCCAGCTGGTCCTGGGCTCCCTGACCCAGGCTGCCTCTTGGCAAAGGGGATGTGGTCCTTTGTATCAGGTGGCCAGCGTTTCCCTGACGGCCCCTGAACCCGGGCGGCCCAGCCCCGGCCTGCCCCCCGCTGACCGGTCCCGGCCCAGCCTGCAGACCCACCTGGGAGAACTGGGCGAAGGTCCGGTCGGCCAGCATGGGCACGTGCCCCAGCAGCTCATGGCAGCAGTCCCTGGGCGTGTGGGGAGAGGGGCGGTGGGCGGGCCGGTCTGCCTCCGGCTGGAGGACCCCCGCCCCGGCCCCGGCCCCGGGCGGACACTCACGGCTCCGGCGAGTGCATGGGTGAGGACGCATGCCGGACGTACTGGGTGCACTGGAACACGCGGAAGGCCAGGCTGGCCAGGAAGTCCCGGGCAGACAGCAGGCCGGCCACCGGCCGCAGCTGGAAGCCGGTCCGCTCTGCGAGGACTGGGCTGTCAGGGCTCCGAGAGCGGGGAAGGGGGGCTGGTGGTTCTAGGGGTTCCCACTGCACCCCCAGACCCTCCCACTGGACCCCCAGACCCTCCCACTGAACCCCCAGACCCTCCTACTGAACCCCCCAGGCCCTCCCACTGGACCCCCAGACCCTCCCACTGCACCCCCAGGCCCTCCCACTGAACCCCCAGACCCTACCACTGCACCACCAGGCCCTCCCACTGCACCTCCAGGCCCTCCCACTGCACCACCAGGCCCTCCCACTGCACCACCAGGCCCTCCCACTGCACCCCCAGGCCCTCCCACTGAACCCCCAGGCCCTCCCACTGAACCCCCAGACCCTCCCACTGCACCTCCAGGCCCTCCCACTGCACCACCAGGCCCTCCCACTGCACCACCAGGCCCTCCCACTGAACCCCCAGACCCTCCCACTGCACCCCCAGGCCCTCCCACTGAACCCCCAGACCCTACCACTGCACCACCAGGCCCTCCCACTGCACCCCCAGGCCCTCCCACTGCACCACCAGGCCCTCCCACTGCACCACCAGGCCCTCCCACTGCACCCCCAGGCCCTCCCACTGAACCCCCAGACCCTCCCACTGCACCTCCAGGCCCTCCCACTGCACCACCAGGCCCTCCCACTGCACCACCAGGCCCTCCCACTGAACCCCCAGACCCTACCACTGCACCACCAGGCCCTCTCACTGCACCTCCAGGCCCTCCCACTGCACCACCAGGCCCTCCCACTGCACCACCAGGCCCTCCCACTGCACCCCCAGGCCCTCCCACTGCACCCCCAGGCCCTCCCACTGAACCCCCAGGCCCTCCCACTGAACCCCCAGGCCCTCCCACTGCACCTCCAGGCCCTCCCACTGCACCCCCACGCCCTCCCACTGCACCCCTGGTTCTTCCCACAGCCCTCTGTCTCCCTCTCCCCGTCCCCACCCCCAGCTCTCTGCCCCCTCCCCCTGGGCAGCGCCCCTTCCCCCTCCCGTCAGCACTCCCCCGCGGCACGCACCCTTGAGGAAGCGGGAGACGGCCTCCAGCTGGGGGATGCTGTCCTCCTGGTACCCACAGAAGCGCTCCAGCAGCTCGAAGGCCTCCAGGTGCTCACGGCAGGCGTGCGTGGCGTACAGGCCCTTCAGGGTGGTGTACACGGCCTTCCTGCGGGCGGCGGCCGGCGGGCGGGTGGCGGGCGGTCAGCGGGGACTCAGGCCTGGCCCGGCGCCCTGGTCCCTACCCTGAGCAGCCCCCCCCCCCGGCCTCTCCTCGGTCCTGGGGGAACCTCACCCTGGTTTGGGAGCCCCATGGGGGGCAGCCCTCAGCTCCCCAGGCCCCACCATGGGGGCTGCGGCAGTCCCTCCACTGGCCTGGGTCTGCCCTGCTGGAGGCCACTGCCCTCGGACCCGGACTCAGGGGGCAGCCCAGGCCCTCCTGCCCCGCCCCGCCCTGCAGGGCCTCACCAGGTGGCGATCTCCTCGGCCGTGTACTCCACGTGGGGAATGGGGTCGCCGCTGTGAAAGGATGGTGGGCGGTCAGGGGCCCTGTGGACGGGGAGGGGCTGGGAGGACTGAGGGGGACACCTGGCAGCTCTGTGCCACGTGGGCTTGGCTGTGACTTGAGGACCCTCCCAGGGGCAGTGGGGGAGGCGGTGGTGACCAGGACGCCCCTCCCCGGCTCCAGAAGGTCTAGGGTGGGTTGTGATAGGCGGATCAGGTAGGGGGCAGGGCTGGGGGCAGGGGGCGGGATGGAGGGACAGGGCGGGGGGGGCAGGGGCAGGGCAGGACAGGGGGGCCAGGGGCAGGGGCAGGCCGGGGGGAAGGGGGCAGGGTCAGGGCGGGGGGTGGGGGGTGGGGGCCAGGAGGGGCGAGGGGGCAGGGGCAGGGCAGGGCAGGGGGGCAGGGGCAGGGGCAGGGCGGGGGGTGGGGGGTGGGGGCCAGGAGGGGCGGGGGGACAGGGGCAGGGCAGGAGGTGGAGGGGCAGGGGGCAGAGGGCAGGGGGGCAGGGGCAGGCCGGGGGGCGGGGGCGGGGTGGGGTCTCACTGGCGGTACTGGAAGGCGATGTCAGCGATCTGCCTCCGGCGCTGGCGGTACACCTGGTCTGAGAAGCCCTGGAGGTGGAGGGGCCCTCAGGAAGCGCCCGGCCCTGCCCACGCCCGGGGGGGCCCCGGGGCCACCCTGCTCGGAGCCGGTCACCCCCAGGGTCGGCCCGGGGTCCCGCCCGCCACCCCGGCCACAGGGCGGGGACATGGACGGCTCACCGGATGGTCCAGGTCCAGCTCGGGGTCGAACTTGGTGACCAGGTGGTGGCACTTGTCCAGCTCAGACACCTTCCTCGGAAACCACAGGGCTGCGTGCGGGCAGACGGACGGAGGGCCGTGAGCCGTGGGCCTGGGGGAGTGTGGCCCTTCCCGGACGGCGGGGGGTGGGGGGGGAGAACAGGGCCCAGAGCAGCAGGGAGCGAGCCCTCTGGCCACGCCCCCTCGGAGCCCTGCACCCCGTGTGTGGGGGTCAGCTGCCCTCGGGGTCCCGGCCGCCCTCGGGGTCACGCTGCCCTCGGGGTCCCGGCCGCCCTCGGGGTCACACTGCCCTCGGGGTCACACTGCTCTCGGGGTCACACTGCTTTTGGGGTCACACTGCTCTCGGGGTCCCGCTGCCCTCGGGGTCCCGGCCGCCCTTGGGGTCCCGGCCGCCCTCGGGGTCCCGGCTGCTCTCGGGGTCCCGGCTGCTCTCGGGGTCCCGGCCGCCCTCGGGGTCCCGCTGCTCTCGGGGTCCTGGCTGCTCTCGGGGTCCCGGCTGCTCTCGGGGTCCCGGCTGCTCTCGGGGTCCGGCCGCCCTCGGGGTCCCGGCTGCTCTCGGGGTCCCGGCTGCTCTCGGGGTCCCGCCCGCCCTCGGGGTCCCGCTGCCCTCGGGGTCACACTGCTCTCGGGGTCACACTGCCCTCGGGGTCCCGCTGCTCTCGGGGTCACACTGCCCTCGGGGTCCCGGCTGCTCTTGGGGTCCCGGCCGCCCTCGGGGTCCCGCTGCTCTCGGGGTCCCGGCTGCTCTTGGGGTCACACTGCTCTCGGGGTCACACTGCTCTCGGGGTCACACTGCCCTCGGGGTCCCGCTGCTCTCCGGCGGGCCGGCTCACCTCGCTCCCGGGGGCCCCGCACGTCCTCGGCCTCTCGGCGCAGGGAGCTGAGCAGGTGGGGCAGGGCGGCGGCGCCCACCTCGAAGCGGACGAAGCACTCCAGCGGGCGGGCGCCGCCCCGCGGCCTCTGAGCCGGCCGCGTCTCCAGGTGCAGGATCTGGGCCTCGAAGGTCTGGGGGCCGAGGGGGGGAGATGGAGAGGAGCCGGGGGCAGGGCCGTGGCGGGAAGCCGGGCATTGCCGCGTTTGTTAAGGTGACCAGACGTTCCGCTTTGGGCGGGACAGTCCTGATTTTTAACAATTTGTCCCACGTCCCATGAGGTTTTAAAAAAGTCCTGATTTTTCAAAAATCGGCCGGCGTGCTGCGGCCAGGAGGTCCCGCCTCCCTGACTGACTGACAGTCCCCGGGGCTGCAGGGGGCTGCACTGCCAGCTCGTTGCCCGGCAACCAGGGCGCCGGGTCTCCAGGGCCCTCGGGCCACACGGCCTCTCAGGAGCCGGACGCGGTCTGGCCGTAATGTCATTTGGGCGCCTGAGCCGGGGCCAGTCTCCTGCCGGCCCGCCCAGCCTGGCGTGGCCAGAGCAGCCGACACAGCCAGCCGCCACATCAGCCACGAGGGGGGGGCGGACGGGGGGACCCTGACCCCCAACAGCCGCTGGGAGCCACGTCCACACATCCACACGTGCAGGGCGGCGGGCGTGGGCGGTGGTGGGGGGCGTCAGGGCTGGGGGGCCTCATTGGGGTCCCCGAGAGCCTGAGCTGTGATGGGGGCTGTGGGGTCCCCCAAGGCTCCCCGTACCCTCTCCCCTGCCCCCGGGTGCCCACGGGGCCCCCGCCGCCACCCTCACCTCGAAGGCCTTGAGGGCGCGGGACAGGGGGGTGGCCTTGGCCCCCCGCAGGGTGAAGAGCAGGCTGAGCAGGGCCTTCCCGTCCCTCTGCACGCAGGCGCCGGCCCCCAGCGGCTCGGCCGGCTCCGAGGCCGCCACGGCCTCCGCCTTCTCCCGCTCCTTGCGTGCGTCCTCGATGAGGCTCTGCCTGCGGCCGATGAAGCGCGGGGACTGCGGGCGGACAGGGCGGCGGCCGCATGAGCGCCTGCTGTGTGCACCGGGACCCACGGCCGGCAGGGCCTCGGCCGGCCCCAGCGAGGGGGCGGAGAGCGGGGGACGGGGTCGGCAGGGGTCACCAGGCGCCGAGACGCCGCCTGCCTGTCCCCAGGCCTGACCCTAACTGGATTAGGTGGCAGGATGGACGGCGGCCAGAGCCTGAGTGGGAGGGGAGGCCAGCGGGGTGTCTGCGGGTGGGGAGCGCCCCCCCCACAGCCCCCAGGGCCTCTCCTCGGAGTGACCTTTGCTCCGGGTCCCTCCCAGGCTCTGCAGCCCAGGAACACCAGCCACACGCTGTCCCCTCCATCCGGACACGGGCGCCCGGTCCACAGCCTGACCAGAGGCGGCCAGCCCCGGCCAGCGTGTCTGAGGCCCCCAACAGAGGAGGAGCTGTCCCTCCATCCGGACTCGGGCGTCCGGTCCACAGCCTGACCCGGGGCGGCCAGCCCCGGCCAGCGTGTCTGAGGCCCCCAGAGCTGCGGGCCGCACCGAGGAGGAGCTGAACTCCAAGTAGGTGCGGGTGCCCTTGGAACGGGGGTGGGAGGGAGGGGGTCCCCGCTCTGGGTCCCCACGTGACCTCAGGGTGTGGACAGAGCCAGGGCCCGGCCTCCCCCGGGGACTCCCCCATGGGGGCCCCCCGAGAAGGGCCCCGGAGAAGGTGCCGGCACCTGAGCTCTCTGGAACGCAAACCCCGGTGTCACTCAGTGTCTAGACCGAAGCCCATTTTACAGGTGGGGGCCGGTCACTTCGGTTGTCCCCGAGGATGCACTGCAGACCCCTCTTTCGGGCCGGCCAGCCCCCCGCCCCCCGTCTCATGGAGGGGCCCACCGAGGGGTCTGCCTGGCACAAACTCCCTTCAACTCGGGGCTCCGGAGTGGCCATGGTGTGGGGACGGCCCCGGGGCTGTGGAGGGGGCTGGGGGGCACGGTGGACGGGCGAGGATGGTGGGACTCGCCCCAGAATCCAGGTCACCCCGCAGCTCAGACCACCATCCCCAGAGGCTGCACCCCGTGTGCCCAGCACCCCGCACCGTGAGCTGTGCGGGGCCTGGGACACCCTCGCACCCATGCTGACCCACCCGCCACCCAGCCAGCCTCACACACGCAGGCTCGGCCGCCCTGCAGCCTGGGCAGAGGCGGTGCCGAGGCCGGGACGCCACGCTGAGCCCAGGTCGAGCCCGGCGGGCACCGGGGCACCGGCCGCCCCTTACCATGATGGCCTCGGCCTGCTTGGCGTCCAGCTCGGAGACGGCCCTGCGGAAGCCCCTGGCCGGGGGCGCGGTGGTGCCGGGCGTGGGCATGGCGCTGGAGGTTCGGGGCTCTCTCCACGGCCCTCGGCCGGCCCGGCGGCCTCTTATAGGCTGAGCTGACGTCAGAGTTCCCCCGGGTCCCCCACCCCCACCTCCGGCTCATCCTCCCCGCCTGCTGCCATCGCCGGAGGGAGGCGAGAGCGGCTCTGTCCCATTAAATCTAATTGCCGCTCTGTCACCCACCCCGCAGCCGCCTCTGTCACCCACCCCGCAGCCGCCTCTCACCCACCCCGCAGCCGCCTCTGTCACCCACCCCGCAGCCGCCTCTCACCCACCCCGCAGCCGCCTCTCACCCACCCCACAGCCGCCTCTCACCCACCCCACAGCCGCCTCTCACCCACCCCACAGCCGCCTCTGTCACCCACCCCGCAGCCGCCTCTCACCCACCCCGCAGCCGCCTCTCACCCACCCCGCAGCCGCCTCTCACCCACCCCGCAGCCGCCTCTGTCACCCACCCCGCCGCCGCCTCTCTCACCCACCCCGCAGCCGCCTCTCACCCACCCCGCAGCCGCCTCTCACCCACCCCGCAGCCGCCTCTCACCCACCCGCAGCCGCCTCTCACCCACCCCGCAGCCGCCTCTCACCCACCCCGCAGCCGCCTCTCACCCACCCGCAGCCGCCTCTCACCCACCCCGCAGCCGCCTCTCACCCACCCCGCAGCCGCCTCTCACCCACCCCGCAGCCGCCTCTGTCACCCACCCCGCAGCCGCCTCTGTCACCCACCCCGCAGCCGCCTCTCACCCACCCCGCAGCCGCCTCTCACCCACCCCGCAGCCGCCTCTGTCACCCACCCCGCAGCCGCCTCTCACCCACCCCGCAGCCGCCTCTCACCCACCCCGCAGCCGCCTCTGTCACCCACCCCGCAGCCGCCTCTGTCACCCACCCCGCAGCCGCCTCTCACCCACCCCGCAGCCGCCTCTCACCCACCCCGCAGCCGCCTCTCACCCACCCCGCAGCCGCCTCTCACCCACCCCGCAGCCGCCTCTCACCCACCCCGCAGCCGCCTCTCACCCACCCCGGAGGCCTGGCGGCTCTGAGCCACCGCGCTCCTGCGGGCGCCCCGGGGGCTGGGGACCACCAGGCGGGGTGGCTGGCGGGGAGCAGGGAGGCAGCTGGCAGGGAGCAGAGAGGTGGGACACAGGCACCCACGGGGGCTCGCTGTCCGGACACCAGGCAGAGACCCCCCTTGGGGGTGGAGGACAGCCTGTCTTTCTAGATGATTCTTCCCCTCATCAGCTCCCACAGGGCCTGGCAGTGCATCACCCCGGGGTGCCTGCAGCGGGGAGGGTATGGACCGTGAACTCGGGGACCCGCCGGCCGGCCGCTCCCGCAGACGGGGTGGTCCTGGTGTGCAGCCCCTGTCGGCAGCCCGGGGGGACCCAGGGGGACAAGTGGGCGCAGCAGGAGCCCAAGGCCTGTGTCCAGCCCCCTCCCCTCAGGTCCACCCTGGCCGGGCACCTCCCCGACACCTCCCACACCTCAGGGGCCGCCCACTCTCCATCGCAGCCCCGAGGGGCTGTGCCCACAGGTGTCCCTCTCCACGGCCCCAGGGGCTCCCCATCCCAGGGGCTCCTCCACCCCAGGCACCCCGGGAGGGAAGCAGCGAGTGCTTGGCCGGCACAGGGGGAGCACCTCCCACACCGGTGCCCCGTCCTCCTCCAGGTCCTCGCCCTTCCCTCCTGGTGAGCTCCTATGCACCCCGCAGAGCCCAGCTCTCAGCGCCCCACAGACCCGCCGTGGGCCTCCCACCTCCACTCGGCTCCCGGCATCCCCCCCTCGGCAAACACCCTGAGGGCGGGAACCCCACCAGGGCGGTCCCAGCCGCCCGGACCCCGTGTGCTCCTGCAGGAGGGCTGAGGGGGCCCCGTGACGTGGCCCAGCCCCGCCCGTTTGCTCAGGGGGTGCAGGGCCGAGGCTCGGAGGGCTGAGCGAGCAGGGGAAGGGCAGCTGCCGCCGCTGTGGACTTAACCTTTCGGCAGACGTCTGCTGCCAACACAAATATTGTCTCTCCGTTCCTGTCTGCCTGAGCAGGGGCGCTGGCCGGGACTCATTTCTCATTCTCCCCCGAGCCCCGTGACCCCGCCAGTGACCCCGCCAGGGCCCAGGCCAGGCCGGGGCCAGGGCCTCAGCCGCCCGCACAGGCACCATCCCCTTCGTCCGGCCATCCGGCCAGCCGAGCCCTCTGGGTCCTGGGAAGCCTTTCCCGCACTCCCAGGCGCCTCTGGTCCCCGGCCCTGCCCCAGGGCTCACCCCCGGCCTCCGCCCGCCCCCCTCCGGTGGCCCCGTCCCGCCTCCCCCGTCCCAGGCGCCTGGTGGCAGCCTCAGCCTTCACAGGAAAAGGGCTGCTGGGACAGGAGCCACAGTCACCGAAAGACGAGGGAATGTGTGGCCAGCGATAGACAGACATCGCTGTGAACAAAGCACGCTGGATGTTTCTCTTGAAATTACCATGTTTTCTTTGGTGACAAAATCCGCACCATTGTGGTTAATAATGCGGATTAGTTATTAGCTGGTTAATAGAGAGGAGGAACCGTTAGCCGGTTAATAATGCAGAGTAAGTATTAACCGGTTAATAATGCGGGTTAATTATTAACCAGTTTAAAAATTCAGATTAACTATTAACCGGTTAAAAATATGGATTAATCTTCAACTGGTTAAAAAATTCAGATTAATCATCAACCAGTTAATAATTCGGATTTTGTAATTAAAAAAACACACACGATAATTTCAAGAGAAAATCAATAAGTTCTTTATTCAAAGTAATATCTATCGCTAGCCACACATCCCCCCATCTTTCGGGTAATTGGTGGGCGCCGGCCCAACAGAACGTTCCTTGTTTGGAGGCAGACTATGCAGAGATCCCATCGTCCACATCTTCGTACGAGTTGAAGTGCCGCTCAGAATGCACGTGTGCCGCCGATCGGAACACGTGGTCATCTGAGGGAGCAATACGACAAAACAGCATACGTGTCACATCGCACACATATCAACGTACATGTGGACCCATCCTGCAGCTGGGAAGACTGAGGTGAGCGGGCTCTCTGGGCCGGGCAGCCAATGTTCCCCAAGCCCCTGACGTGGCTCCCTCGTGGCCCAGAGGGGTCTATGCCCGGGACTGAGCTCCCAGCACTCCTGGGCGGGCAGAGACCCGGAAGGACCCTCCTCTTGGCAGGAAGAGGAGGAGAAGGGGGGACTGAGGTCCAGGGGGTGGGCTTTGGGTGGACAGGGAGGAGGGCCGCAGGGAGGCGGATGGTGAGGGATGCGGCCGTGGCTGAGGCTCCAGCAGCCCTGTCCCTCACCTGCTCAGCCCCCTTTCCTGTCCCCCGCCCCCCCCCCCCAGCCCAGCTGCTGAGTAATCACAGCTCCTGCCTGCAATCAGCAGGCGCTGAGCTCAACAGCCTGGCCTCCCGGGGCCTTAATGGCCCGTAATGACAGCGTGCTCCCCCCGAGGGGGGCGGGGGGTGCCAGGCGCGGGCGGGGACAGGGCCCACGGCGTCTGCGGGGCTGGGGGCCTCCAGCTCTTTCCCAGGCCTGGGGGCTGCTCCCCTCCACCTCCAGCAGCAACCCCCACCCTCCCCGTCTCCTCCACGATCCAGGCGCCCCCCAGGGGGGGGGGCAGGGGCAGGGACAGCTGCAGAGGGGTGAGGAGGAGGGCACAGCGCTGGGGTCCTCAGCCCGGGCCTCCATGGGACCCCACCACCGAACACCGCCTGGGCCCTGGCCAGTGTGGCCCAGTGGATAGAGCGTTGCCCGCAGACGGAAGGGTCCCGGGTTTGAGCCCAGTCCAGGGCACACGCCTCGGTTGCAGGCTCCTGGCCTTGCTGGGGGTGTGCGGGAGGCAGCCAATCGGTGTCTCTCTGTCTGTCTCTCCCTCTCGCTTTCACGTCTGAAAACCACTGGAAACACATCCTTGGGTGAGGATGAAACGGAAGGAAGAAAGAAAGCCGGCGGGAACCGTCAGGGAGGTGCTCCCCGTGGTCTGGGGTCAAAGGTCACCTCCCGGGTGTCCGGGGGGAGGTCCCTGAGGCCGTGTGGGCCTCCCTCGAGTCCTGGGACCAGTGTCCCCGGACAGGGACACGGACACGGACACGGACACGGACACGGACACAGACACGCCCACCTCTGAGGACGTCACGCCAGCCCAGCCAGCCCTGGGCCCGGGGGTCGGGGCCGATGCCCGCCCCCTCCTGCCGGCCTGGGACAGCCGTGTGGGCCCTGCGGAGAGCACACGCCCACCCCACCCCCAGGGAGGGGAGCACATGGGGGCCGGGCCTCCCTGGGCTGCCCTCCCCTCTCCTCCCCAGTCCGGGGCCGTCAGGGGGGGCGGGCAGAGAAGGAGCGGCCGCCGTCCCTGAGCAGGAATAGTCCCCGGCGAGCGCCTGTCCGCGGAAATGTCAGAGCAATTAGCCCGCGGGGGCGGCGGGGGCGGCGAGAACACGGCGGTGAGAACAGGCGTGGGCCGCGGCCGGTCGATGGGGGCGCTCAGCGGCAATGGGGGGACGGAGGCCAGTTCGCAGGCAGCAGGGCACCCCCCCTCACACAGGGGCCCCCTCCCCTGACAAACCCAGGGGACCTCCAAAGGCTGCACCCCTTTTCCTCCTCCCTCCCGGGGCCCCCTTCCCGCCGGCACCAAACCCTCACGGCGGGGCAGGAGGCTGGGCTGGGCGTGGAGTCGCCTTTGGGGCCAGGATGGGCGTCCCGGCCGAGCCCCTGTGTGCAGACTCCGTGTTTTCATCCACAGCGTGGGGGCGCCCTCCGGCCTCCGGCTCTCTGCACCCCTCCAAGGTCCCGTCCTGGGTCCTTTCGGGGGGGGGGGGTGAGTCTGTCCTGCCCGCAGGAGGCACGGCACCCCTCCCAGGTTCTGCTGCGCCCGGATGGGGGGGGGGGGGAGGCCAGGACGCAAGGCCACAGGGGACGTGTCCTCGGGGTTCAGACGGCCCAAGGGATCCGTCGGGGTGTGCTTTGCAGGTGAGAGGCCTCGGGCCCCTGACCTCAGCCATTCACCCCGGGAGGAGGGTAACCCAAATCTCACAGCACCTCCTTTACTGCTCACCTGTCCGTGGAGGGCGGGATGCCAGCCTCTCACTCGGACAAGGGAGCAGAGGCTCGGGGGGCCCATCCCCGCCCGGAGGCCCTCCCCAGCGTGGGCTGCAGCGGCCGGAGGTGCTGAGTCTCCAGGCTCACCCCTGGGAGCCCCCCCTGCAGCATTACTGCCCTGTGTGTGGGTGAGACTGTGCATGTGTGTGAACACATATGCACACATGAGCACATGAGCATGTGTGCACGTGTGCAAGTGTGGGTGTGCATGGATATTTGCGTACACAAGTGTGTTTGAGCTTGTGCATGTGTGCCGTGTAAGTGTGTGTCGTGTGTGTGTTCCATGTTCATGTGTGTCTTCCATGTTGGGGTGTGTGCTTGCAGTATGCAACAGGGGCTCAGAAGGCCTGGCTCTGGCTCCCCTTTCTCCCTCACGTAACGTCACGGCCACAGCCACGGGCTCCCGCCAGGCGCTTTGGTTCCCGGGGTCCCTCTGCAGCCCCCTGGCCCAGGACAGTGACTCAGCCGGACCGCTCCCCCCCGCGCCCTCCCCGCTCCCCCGTCTGACAGATCAGCCGGAGAAGAGCAGCAGCGACATTCAGTTCCCATTAGTCACCGCTCAGGCAGGGCCGCGGCCGCGGTCTGACAGCGTCAGCCTAATTGCGAGGCACCCCCCGCCCCCAGGTGCAAGGACCTGGGCTCAGGCACTGCCCCCGGCCGGCAGCTCC
This sequence comes from Pipistrellus kuhlii, assembly GCF_014108245.1. Classification (NCBI taxonomy): domain Eukaryota; kingdom Metazoa; phylum Chordata; class Mammalia; order Chiroptera; family Vespertilionidae; genus Pipistrellus; species Pipistrellus kuhlii. The sequence continues at coordinate 409,799 of NW_023425597.1, forward strand.
AGTCCCTGCAACTCTGCACCCTGAGACTCCCTTCCTGCAGGGAAGCCCAGCCCCTCCTGTGGGCCCACGGCCTGGCTGCACTGCAGAGGCCTGGGGCCTCAGCACGGGGGGCGGGGGTGTGTGTGGGGGGCAGCCTCGCTCTGCAGTGTGGGCCCGGCCGCACCGGCTGAAGCCCAGCAGCCAGGGCGGCTCCTCGGGCCCC